>NC_064912.1:18260117-18560117 GCF_929443795.1 Astur gentilis | reverse complement strand
GCCTCAGCGCCGCGCTGGGCGCCGCCATGTCGGAGCCCGCAGCGAGCATGCGTGAGGCCGGCCCGGCCCGGCCCGGCCCGCCCTCCCCTCCGCCACCACCACTCCCGCCGCGACGCGGGCTGCCGCCGCCGGGCTGTGAGGGCTGAGGCGGTGATGGCGGGGCTGTGGGAGGCTGTCCCGGGTCGGCCGTGTCACTTACAGCCGCGGTTTCTGTGGAAAAATGGCGTCTGTACGGCTCGGCCCCAGGGAGCGACTTTTGGAAAAGGGCGAGGAAGTGCAAAGTTAAGGGAAAAAAAAAAGGAAAAAAAAAAACCACTACAAAAATGGAAAGAAACAGGAGTTGGCTGCAAAACCTCTTCGCCCACCTCCCACCCAAGGAGGCCAGGGCCCTCTGTGGAGCCATGTCCGCTGCCACAGGCAGGGTCTGGCTGCAGCCCCTTCACCTCACCCTGCCGTCCCCCGGCTCCATCCCTGAGGAATAATTTTTAAGTTAAATTCCTCAGGCTTTCGATACTTGGCACTTCTGAGGCTGCCATGATTTCTACTTCATAGTACTCCATAGCCGCCAAGCACTTGACTCCGTGTTGAGTTCATAAACGCTGTTTTTTAGCAAAACCATGCTAATAAAGCAGCCTCGGCGGTCATCAGCGAGTTTAGGCGTGCGTCGTGCTAAACACCGCCGTGCTAAACCCTTCGATGGTCTCTGAGAAAGTATCTGTTATCAGGTGTAACGTTATTCAATGCTTTTCAGACTGTAAAGCGGTCCCTTCTAAATGCCTCTTTTGTTTTTCCAGTTTCCCATCACCGCTGCTTGCATTGTTCTCCTTAGAAAAAAACCCTACATAATGGTGCATTGTATAGGGAAAGAAAAATAAGCTATTTGTTAAAGGCCTCTGGTATACTGCAGTTTCGCTCTCCCTTTGGATTAGCCACAAGGGTTGGCTAGATAAATTTAAAGAGATGTAAGCTAATGGTTTCCTTTGTGGGGTCTTTATGAAACTTTTACAGCAAATTCCACATTAAATGGAAATGTCTGTAAAACAAACTGGATAATTGAGGAAATTACTGAGGAAAAGAGGAGGGTTTAGGCTAAAGATTTAGCAAAAAAAAAGAAAAGGAATAACTGGATCTGGGAAGGGAACACTGCACTGGGTCGGTTTTCACTGCTGAAGATCGCTCCGAGATCTGCCAGATGCACAAGTTGGGACGGTAGCAGGAATGAACACCAAACTCAGCCGACCTGAGCTCGAGGGACATCGTGTGTCAATAGCACCTTCCAACAATACGAGCTGCAAAGTTTTAAGTCTATTAAATGGCAGAAAAATGTTGTTACTCTACAGGACCGATCCAACTCTCATAAAAGGCAATGGAAGCCTTTCCTTCAGCTTTACTGGAAGATGGTTCAAGCTATAAAGGAAAACGTGCAATAAAACGGCAGATTAGAACATCAAATGACCTTCTCTCTGTTCTGAGTTCCTGCTGGTATGCGGCTTTGTGTGGATCATCATCAGCGTCGGGTTTTCTGCTCGCTTACCTACCTACTGTCAGCTTTTATCTTCAGGTCGCAATTTTCCCTCGTGTTCCCTCTTTTCAAAGTAAGGTCTCAGAAAAGAAAACAATGTAAAACCCAAGCAAGTAACGCAAACAAGATATTTAAGAGCGGGGCTCTGAGCCTTAAAAGTCTCAAAGGGAAAGCGATTCATAAATGTCAGGCTGGCAGGCAGGCGCTGAGGCATCATTGATGCAGATCTTCATTCAACAAAATGCGCGCCGCCACGTCCCCCCGCCCGACCCTATTTTGCTGTGTTCCAAACAGCTGCAAAAGTGACAGAGAAACAAGCATTTACTGTCACAGCACCCAGCAGCTGTCCCCACCAGCACCTCAACCCTGCTGTCCCTGGCACCCTAAATTACTCTGTGTTCATTCAGGTCTAGTCTTTCGCCCCTCTGGCTGCCAGGAATTGGGTTTAAATAAAACAGAGAAAGTGAATGTGTGCAGAAATCACTATTTTGTAAAGCAGCATTAACATTTGGGGACTCCTCTAAAGAAAACATACATTCAATTATGTATAATGCAGTTACACACAATCCTGCTGAGCGTTCAGCTGCGTTCGCTAAATGGGAGGTGGGGATCTCGCAAAGAATTTGGGAGCTTCCGTCTACTAGTTAAGATTTTTCCAGCAGTAATATTTTTTCCATTAAAATCCCTGATCCTTCCCTATGGAAATCTGATCTTTAACTCCAGGGTTAGCAGGATTAAGGCTGAAAAGGATTTTCAGAGGAAGAATTACCTTTATTCCTCCTGTATTTGTACAGCATCTGAAATGAGGCAGTGCTGATTCAGAAGAGGGATTCCTACGTGGTGCCATAGGACAAACAATTAATAATCACAATAATCATAATTAATAGAATTGTGCTTCTCCATTATTTTGAAAAGATGCTGTCCAGCCTGTGCTGTGCAGGAGGAAAGAAGAGATCCTTTGCCAGTGTCTCACCTGGCCTTTAACATGTAACACATACCTATGTGTTGTTGATCCCGCAAAAGCAAATTTTGTTTTGTTGCTGGTATCTTAGAATATTTGAACAGAATTCCACTGGTTTTGGTCTTTACGCATGCATGTTTTCTGAGACCAAAAGAGAAAGCTGTCCCTTTCTGGTTTGCAATTGCGTTTACCTCTGGGTCCTTGGCTGTCAGCACGACGGCGTGTGACTTCAGGCTGGGAAAGCTGCAAGATAAAAACACTAGTTAACTTTTTCAATTGGGATATTAAAGAACTAATAATCATAAAAGCACTTGTTAGTAAAGGCTATTTTATTTTAGCAGAAATTCCACACCAGGCCCAATGTAACATAAAGATTTTCATGAAGCCCTCACTGCCTTTGACTCACGCTGAAGTCAAAGCTTTCTAAAAATAAATGGCCTTTTTCTCTGATATCTGCAGGCATAATGAAACCTAGAAAAGGGCTCAGGAATCCCATGCTCTGCTCTCTGCTTGCGTTTCAAGCAGGAGAGAGGTCAGTGGAGTCCTGCCCAGTGCAGGTGTGCAGAGTTTCTTGTATCAACGCCAGGTAAATGTTCCTGGGTTGGAAAAGAGCTGCTGGGGGACGTGTTCCTCCATTGTTCGCCCTGCAGCTGCCAAACTATTCCTGTCCAGAAAAAGGAGGGATGCTGGAGCTAGGCACCCCATTAACACAGTAAAAACTAATATTAAACTAATATTTAAGCCTCTATCTTTCTCCCATGTTCTCAGCAGACTGCAGCAGCTGTGCAAGGGGTGCAAGTTTGCATTCACTCATGGTGCTGGAAGCCTCGACTCCCCAGCTCTTCACAAACCATGGAAACAGCTCTAATGCCAGGCTTTGCATGAGGCTGTGCAATAAAAACTTGTTCTTGCTGTGGTGGGAGCACACAGTGACTTTCATGACAGCACACAGTAATTTTTCAATCCTGCTGTGCAGGTGAAAACAAGAATTTCAAGAGCACAGCTAAGCACACAGTGGTAGAAGCTGTGGAATATGCCGAGGACTAAATACCGCAGATGTTAATTAAAATTTGCAAAAAGGTTCTGTCTCTCTTACTCCTGAATTTTTCAGAGCAGCGAGGCTCATTTCATGTGAACAGAGGACAAATTTTGTTCCTAAACTGATCTGCAAGCAGCTGAGCCATGTAAATTTAGCCTTAAAATTACATGAGTAGGACAGGTTATGTGCTGGGGCCTTCACAAGCACAGAGTGTGTAGAATTGGACCCATCACTGCAGTTCATCTTGAGAGCAAAGCTTTTCAGCTCTTCTACTGCTACTTCAGTTGAAATTAGTTGAAAGTTACCACAGGTCTTTTTTTTCATTTCTTTTCAAATATCAGGAGCTTTCCTGAAAAGGACTGAACATTGTTTCACAGCAATCTCCGAGTTGCCACTGAACTGCTGTATCCTCTGGGCAGAGCATTAATCCTGCAGATGTCAGAGGCTTACTTTAACACCACGCATAGGTTACTCTTATCTGATCAGGGGTGGTTTTTTCTTCCCCTGTACGGCTCTTTCTATTTGCTCTTTGAAATTCCCATGTAAAGTCAGCTCGCAGTTCAAAGGTAGCCATTTTTTGAAAAATGATAACTTTACCACTCAATCAGATTAAGCGATAGAGCCCACCTTTGGGCCAGGCCTCCACCCAGCCAGGGAAGGAGTGCAGTACGTATGCGCGTTGCAGAGCGTATCCCCTCGCGCGCAGTGGTTCCCGCATGCTCTCATGCTCTGAAAACGCCTTCCCTGTCTTCTACAGAAGATGAAATTTCTCACGGAAGATGAAATTTCTCCTCCCTGACATTAGTGGGACTCTGACTGCTCTGAAGCCAATGCAGACCTTGCATTTAGTGCCTGATCCCCAGCAACACTGGTGTGAGCTGGCCAGGAGCTTTACTGGAGACCGTGTCAGACTTTAAAGAAAATGAAGCAGTGTTACCAATATTGACAGGCAGCTGGTGGACCTCCGCTGTGCCCGTTCTCTGTCAGGAGCAGCCGGCTCTGTTCCACAAACCCTCTCTAAACGTACCCCGCTTGGGTGCACTCTTTAAGGCTCCATTGGGCAATGGGAATCTCGGTTCTTCCCTCCCAGATCTACGCCCTTTTCCTGGAAATCCCAATGTCAGGGCCCACCCTGCAGAGGTCTGGGTCAAGACAGAGAAGCTTTAGGCCGGGTCTAGGTGATGCATCATGCAGGATCACTGCAAGACCTGCCCTGCAGCTCCATCACTTGCCCATCCCTGTGCAAACATCGCTGGTACTTTGTCATACAAAAATTTGAATGAGACCCTGTAAGACAAATGATGTCACTTGAACCCACTTCTTGTCCTAGCATAATCTCGTTCCATTTCATGGATGAGCAAACTTCTCAGGAAATGTGAGCTGCTGAAGTTTCCCAGCTGCTCCAGCTCCCTCCTCTCCCTGTGTCATCTCAGCTTCTTGCAGCCTTGCCCAGGTCGGATGGTCTGAAAGGCAGGGCAATGCTGCTCCCTCCACCAGCTCGGCTGAGAACTGATGCTCAGAGACATGAAATGGTTTGTGCAAGATCACAAGACGTGAAGCAGGACACGTACCCTGCTGTGGTTCCAGGCGCTACCTCTTCCCCGTGCCCATCTCCAGAGTGAGAGGAAGCGACTACCAGAAGTTGTCCTCTTCCTTCTACCTGCTTTGGACAAAGAGGAATTCAAGTGTGTGGGCTGAGAAATGCAATTCCCTGCCTCGGGCAGAGCTGGGGAGCCGTGAAAGGCAGCAGCATGCAAGAGGGGAAAAAAGCACTGTCTCCAATTCCTGCTGTCCTTGGGGGCTTCTTCTGCAGGAATTTGACTTGCAGTTGAAGACAGGGATCAGAAAATAGGGACTCTTGTTTTCAATTCCTACCTCTGTGGGTTTGCCCCAAAGCTCCGAGTGTCCCACAGATCCCTTCTCAGCCTCAGTCGCGCAATGAGGTTCACTCTTCGGAGGAAGGTGCTCCGCAGGAGAGGCTGTCTTTGAAATGATACACTAAAAATAGTAATTATTGCTTTGACTCGGTCACCTCTAAAACGGATGAAACACAATTTACCTGACTCACAGTATTTTAATAAGGTAAACTTCTTAAAGAGCTATGAGAACCTGAAGAGACAGGCATTATAGAAATGTATGTTAATCATATGTCATATGAGGAGGAAAAAAAAAAAAAGTTTTGCCAAGTGTCCAACAGCACTGCAAAGCCACTGGTCCAAAGCCCAGGGAAAACAGAAACTTGTCCACAATCTCGTTAAGCTTTGGATCAGGCCCTGGAGGAAAAGTTCAATTAATCCTCACTTGCAAGTTCAACACATATAGTATGCCTTGAGCCTTGAAGTCAGTATTTTTTAAAGTGACACTTTGTAAAATTATATTTTTAAAAAAAACAAACAACCTTTGTTCAAAGGTAACTCACTTTGTGACTCTACAAACTAAGATTTGAAATCTTGAGAAATTACTAATAAGGAAATGAGAGAATTTTTAAATAAAATAAAATCCCACTTTGCACTTTAACGGACTATATTCATTTTCACTCAGAAGGCATACGGACATTCAGGCACATTTAAACAGTGTTACATTTAAATTCAAAGTGTACGCTTTATTTCGAGGTGATTATACACTGCAGTAATTAAACAAAATGCTCTCAGCCCTCCTTCCTCCCCCCCCCCCCCCCCCGTTAGATTTTAAACGCTGGAATGCTTGAAGCACTTCCACAATTTCTATTTTTTTTTCCCTGTAAATCTTGTACTTGACCCTCTTTTTCCGGGGGTTTAGCGGGGCTGGGGGGAAGCAGCGGATAAAACTGGAATTTGGGGAGTTGCTTTTTTTCCAGTCGCAATTAGAAGGCTGGATTCCGCAGATAATTAGAATCAAATGCTTCAGATAAATGCTGCAAAAAACAGGGCTCGCTTGGAGAGGGGCAGCCCTCCGGATCGAGGAGGCAGATGGTTTTTAAAAAAAAAAATAAAGGGGGGATTTTACTGAGGGGCCCGAGGCGCGCAGCCCCGCACGGGGGTCTCCCGCAGCCGGAGCTGACGGGGGAGATTTTGCAGGGAATCCCCCCCCCCCATCACCACCACCCCCGCCCCCCCCAGACCCCCAGGCTCACCCCCGAGGTGCCTCATTCTCCTCCGGACGGTGCAAAGCCGCCGGCCTCGGGCGGGACGCGGCCGGGGCAGCCCGGGGAAGGGTCCCCGGTACCCGGGGACCGAGCCCGGTGGTGGGAAGGCTGCGGGGAGAAAGAGAGGAGAGGCGAGACGGGGCCGGGGGAGGTGGAGGGGCACGGAGGGGCTCGTTTCGGTTCTTTCCACCCATCCACCGCTTTCCTCCGTGATTTGCCCCGTCGGAGAGAGCGGGGAGCGCACGGCGGCCCCGGGGACACCGGGGCTCGGCTGCCGGAGGGCTGCACCGGCTGCGGGGGCAGCTCCGACCCCGCTTACAACCGGTGTTTCTACCGCGTACCGGCCTCCCCAGAAATTCCCCCCTTGGAAAAGGGGCTCAGAAAGTAACCGGCTATCCCCCGGGGCACGAACCGCCGCACCGGAGCTCCGGGGAGGCGGCTGCTGTCGCCCCATCCCGGAGCCGCTCCGCACCTTTTCACCGCGCCGGGGCTTGGAAAAGGATCTCAGCAACCCACCGCCGAGCCCCTCAACCCCGGAGACCCTCCCGCGGCTCCCCACCCTCCCCCGAGGGCGTGTGGGGGGGGTCCCCCCTCCGCACCCCGGCGGTATAAAACACATCCCCGCCGTGGGGGGGGGGGGGGGGGTCCCCCGTTAGTACCGTGGTACGGCGAAGCCCCCCCACCGGACAATTTACAGCGGCAAAAATAAGGAGGGGAAGCCCACACATGCCGAGAGAGGGCCCCTTCGGCGGCCCGGCCGCCTCCAGCCGCCCGCCCCGGGCAGCGGCGGGTCGGAACGGCGGGAGTGCGGCGGGCGGGAGGGAGGACAGCGCGGCCCCGGTGAGGGAGGCGCCCCGCCCCTTATGTAAATGATCCTTCCCGCTCCGCCAATGGGAAGCGGCGTCGGAGGAGGAGCCGTTCGCCCTCTCCTTAAAGTAACTTGTTGCCAGGGGCCGAGTTTCGCACTGGACGTGGAGCGCGGCGGCGGGCAGGGCGCGGGGCGCGGAGCGGCGCGGAGGGGAGCGGGGCGCCGGGACGGCAGCAGGACTGGCTTTGGTTGTGGTGGTTTTTTTGATTTTTTTTCGGCTGAATTTTACGCGTTTGTGTTTTTTATTTTTGTTCTTCTAGAGTTTTTTAATTTTTACTTTTTTTTTTCTTTTTTTATTTTCTTTTATTTTTTTTTTTCGTCTTCTTTCTTGCTCCTCGAACGCCCGCGGAGGGGCTGCGCAGTCCCCGCCGCTCCAGCCCGGGCACATCCTCACCCTCGGGGCGGTTCTGCCCCTCGCTCCCTTTCCCCCTCCCCCCCCCCCCCTTCCCTCCCTCCCCCCCTTCCCCAACCCCATCCCCATCCCTCCCGCGGCCACCAATGCTCAACATGACCGAGGAGCACGACAAAACGCTGGAGGCTCCCTGCAGCCCCGCGGGTACCACCAGCTCCATGTCCCACGTGGACTCGGATTCCGACTCGCCTCTCTCCCCGGCCGGTTCCGAGGGTCTGGGTTGCCCCCCCGCTCCCGCTCCTCGCCCTCCCGGTAGCGCTCCGTTGGGAGCCAAGGTAGACGCGGCCGAGGTGGACGAACGTTTCCCCGCCTGCATCCGCGACGCCGTCTCGCAGGTGCTGAAGGGTTACGACTGGAGCCTGGTGCCCATGCCCGTCCGCGGCAACGGATCCCTCAAGGCCAAACCTCACGTCAAGCGGCCCATGAACGCCTTCATGGTGTGGGCGCAGGCCGCCCGCAGGAAACTGGCCGACCAGTACCCGCATCTGCACAACGCCGAGCTCAGCAAGACCCTGGGCAAACTTTGGCGGTGAGTCCCGGACCCCGCAGACCCCCCGAATCCCCCCTTTCCCCCGACCCGCTGGACCGGCGGGATCTCCCCCGGGGATGCGACGGGGGCTTTGCCTCGGGGGTTGCGCGGCCGAAGTCCCTCTCCCACCGCTTACTTAATTTATCTTTATTAATACCGCTATTTTTTTCGGCCGGCCGTGCCCGTAGGGGGATTCTTAAAGCGTTTCTAACCGAAGTGCAAAAATCCCCCAGAGCCTGTGGGTTCGCTGCAGAGGACCGAAAAAGCCCCCCCCCCCCCCCCCCCCCCGTGCGGGGACCGGGGCACCCACGGCCGCAGCGCTGCCCGTGGGTCCTGCCCCAGCGCTGTGTCACGGGTGGATCGTTCCCTGCTCCATCACCAGGATGTGCAGCCTGGGCCCTTCCCTCTCCCGTGTCCCTGTCCCCAGGAGACTGAGACTTTTTTTTAATTGCTTCTCTTGCAATGGCTTTTTCTAAAAGTTTTTTTTTTCCCCTGGCTTGCTTGCTTGTCGCTTAACAAGCTATAAAACCAAACAAGCCGATTTTTAGCAGTTATTTTAATCAGCTTCCTAATTTCCCTTCTTATCTGCGTGCTGGCATGCTCAGCGCTGCCCACCGATGCAAATTTTTTTTTTTTCTGGGCGGCATCTGAGTGCACTCTGCTTTCCAAGGCTCTGTGACGAGCCACGTTTTACCGTGTGGTATATTTGGTCATGTCTGGTTGTACCAAACTTGCATCTTTCCTGCCTGTTTGGGCCAGCGATGCTCCCGCTGCGGTTTGAGACTCTCCAGGAGTTTGCAAAGAGAGGTCTGGGTGGGGGAGAGTTTTGAAAGAAATAATCCCGTCGCTGTTGCCTTCGTGGTTTCTTTGTAAGCACCAAACAAAGCTGGAAATGGGCAGCGTTGTTTGTCGCGGTGAGGGGGTGGCATTTGTAGGACAAACGTAGGAATAATATTTGGCAAAGGCATTTAAAATGGGGCAGGGGGATTTTGTTTTGTCTGGTTGTAGGTATCCATAGCGGTTGGTGTCTTCTGAACCTCTATAGTTGTCATTTTAATACATTTTGCAACATAGTTTTTTAGCTCTTTTTTGCCACAGCAAATTCGTTTTGTGATTAACTTTCTGGTTGCTCAAATCGGTATATGGGAAGTGGGGATGTGAGCCTGAAAATAGGCTAAAAACTTCTAAGGGAAAGATATTAATTTTGGATTATTTTCTTTTTCCCCCACCTTCTTTAAAAAAAAAAAAAAAAAAAAATCAAAATCCATCCTAAACCAGTTTGTTAAGCGAAAATGAGAAACGTCCCTTTGTGGAAGAAGCTGAGCGGCTCAGGGTCCAGCACAAAAAGGATCACCCGGATTATAAATACCAGCCACGGAGGAGGAAAAGTGTAAAAGCCGGGCAGAGCGATTCCGACTCTGGAGCTGAGCTCAGCCACCACGCCGGCACGCAGATCTACAAAGCGGACAGCGGGCTGGGAGGCATGGCCGATTCCCACCATCATGGTGATCACACAGGTAAAGGACCCCCACGGGCGAAAAAAAAATAAAAAATAAAATCTGCAGGTCCCGGGTGCGTTGGTTTGGGACATGAAGCAGCTGGTGGGCACAGGCTCATCTGCCCCCCCCCCCCCGGATGAATATCAGTGGGATTGGGGCCATCTAAAAGCAGGAGTCGTTGTCCTGAGAGCTGGGGTTTTGCACCAGGTTGTGAATGTGGCCACTGTTTTCTGTAGTAAAAGCTTATAAAGCCGACTGTGCAATAGGAAATCCCCAAAGCGCAGGGATCCCCATTTCCCAGCTGGCTTGGGAGTGGGGAGAATTAATTGCGAGCTAATAAGGGTTAATAAACCTTTGGCCACTCGAAGGGTGCCTGGGGGAGCGGGTCCTGGAGAGGCGGCTTCCCCCCCGAAGCTCCCCGCTTCTCAGCGGCGCTGCGAATTGGCACGGGGCGCGTGTTGACAGATTCCAGGAGGATTGCGAACGTCCTGCAGCTTTAGACGCGTCTGCGCTCTCGCCCAGCCTGGCTGGGGATCCCGGCTTCTCTGCCTCTGGGAGAGCCGGGCTGGCTTCAGGCTGCCCGCGGGGAGGAGGCTGATGGGGTCCCTCCAAATGCACCCCCCTGGTTCTGCTTCCCAGGCAGGGGCGAGTTTGTGGAACCGGGGGTGTCCCGCCGTGTCCCAGAGCGATCCTGATGGGCACAGCGTGCTCCCCGGCCTCTCCTCCCTGCTGCGAACCATCACCCACGCGGGTGGCTTACCCTGGACGAGGACATCGTCCCTGGCATGGTCACAGGGGGACATCGGCCACCTCCCAACACGGGGCTGTAGATTTAAATCCCCCTTCCCCTCTTGCAATAAGAGGGGGGCGAAAGACGCATTTTTATTTTTTTTAATCGTTCTTGAAGGAGTTGGGTGTTTCGTGGCCGCTCTTGTTAAAGCCTTGCTGTCCCTTCATTCCCAGGCCAGACCCATGGGCCACCCACCCCACCCACCACCCCCAAAACCGACCTCCACCACGGCAGCAAGCAGGAGCTGAAGCACGAGGGCCGCCGCCTCGTGGAGAGCGGTCGCCAGAACATCGACTTCAGCAACGTGGACATCTCGGAGCTGAGCAGCGAGGTCATCAACAACATGGAGACCTTCGACGTGCATGAGTTCGACCAGTACCTGCCGCTCAACGGCCACGCCGCCATGCCGGCCGACCACGGCCCCAACGCCGCCGCCGGCTCCTACGGCGCGTCCTACTCCCACTCGGCCACAGGCACCGGTGGGACCAACCAGGTCTGGACTCACAAAAGCCCGGCCTCGGCGTCGCCGTCCTCCGCCGACTCGGGCCAGCAAAGGCCGCACATCAAAACGGAGCAGCTGAGCCCCAGCCACTACAGCGACCAGTCCCACGGCTCCCCCGCGCACTCCGACTACGGCTCCTACAGCGCCCAGGCTTGTGCCACCACCGCCTCCACCGCCACGGCCGCCGCCTCCTTCTCCAGCTCCCAGTGCGACTACACGGACCTCCAGAGCTCCAACTACTACAACCCTTACCCCGGCTACCCCTCCAGCATTTACCAGTATCCCTATTTCCACTCCTCCCGCCGTCCCTACGCGACGCCCATCCTCAACGGCTTGTCCATCCCGCCGGCCCACAGCCCCACCGCTAACTGGGACCAGCCGGTCTATACGACCCTGACGAGGCCTTAAAGGATGCGCGGAGCCCCCGTGGGCTTCCCTGACATATGCACTAATGAAGGAATGAAGACGAAGAGCGTGGAGTGCCGCGATAGTTTCCGAAGTGCCTCCTGAGCCACTGGGAACTCTGCTCGTTGCGACTGGATGTCCCCTTGCTTCAAAACTCTCCAAAAGGACAGAGCTCTATTTTTCTTTAATTAATCCAACTTAAAAAAGTAAAAAAAAAAAAAGAAAAAAAAGAAGGAAAAAAAAAAAAAAAAGAAAGGACCAGCGATTCCTTTTGAATAAATGAAGGACAAAACCATTCGACTCCTCTGTGAGGACTGAACTGAATTTACTCGTCGTGGATGTTGACAAGTGCAAAAGTGGAGCAGGGGGGTGGGGGGGAGGAGGGAGAAAAAAAAGCTGTTCGAGACTTTAAGGGTCTATTGCAATGTGAGGAACGGACCAACCTTGAGGGCAAGAACTCACTCGGACCAACGCGGATGAAACCCGAAAACCCGGCTATTCCGTGTAACAATCTCGTGGGAACAAACGAGTCTGGTGGGACCAACCAATTAAATGTCTGAAGTGTTTGTTTTTTTTAGTCAAGAGTTCTTCTAAGCAAGGTTTGGCTGTAATTAACATTTTGTTTTGGTTTTTTGGAAGCTTAAAGTGTTTTTGTTTTTTGTTTCTTTTTTTTTTTTAAAGCTGTTAAATATGTATTTATGTTCTGTATTATTTTGTCTTTTAATTAATGAAGTAATTTTGTGCAAAAAGTAGAATTTTAAAAGATTTTAAAGATGGGGTGGGGAGGGAGCATAAAAATAGTGGAGATGATACAATAAAATGGTGTTATGAGTCTATAGATTTTCGTTGGTTTTTGGGTTTTTTTCGTTTTGAACCGCTGCAGCAGTCGTGTTTGAGAGAGGGACTGAACGAATCTGCCCATCGCAGACCTGGTCACCAACAGGAAACTCAAATGGGAATGTAAAATACCAAGGTGGGGAGAAGTTACTAATTAAATTGGGAGGCTAAAACTATTGCAAAAAGGAGCAGGCGATTTTTCTGGCTACCTGCTTTCAGGCGTTAAAATTGGATTCAAGGCATTGCAGAGTCTTTGTACACTTTCAGAACCAGGACTACTTTAGAGGAGGATGTAATTTAATGAGAAATTTTCACCTTCTGCTTTAATTTTGGCTTCTAGGGACCAGATATCATCCATCAAGCTGTGAAACTAAAATCTTCTCCACTAAAAAATTTTTAGGTACTTAGTTTTAGACTAATATTTCATTGATATATTTCTACTTCTTCCATTGTATGCTGAGCATATAATAACCATCTATTTTATGGTAACTTGTGCCTTTAAAAACTTTGTAAATCTAAAAACACATTTCAGAGGTTATCATCTTTTTACCTTTTCTATGTTTCCTACTCTTTTTCTAAAAAATATTTTTTGCATATTTCCTTTTGGGGACGTGGGGGTGGGGGAAAATACAGAAAACTCATTTTTATGCAATCTATTTTTCTGTATAAAGTTTGAAAGACTTTGGCTGTTACTTATCTGTTCTCTTCACTAGCTTCTGACTAAGCAATGCTAACTTTTGTACAGATCAATTTGATAAAATTAAAAATTGCTTTTTATCAAGTACGTGTTATGTTTTCTTTCTGCTTGAGCCTATTTCTGTGCTGAAAAGAAACACAGAGAACAGCTTTGAAGGAGAAAGGCTATTCAGAATAAACTGTTTCGACCAAGGTTTTCTGTTCTCCTAATACCTTGTTGTTTGTTGGGGTTTTTTTTGTTGTTATTTTTCTCATGCTCCCTTTCCCTGTACATGAAAAATCTCATAGTAAGACACTTTATAAATTATTTTTTTTTTTTACTTCTTTGAGAAGTATATTTCCATGCCCATAATCCCAAGGATTTCATAGGATTTCATTGAGACTGCTCACATGAGTAAGGGTTTGCAAGGTCAGACTGCATGGTTTTAGACCAATTTCATTTTATTCTGTATAGCACGTAGGAATTTTACAATAACAAATTCTGTTTTCTGGTTGGTGAGCCCTTGTAAATACCTCTTGATTATGATAGCAACAAAATTATATGTTGCATGTAGTGGGTTTTGTGTTTTGTTTTTTTTTTTTTTTTTTTTTTTTTAAATACAGTCATTAAAATAGTTACATTTGTGACTTTTTTTTTTTTTTTTTTTTTCCTTCTCTTCCCCTCATATAAACTAGGTTGCAGTTGGGTTTCACCAGTTCAGACAAACCGGTGCAAGATTTTCAGGCTGGGCCCTAATTGGAAGGAAAAGGTTGGGATTAGGGAAATTCAGCCACCCCTGCCTGAGAAACGCGCTGAGGACTTGGTTGCAGTGCAGCACTGTGGAAAATGTTTTAACATGGGGAAAATAAATGTGATGACAATTAATGAAGCTCAAGAACATTAACAAAGTCTGAACAACAGAGTCCCAAAGCAAATTTGCTGTTTGCAGTATGTGCCAAGAGCTATCTTGCCAGAGTGTCTGTAACTGGACACCATTTTCTCTTCGCTCATTTACAAAACTGCTGGCAAAATGACTTTATTACTCTATAAGCCAAAGCTGCAGAATAACTTTCAGAGGAGACTTTCTTTCCTCCTTTCTCCTCCCTCCAGTTACGATACAAGTTTCAAGTCTTAATCCTAACTCACGCTCGAAAAATAGATGCCTTTTGGCATTGCCTGTTCTGCACGTTAAGGTCGAGTCGCGCACTTTGGGGGGAAAAAAGGCAGAGATGGGAATATAAGTGCTTATCTTCACTTTCTTCTTGATGTTTAATAGCGAGGTCTGCAGTGACTTCGCTAATACCTGGACTCATCTCTAAAGCAGAGTTAAAATATCTGTAAATGATGGTATTGTAAATCACCCCAAATTCTGAAATTAAAAATCACACCCAAGCGTCTCTGGCTCACGGGAGAGCACGGTGGGGGTCCGCGCGCCCGGCAGGATGGGTCCCAGCCGCAGGCTTGCAGAATGTCACCGAGCTTTTCCCTCTCTCCTTTTTCCTCTTCTCCCGGTGTACTGCACCAGCCGTGGCTTCCTAGCACGGGGGCACATCCAGCCAGCCCAACGTCCTTGGCACGGCCGGAGCCGCAGGGAGTTTGTGCGGAGCCGTGCTCTCCTCCTGCGGGGGCTGCGGGAGCCCTGGGCGGCCAGGGGGGCCCCTGCACCAGCCTGGCAGCTGCACCGAGGAAACGCACGTCCAAAACATGCAGATTTTAAATCCGTTCCCTCCTGGCCGTGCTTGCTTTCCACTTGTTTTTGCTTCCTACGAGCTTTGCGAGGTGAAGTTAGCTTTTACTAACGCCTGCAGAAACAAACGGCTCTCGCTCCGCACCGTTCGGTGGGTCCGAGTGATAACGTGAGCCCTGGAGACCCCCCCCCCAGCCCCCGTTTGAATAGCTGATGCTGAATAGTGACATTCAACTACTTTTGGCATCCCGCAGAGTAGGGGATACTCGCTGCGCGTTTGCTGTTGAGTAAAGTTCAAAGACGTTACAAAATAGGTGTTCAAGAAGGTGATAGGCAGGTAAAATTCACTGGCCTGAATAATGCCAGGGACTCGGGCTTTAGGGTGTGCTGGAAATTTCTAAGAGCACCCAAAGGTCATTCCCCACGCCTAGATGTACAATTAAACGTGCGAGTCTCCCATTTAACTTCCCTAGGAGAAAACCACTGGTCGGGGGCACAGTTTATATTCAGAGAAGAGCATTTTGATTTGAAATGAGTGCTGTTTGTATAAATGCACTTTCATGCACTATCCTTTTCTTCCATTTTATGTGTAGGTATCGTCTACAGAAAGAGAAGTGATTTTCCATGAGCCAAGCGTCTTCCTGACGTGAATGGCAGCATTGTGTGTCCCGAGCTCGGCTCTGATGGCTCTTGTGTTGGCGTGAATCTGGAATGTCTCTGCAGAAGTCAATGAGATCAGGTGAAACCAAGACCGGCTTTTGACCCCTGGCTGTCAACAAAAAAGGGTTCTCAAGATAATTGCGGGAATACACAAGTGATAAAAGTTCCTCTTTTTTATTTTTGGTGCAGAGAATAATGAATCTTGCTGTTTATCTGAATTGCTCAGAAGGTACTGTTTAGTAAGAAAGAGGAAATCAGTTTTATAGACCGTATCCACATTCCTTCTGCATGGTGGAAAAAGTCCCTTCCCATCCTCCTTATTATAATTTTTCCTGGAGTGATATCAACTTTTGTTACACATTTTTTACAGTTGGGTATTAGGTTTATGGCAAAGAAATTCTGAAATGGCATTTCTACGAGGGCGTTTAGTTTTAATAAACTTCCACGTGAGTATATCCCTGCTCCCCATCTACAGATTGACCTCCTCGGGACGTCTGGCTTTTCCAGCTGGGCTCACCGGACCCAACCAGCAGCTCTGCTCTGCTGCGAGACGTGGGGCTTCCCGGCCCTTCCCACGCAGGACTGCTCCCCGTGGGATCCCCGGGGATCCGAACGCAGGGATTTGGCCGTCCTCACGTGCTGCTCCTGGAAGCAGCAGCCACGGGGCTGGCTATCCTCACCCGGTTTCTCCGGCCTGATGCTCGACGAGACGAGAAGACGTTTGCGGCCGCCCGCTCCCTCTGCCAAGTTTATCCTCCCATGGCCAAGGCTGGATGCTCGCAGCCCCTGGCGACACGTTGCCTGCGATCTGGAGGCAAAAAAAAATTAAATATAAAATAAATAAAATAACTAGAGATGTGAGTACGTGGTGTTTAAGCACCAGGAGGGCAGCAAAAGCCATTTTCAGGTGAGTGGGCAGATGCTGCGGCCAGTGACCCAGGTAGGGCAGAGCTACGCTGCCGGGCAAAGCAGGAGAGATTTTGGGAGCAGGAGCAGCGGCGTCTGAGCCCGTGGGAAGGCTCGGCGGCCACGGGAGCTGCTGGGACAAGGCTGGGTGAGCTGAGGAGGTACCGTGGTGAAGACAGCATGGCATGGCTCCGATCCCAGGGGAGCCTGGATGAACCCATCCCTCCGGGAAGACTTTAAGAAAACTCCAACATTGCCCTATTTTCAGTCTTCGAGAGCATGAGGTTGGGGCCAAGTGATTTAGGGCTCTTTTAAGTCCGAAGGCAAATTTCTAAGTGCGAATTCACCATGAAGGACTCCAAGCTCCCTTTTTGGGGGGTGGGAGTGGAAGCCGGGAGTTTCACATCAACTCCTGACCTCTCCGCGAGCGATGCAGGGAGGAACTCCAGCTCCCAAGAGACACAATGCCCCGTCCCTCACCACTGCCTTGCTCTTCCTCGGAGACCCTGCTGAGGTTCTACAAGGGGTTTTTGGGGGGTTTGTCACATGGCACCCTAATTAACAAAGGGAGGGGAGCTGCACAGGACCGTGGGAGCCAGGGATACCCAGCCCAGCCCCGGTCCTGTCTCCTCTGCCACTGCCCAGCTGAGCCACGGTGGCGTCATCTTCAGTTCACTTTATATGCGTTATACACAGGAATTAAGGATGGCACCAAGTGGCAAAGGATGTAGCTTGGGGAGGGGAAGCCATTTCCCAAATGAGTCAGCAGGAGCTAAAAATAATCCCCCAGAGCCCAAACCACGGGAAAACGGTGCTTATTACAAATTGCTTCGTTTTACCACCATCCTGCAACCCCAGTCAGCGCCGGAGCAGCGGAGGTTGTAGGGTGATCCTTGTCGGTGCGGTGCGACGCAATGCGATTCAGGGGCTGCTCCCTGACGGCCAGCGCGGGTTTTGGGGAACGACAGTCCTTTGGTCAGCCCAGGTGGCTTATGGTGGGTCTCGGGCCACGGGGTTTCTGCTGCAGTGTGTTTGTGAAGAAGTGCAGGTTTCAGTAGCGGGGCTGTGGCCGGAGCGGCGGCTGGTTTTGTGGCTTAGGTGAAAAGTGAGTTTATTTTTTTGCAGAACCTCGCTGCACAAGGAGGGAACGTCTTTCCACAAAACCACGCGGTCTGCACCGAAAAAAAAAAAAAAAAGTTTTAACAGGGCTCAAGAAAACAAACCTACCCCCGGCTTCTGCTGCAGCCTGCCAGCGGCACTGCCCGCAGAAGAGCCACCGCGGTGGGACGGGAGTCACCGGTGGGGTGGCTGTTGCCACCAGCCCGGGGGTTTTTTGCTCAGAAATGGTCTGGCACTTGGCTAAACACGGCGGGTGCTGCCGAAAGCGGGGCTCTGCCCTCCCCGCGCTTGAAAGAGCCACCGGTGTTCCTGCTGACCCCTATTAAGCCGCTCCCATATGGCCGCGGAGCTCAGCCATGCACAGTGTGTCACTGGCTTAACTGGAGTGTTGGTTTTGACCTGATTTAGTGAAGCCTGTGCAAAAAAAAAAAAAAAAAAAAAAAGCCAGTTGGACACACTTATTCAGGTTTAAAAGCCGTCTTCTTTCAGTTTATCTTAAACCAATTAGGAATGAAAACCAAGCCCCTCCTAATCCAAAATAAGAGGGTGTCCCTCCCTGCCTCCGCCACCCGCTCCCAGGGCTGTGTTGGTTTAGGGAAAGCGATGCAAAGCTGCCGGCGTGGGTCGGAAAGTGCTGCCCGGGCAGGGGCAACGGCACCCGCACACCCGTCCCACCGCGGCGCCGCAGCCCGACCGCTCTCGCAGCCGCGCTGGCATCCGCTCCCGCTCCCCGTATTTGTTTGTGTGTGCAGGCAATATTGTGACTGTCAGAGACGTGATATTAAAATATTTACCCAAAATACCTCTGCCTGCCTTTCTCCTCCCCTCGCTCGTCCCCCTCCTCCTCCTTTTTTCTTTTTTTTTTTTTTTTTTTTTTTTTGTGTGTGTGTGTGTGTGTGTCTAAATTCCCAATATAGTGATGGAGGTCTTCACCCAGGAAAGGGTTAAGCATTTTGAAAGGTCTTGTTTGAGGTAGAGTGAATTTTAACCACCACACACATAACGAATGCGAAACAGCCTGAATTGCTGGTGAGGAGCCAAGAGCACAAGAGAGGAGCTGCTGAATTTTAATGATTCATTATTGCATGGAAGGCCTTTGTCTTCCTTTATCCGGTGCACAATAAAAGAATTAATTGGACAGAAAATGGCAGGGCAAAGAACTGACAAGTCATTAAGGGGCTCTGAATGGCTGATTAGGTGCACATTGGGGGTGGAATTTCAACTGCACTGTTTCAGCAAGGGCTCCGGAATAATAATGGCATGGCACAGTTTATATTTTGTATGCAGTACCAGAAAGGCCTTTATGTCGGCATTGTGGTGCTATTTATTATGCTGTCTATTTAGCCATTGTTGGCATTGTGTTTGCAATAAGAATGCACAAACAAAGTTGGGATTTTTTTTTTTTAACTTCGCGAAGGCAAAATAATTGGGAATCAGAATCTCGCTCCGCGGATGGTTTTATTAATTTTTGTGTGTGTGTGTGTGCGTGTCCCCAGAAACGGCAGTAAATATTTAGACTTGCGAGAAGTAGCTTCATTTAGAAAAAGGCAAAGAACTAATAAACTTCTCCCGCTTCGCCCCCGGTCCCAAAGAGCCGCCCTTCGGGGAAGCCTCGTGCAGCTGGCGAAGCCCCCGCGAGCGATGGGGCACTGACCACTTCCACACCCCGACGCCGGGAGGATGCAGCTCAAGGAAAAGCAGCCAACTGGAATTATTGGTAGCTAGGAAGTTCATTGAACATCTCGCACACGGATCCTTTGAGGCGGCTTCTGCCAAAGTTTTGTTGTTGTTGTTGATGTTAAGCAGTTGCCTGCGAGTTATAAGAAAAACCACACACACAGAAGGAAGAGAAAGAATAAATAAAAATCCCAGCACGTTGGGTAGGTGTGATTTTGATGAGGAAGGCACTTTTTTTTTAAAAGACGATAACAAGTAGGAATAGCAGTTTACTGTCAGGTCTGTGCACAGCTGGTTGAAAGTTTCAGGGGGAAAAAAGGAAGCTTTAATGAAGATACAGCTTTCTTTTCCCTTGCAAGTGATTCATCACAGCCAGCCCGCTGAAAATAGAAAGCTGCCACCTTCCCGTAACCCAGAGACTTTCACGCCGTAAAGATTACATTTTCAGTTTTGCTCAAAAGCTCGCAGAGGATGACTTCATTTCTGACAACCTCCCTCCCAGCCTCAGGATGCCGCCCGACCTCGCTCCTGTTCGATAACCAAGTGCGCGGATGCCCTCCCCCTCCCAAATCTCCAGCAGCGAACACCCCCCCGCCTGCCCCGGGTACCGGGGAGCTGCGCTCCTCCGGGCTGGCTGCCGGCCGAGGGGCTGGTGGTGCCATGGATGACCCCCAAATTTCCAAGGAATAGAGGAGCAAACGCCGCCAAGCGCCCCTGCAGCCTGCCCGAACCCTCCTGCCGACTTCTGGGAGAGCTGGGATGGACTGGGATGGACTGGTCCAGGCTCACATGGGCAGCACGAAGTTGCCAGCTCTGCCCCTGCATCCCCAGCTGTATCCCGTCCCCATCTTTCCCCTCCCGCCCTGGTGTCCTGGTTTCGGCTGGGATAAAGTTAATTTTCTTTCTGATAGCTGGTGTAGTGCTATGTTTTGGATTTCGTATGAGAATAATGTTGATAACACCGATGTTTTCAGTTGTTGCTGAGTAGTGTTTATACTAAGTCAAGGATTTTTCAGCTTCTCATGCCCAGCCAGCGAGAAAACTGGAGGGGCACGGGAGGTTGGGGGGGGAACACAGCCAGGACAGCTGGCCCGAACTGGCCAAAGGAATATTCCATAGCATGAGACATCATACCCAGTATATAAATTGGGGGGAGCTGGCCTGGAGGGATGGCTGCTCAGGAGCTAACTGGGCATCGGTCGGCAACTGCCTTGCACATCACTTTTTTTGTATATTCCAATTCTTTTATTATGATTATTGTCATTTTAGTATTGTTATTATTATAATTATAATTATTATTTTCTTCCTGTCCTATTAAACCGTTCTTACCTCAACCCATGAGTTTTACTGTTTTTTTCCTGATTTTCTCCCCCATCCCACTGGGTGGGGTGGAAGTGAGTGAGCGGCTGCGTGGGGCTTAGTTGCTGGCCGGGGTTAAACCACGACACCCGGGAACCCAGGTCAGGGAGTTTTTAGCACCACGTGCATCCCGCTGCCGCTCTGGGATGAGCTCACACACACACACATCCTTCAGAAAACGACCTCTCCGGTCCTGGCTGGAGGAAACACCAGGGATAGTTTGGTTTTTGACTCCTCCGCAGTCTTTGGTCCCCGGTTTTCCCGTCCCGGTGGGCTGGGGGCAGAGCAGGTCCCAGCCCCTACCTGACGCGGGGCAGAGCGGGCTGGAGCAAGACCCAGGGAGAGAATGCGGGGTGTCCCCCTCCACCCGTGACACTGCGGTGTCCCCACAAAGCCCTTTGCAGAGGGGGGCTGCAGAGAGAAAACAGGCTCCGCAGCCACCCGTTTGCAACAAATCTCCCCAAAACAGCAGCCCAAATTGACGTACCCACACACGCATCTCACGCCTCTGCTCAAGGCCTGGCCCTTTCTCACGCTTCTCTTTTGTTGTTTTTTTTTTTTTTTTTCCCTGGGTACTATGGGCTAATAACGGGTTAAAAATATATATATAAGTTTGAAAACGTGAGAGGGGATTTGGGTGTCAGGGAGATGGATGAGCTGCAATCTGAAACTTTTTAGGTAAGAATAAGTGAAAAGGAAAATGGGGTTATTACAAAAAATGCCATTCTCAGTAGAATACAGGCCTTCTGTAATAATATTTTAAGAGGTAGTTAGTGGCACTCTTCATTCGGGAAAGTAAAGGCATGCATGTCAAACAAAAATAAAATAAAATAATAAAAAAAAGAGGTGGGAAGGTAGCTGGTTCCACGGGAAATCGTAATGTTCCTCCTGAGACTTCAGCTTCTTAACGCTGTGAAAGGAGGAGAAAAAAAAAAAAAAAATCCCATTTGCGCTCCTCCGTTTGTGCTGCAGCTGGGAAGGAGGCAAAAGGAAAAGCTGTTATTAGCGACGAGGGGTACATTGGCCAGGGAACGTTGGTGCCTGCCGAGCCGGGGCATCCCACCGCCGCTTGCTCTGCCACCGAAGACTGTCCCTGAAATCATCGTGGCGTCTTGGCCCCTGGAGCTGAGCCGTGAGCCACCCACGTGCTGTCGGAGACCAGTGAGTCACTTCTTCCTGCAAATACCCCCTTTTCCTAACAAGGAAGATTTAATACAACCCCCCCGATGAGACTCTCCGCAGGTGGGTAGGAATTTCCCAGGCTGCCGAGGTCCCCCGGCTCTTGCTCCTGTCCCTCTGAAGCTCTCGCTGCTCCGGGGCCACCTGAAGCCCAGAAGGTCCGTTGGCTTTGAGAGCCTCTCCTGGTCACCAGATGGAGATGGAGATAAAGCTGGACCCAAACGGACAAAATTCAGGCAGGAATCCAGATATTCGCAACATTTGGGAGAAATCAGATCTGCGGAGGAGGAGCTTGGAGCGACGTCTATCGGAACGGAGTCAGGTGAGAGCTTCAGAGCCAGATTCCGACCATCCCTTAAGAGCTGTGCGTTCAGGCCCTGGAATAGTTGGCTGAAATCCACGCCTGGTGATGGGATACAGAGAAGTTAAAAACATATCTAAAACACTTAACAAAATTCCCAGATGGAAGCTAGTTTGTTTTTTTAATGAAAATAACTTAACAAAACATCCGAGCAGTAGATGTTTGTGTTCTATTTCTGGGAATGCAGGAAAGATCCTGTGAAACCCCCCAGAAAAAAGAAATGCTAAAACAGTCATCAGCCCCAAACTGCATAGATATTCAGATCTGCTTGGGAGAAAGGAGGAAGATGGAAATATCTGCACTGGAAGAGAGCAAAGGTCTGTCTCAGGAGTACCCTGCAAAGGCACACGTAGGTTTGCCATGCAGTGGCAAACAAACCCCCCCTCAAACCAGGGAAACAAACAGGGCTTGTATAAAATAGCCCTTCCCCTGGTCTCTGCCAGCCTCTGGCAACCAGCAATTGCTGTGAGACACTTGCGTTGCCTCAATGCTATGCCTAGAAGTTGCATATTTTCCATGAATTTGTCTAACCCTCCTTTGAACCCAGCTCTGCTCTTGGCCTCTGCCTGTGGCAGAGTTCTGCGGCTGAACTGTTTGCTCTGGAAAAAAAAAAAAAAAAGAAAAAAAAGTCATCTTTCTTTTTACCTAATTTCAGCTTTCTGTTCAATTACTGTATCATGAGGCACACCAGGTGATAGCAAGAATAATCGGTCTCCTTTCCCCTTCTCCTTTCCCCATTTGGTGCTTCACTGCCTCCACCAAAAGGCCTCAGTCTGGGCTGGAAAGAGCCTGCTAGAAGCAAGTAACGTATTTCAGCTCCAAACCTAAAATATCCACTTTATGCAGAATTTTGTCCCCGTCTCTAACTTCACCTTGGGGCCCGATATGCTCCTGGTGCTGATGCTGGTGGCATTTGCCTCATCCCAGTGTGAAAAATGGACTTTAAACATGCTTTAAAAGGCAGGGTTTTCTGGTTTCTGAGCAATAAATCCTGCTTTTTGGGCCATGCCTTCCAAGTGATAAATTTCTAGATCTCTGGGAAAATACACTCTAGGGAAAGCAGAGAAAGCAGAAAAGGCTGTAGCGTTGCCTGAAATGACATTTATATCTTGGATGGTGAAGCAGCCCGGCCAGGACTGTTGTATGCACGCCTGCAGGAAGGAAGGATGGAGTCGGTGGAGCAGATGGAACTTTCTTAGGGAAAGGCAGGCGGACCTGGGGCTGGAATGCCACCAGAGACCGGGAATGGGACAGCCAGATCCCAAACTGGGTGACGTCTCTTCATCCTGCCCAGGGTCGGGGCACCCCGGCTCACTTGGGAATTGCCATTTCAGGAGGCGGAGAGCTGGGGTGCAGAAGATGCTCCCTCATCTCCTCCCACAGGGATGGCTGAGGGCCCCCATCACCCACCTCCCGTGGGCTCGTGGGATTTCCTGAGGTTTCGGGGCCACCCAGCCCAAACCCCAGGGTACAGATTTTGAGCCCTAAATGGCTCAAATGGCATCTTTTGGATTTTTCCTATTGCCTAATTACAGGGATTTATTTTTATTACCGCCACGGGCTTGTTCCAAAACCCAGTCTGCTCAGCAGAAGGCTTTCACAGGCTTTTGGATCAGACCTAGGCACTTGGTGTAGTTTTTCCTATAACGAATTATCCATTATTTGCTGGTTCTCATTTAATTATTAAAGAAAAGCTGCAGATATTAAGCTTCCTGGTGCCTTGAAATCAAGGACAAGACTCCCATTGCCTTCAGGAGGTGCCTGGACTTCACTCCGGCTCCTGACACAGCGGTGAGTTCACAAACTGTGAAAAAACGGATCCCTGTTGTTATGTTACAGGTCCAGTCCACTGTGTTTGGAGCCAAACAGTCATAGCAGTCAGACATACTGAGATGGACTTTGGCCAACGTTTCTGCAGTCCAGCCGCAACGGAGAGCTTAATGCACCTCTGCGTGTAACATCTGCTCTACCTTCTGGGGAACGGTACTCACTGTGCCTCTAATCGCTTCAAACATCATTGCTCAACATGGGGATTTGGAAGGATTTGAGGCATCTGCTCCCTTGTGATCTGAGCTTCAGCTCTCGCAGGGTGTTTTATAAAGGTGAGAAACTCTGCTGCTTTCACCTTGGTTAAAACCCTTGAATATTCTTGAAGAGTCTAGAAAATGAAGATATTACTTGTCTTATTATTCTCACGGCAGTTTTTCTCGCTCGAGGTGTGTCCCATGTGGCACCTTGGAGGAGAGCAGGCAGAGGACCCCACTGAGCATGCAAGGATGTGGTTTAGGCAGCAGAAACATTTTAATTCCTTTAACACCATTGAGTTTTGCCATGGACTTCACTGGAGACCGCGTGACCTTTGGAAATGGGCTTTGCCTCTACCTTAAGCACTCAAAAAGTTGCTCTTAGTGTGTCTCATCCTATATGTCTATTACCAAGTGGGCTCACCCGAGCCCAGAAACGCTCTCTTCTCCCCAGCCCTAGAGCAGTGCACTATATAGCTTCTCCTATAGTTTCTCCATAGGTTCCCCTATTGCGACGGAGCACACGGAGAGAAAAATTCCTGCAGGTCTGTCTTCACCGTGGGTTATCTGGTGCTGTCTGTACTCAGGTGGGCTCCGCTTTGAGCTAGACTTGCTGGAGCACAGGAGGTGGGATGTGAACTGCTGCTGCGCAGCCCGATGGTAACTGAATGCAACGCATTTTCCCACACTGAAAATAAGCAATTTCTGACTGAAGTGCTGACTTGCTCTTTGAATTGAATGCTTGACTATAACTGTGTAGGAAGGAGCGTTCATATACAGGGATTTCAGAAGTAACCAAGTCCTGGAGTAAAATCTTCACCCTTAGGACACCTGTCCCTCCCTTAGAAATGTAATTCAGTGCCATTTCTGTAGGTGTAAAGCTCTATAGCGGCAGTTAATATATGCATACTTCTGGGTTCCCTCATTACCATTTCAGTTGGCTCGTTTACATAATAACACAGAACAGAAGATCATTTGCATAAAATTAAAAAAAAATCAAATAACTGAATGTTGCTTTTATTTTGAAAGGCGCAGAGAATGAGCCTGTGAAGTTATTTATATCCCAGAAAGTACCAAGGAGGCTAATCGGCAGGGAACCGTGCTTTCTGCACAAAATGGGACTTGACCACTTCAATTTATTCATGAAATATTAGCTCACTTAGTGGAAGAGTTTTTTAAGCAGCTGGGTTGGAGCTGACGGGAAATCCCCTCCCAGCTGCAGCGGGATCAGCACGACTCGGAGCCAGACAAAAGTAAATTCCCTCAGCTCTGGGCCGGCACAGACACCTGAGGGGGCTGGGGGCTGAGGGGTCCGCTCCTTGGTTACGGTCGGCGTGACAGAAATATGCCATTCTCTTCCAGCACTTCTGCCTAATGGTCATTTACCTAATCTGGGGGGTTTACACCCGCCCCCTCCCCGGTCCTGTGATGCTCGGGCACCTTCGTCTACAACCAAAAGCCGGAGCAAAACTCCTCGTGGGCTTCCCGGGTTCACTGTCACGTCCTGATTTCTTCTGCTCCTCCCAATTTCCATGGCCAAGTATTCCCATATGTGCAGCCCTTGGCTGTCCCATCCGATGGGTCAACGTTGCTGTTGGTGTAACAACAGCCATTTGGTTTTGCAGCCAGCGGAAAGGAATCACTACCAGCAAAATCCACCCTCGGGGCAGGGAAAGCCGTGTGCCAGTACTCAGCACGGACAGCCGTGGTGGTGTGGGTTACGCGGGGGAAATGTGAGACTGAGCAGTAAAACATGTACTAATTTGGTATTCAAGGCGTGTGCAAAATGGCCATATTTGCATGAGAAAGGTTTGTTGGGAGAAATCTTAGGCCAAAGCCCATTTTCATTTATAAGCCTCCAAACATGCAGCATCTTTCCTGACACCGGGAATGTTACTTTGGGTTTGCACAAAGGTAATGAGAGCTGAACCTGGCCTGAGAGTACCCAAAGCCCACGAAGCCCTGAGCTCTTTATTACAGCAACTCCTGGCGAAACCATCACCGAAATTAAACTATAACCTCCTGTAACGAGCTGGCCTCTACATTTTTAACAATGGTGCAAATCCTCCTGTAGGTTATTGGGGTGAGCAATGCTGAACTTGGCAAGTTCATGCAGCGCAGATGGCCTCAAGGTTGGAAACACGACCCTGAACTGCCTCCTCTATCTGTTCTTCGGAGACCAGCTCCGGACTGTGGGAGCACTGGGGCAGAGGGACAATGGGACAATGTTTGTGCCGGGACGTCCCCGTCCCACAGCATGATGCTCTGGAACAAAGTCCTAGCGCAAGCATGTGAGCGGCTGCCCTCCGCCCCCCCGGTTCGCCAAAATGAATATGCATTGTTGGGCATGGGTGTGGTGGGTTTCAGCACACTGAGCCTGCCAGACTTGGCCTTCTGCCCCAAATATTCACATGGCCTTAATAATGTCGTTCCCCTTTTCCCATACTTCTCCGTGCCCTCACCAGGGCTGCAGTGGCTCCTCTGTGCTGCCGGCAGCGCAGGATTGCCCACGGTGGAGCTCCACGTGCCCACCCCACACCGGCCGGGTGTCTCTGGAGCCGAACCCTTGTTCACAAGGAGCCACGTCCCTCTGTCCCGTGGAAAATCCCCCCGGCAGGGCTGGGGTGGGAAGGATGGGAGGTCCCGCACGGTCCCGCTGCAGGTCCCTCACCAGAAACCTTTGGGAGGGCAAGATCTGCTCTGCTGGACCCCCCATCCTGAAGACCATGTGTGCCCACCAGGAGCCTCAGCTTGGAGATCTTCCACCTTCGTGCCTGGTCCAGGGTCCTGGCGGTAGATCGCACCCATGGGTGACACCTTGAAATCCTGCTCCCAGAAGCCTGGAAGAGCACGCACAGGGGAGATAACACACAGCTCGGGATGGGCTCGATCCTGACATACTGCCTGACTCCAGCAGCACGAGTACAATGTCTGGGGTACGTCTGCTCCCTCTTCCACGTATCTGCTCCTCCCGTGGGGCAGCAGCAGACTGCAGAGTGAGCTGGGGCTGGGAACCGGGGCACTCGATAAAAAGGGAGGTGATGCTCCCTAGAGTCCTACTCGTTGCAGAAACAACGAGGGTCCAGCTATTTGTGACATTTCCTTGTGTCCTGTACTGAATATTCAGAAGGAAAAAGCTTTGACTTCACCGATTGCAGTGGGATCCCTGTGAGATACTCCCGTTAGCACCCAGCGAGGGTGTCCCTTGTGCCGGTACGCGCTGGATGGGTCTTCTCCAGGTTCCTCCATCCCAGACACAAATTGAGCCGGTGGGAATCCACAGCAGAATTTCACAGCTCACTGTTTTAATAAATGTCTGGAAAACGCAGAGTGAAATTGAGTTAGGACCTTTCCAATACACTAATATTTTGGAACACATGGATCATGCGTATGGGAATAGTCCTGGCCCAGAAAGCATGGGTAAGACCCAAATAGCTCGAAGAGACAGCTCTCTGAACGCCGCTTGGAAGCTGGATTCAATAAAGGGCGATCCCTTGGAGCCGAGGAAACAGGACAACCAGCCTGCTGAGACCCCGGCCTTGCTGCGGAGGATTTCAAGGCTGTTGGCGAGTGCTGTTCCATGATACAGGACAGATGCTCTGCCCGCTAATAATGTGAAAAATAGCTATGAACACTGTTAATTGCCAAAATGTAAACTCGCTTCTGTGGCTTGCAACTCCCTCTTCAGCAAAGGCTGCGGACGACATGAACTCTCCTTTGCTTTACGCACACAGCGTGGCCACGAAAAGCAAAATGATGTGTCTGTAAGGCACCTGGCTCAAACCCTGGAGCAACGCGGAGGGAAGCACCTACCCGAGAAGCAGCATTTTATTGCAAAAAGCCGAAGAGTTGGCCAAGTGCCCCGTGTGCTCCCCGGGCTTTGCACCGTGGCCCCGGAGAGGCGTCGCCGGGCGCTGAGCATCGCCCTGTGCACGCCCGGCGCTGGGAACCCGCTGCTGATTTGCAAGGGAAATCATGGGTAAATAATCCTCATTACCCGGGAAGGCTGCCCCCTTCCAGATCAAGTTCACTTGTTATTCTGATCAGCCGATAAGCCTCATTTGCATAATTTTTTCTTTCTTCTACACTCCGGCTTCACTATCGCAGTTAGAATGGAGTTTTATTACTCTTATTAATATTATTACTCCACGTGATCGTCCCGTCTGAAGGGTTTGCGAATGCCTTCATGCCCGCTGGGGGCTGGGGGTGGCCGTGGGTGGGCTGGGGGCTCTCGGGGGGGGGGGAGGGGGGGGGCTGTGCTTTTGCTCCCCCTCGGTGTTTCCTGCAGCCCCTCGCTCTCGGCTTTGCTGGCTGAGAACGCCGCAGCTCGTCACAGCCACCCCGGCTCTCAGGAGCTGCCCAGGCCCATAACCAGGACCACAAAGAGGGGAGCAGCTGTTTTTGAGGACCCCCTCGGAGTTATTCCTAGCTGCTTGTCTGCTCCGAGAGCAAAAGTTGTTTTTTTGTTTTTGGGTTTTTTTTCTGCGAGTGCTTGCTTTTCTTTTTCTCTGAGGAGGGATGCTGGAGACAACACACAGGCACAGGGAAGGGTGAGATGAAGTGGTCTCTGCTGACAGTGCAGCAGCCCGCTGCCTGCCTTCTCGCTCCAGCCAGACCCAGGGATCTTCTCCTGAAATCAGTCTCCCCTGCAACTTTCATTCATTTTTAAAGGACGATCAAAGCTGAATTGCATCAGCTCCTACAGAGGAGACAAGGAAGGAAAATGCCAGCTGATGGTGCTGGCTCTGAAGCTGGGCTCTGCCTTGGATGAGAAGGCACCGATGCCTCATCCCCATCCTCATCCCCATCCCCATCCCTATCCCCATCTCACTTAGGCAGTGCCTCCCCATTTGCCCTCCCCAAACCCAAGCTGAGGGCTGCAGTGTGCACAGACCGGCACGGTATGAGAGGAGGCATGCAGATGAGATGCAAAAGAGAGGGGCACTGATTTGCATCATTTGCTCCACGTAGAGGCTGCTTGGAACTGTACCAGGGTGGGAGGGAATCGTTTCACAGCTCTCGTGGTGGGTATCAATGTCTCTGCTGCTGGACCCACAAGGGATTTCTGGACGTAGAATTTGGAGGACGAGGACCTTAAGGCTTTGTCTTTTCAACTTTTACAAATCCGGTTCCTCTTTGTGGAAGTGCAGCTGCATCTGTTGCAATTAGCTGCCTGAATTTTATCTATTAATTGCCTCTGTGAAACTATCTGAACTTTAGCTGATCAACATACTCTTCCCTTTCATTCCAGAGCTTTGCATCCCCTCCAGCTCCCACGAGCTCTCCAGTCGCTTGCCCTGCCGGAGCTGTACTGGGATACGGGCTCAGAGGGCACCCGAAACCTGCTCTCTCATGGCTAATCCGAGCACTTCCAGAGGCGGCTGCGTTTTTACCGAGCATGATGATGTTGCTTTACCTAACAGGGAAGAACTTTTCCGCCTGTAGCAAATAAAACGCTTTGGCCTGTTCCCAAGGTCCCAGCACGTCATCAGAAAGGTCCAGTCTGCCTGCAAGTCCTCAAGAGGGTGCTGGGTGCTGCTCCTGAGGGGGGATCCCTGGTTTTCTGCTGGAACAAGGGGCTCGGGCAGCATCATGTCAGCCAAATCTGGCCCAAGCGGGATGCGGGCGGCCGCGGTCCCGTTACTCGCGTCTCTCTGGCTCCTCCTGAAGGAGACAGCCCCGTGTAGCTACAAACACATTGCTCCTTGCCCGCAGAAGGTGCGATCATTTTGGATGGGATGAAAGCAGGGTGCAAAAGCTGAAGGGAACGCGAATCCCACCCTGCCGTCTTTTGAATAAGCATTATCCCTACCCGCCGCACCTCCATCGCTACAGCGGCACCCACCTCCCAGTTCAGCCAAAGCCGGGGCTCGGGGGGGATACTGGCTGCCAGGGACTGTGCCACGGGGATGGAAGGAGCAGCCACGGGCCAAGCTGTGGACGCTGCTTTTACAGAATTTCTCCATGCTGGCAACAAAAGCAGAAACCCATCTTTCAAGAGCGGGAGGGAGATGTGGGCTCTGGCCTGCAGGACACAGCCCTTTTATTTAACCTCCCTATCCCCAGAGGCTTGGATTTTGTACCCTGGGCTTGGGTTTTGTATTCTCCTGCCACTCTCTGACTCCCAAATCCTGACAGGGGTAATAAATATCCCCCCTGCTTTGCTGTGAAGAGGTTTCCCGCTCAGTCCCAGCCCCGGCTGGGTCTCGGAGCCGGTTTGAAAGGGAGACCCGCTGTGCCGGGTTGCTCCAGGGCCACGGAGCCCTGGATGCTCTCGCTGTCCCTGCTCCTTGCCAGACCTCTTAGAGAAAACCCGACTGGCACGGAGCTGGGAGGTGGCTATTCATTCTCTAGCCAAGGCACAGCCCTTTTTTTTTTTTTTTTTTCTGGGACATATATTTCATGTCGCTTTGTGCTATTCTTCCGTGGGATAGGCTGCTGCAACGGGAAGGCGAGACCACGGCTGTAAGGGGATAGGCAGCTACGAGGCAAAAGGGATGGATGCTCGGGAAGGGAGCAGCTCCCGGTGGGTTGAAGTCCCCAAACTCGCACTTCAGCTTGGGCTGAAGGCTGGAGTATCAGCTTGGCAAACGCCTGGCAGTGGTACCGTGGCACCCACGCCTGCGGTTGCTGGGAGAAAATTGCTGTACAGTGAGAAAATTGCTGTACAGTGATGTGCCCACCAAGGAGCTTAAACCATGACAGATTTCCTCCGCTTCCTGGGGACAGGCATGACAGGCACTTATGTTATTGTTTGCATAGGTCGCCTGAAATGAATCACATACTTGGGCTCCAAAATAGCTGTGGAGGCTTCTCCCTGGGGACTCGGTCACCCCAGAGAGGAAACAGGAAAACAACAAGCTAAATATTAAATGTATGCTTTAACGTGAAACCCAAGACAGTGCTCAGGGTAACACATTTCCCCCATATGCCCACCTAGCATGGAATGAATGAAGAAGTTATTTCCAGACATCCTTAGCAAACACAAGCCTACTCAGTAGTTAAATTTTCCCCCCTAAACTCTTTAATTCTTCTGCAATCTAAGGAGATGGGCTTTACCGTTACTTAGTCTGGGTTAAACCCTTGTGTTTCCCTAGCTGAAGTGGACTTAAATGGTGAATTATTATTAGATATGTTGTTGACTCTTTCAGGACACCAAACATGCAGACACTACAAGTCACGTACCTACAGCATCCCTCCCTCGGAGCACCCCAGAGCTCATTGCCCATGAAGGCTACGGTACAAGCAGGCCTGAAGATCTGCAGATCTTCGCCCAGCCCAGCCTTGCGAGTGGTCCCAAGACCACTCACAGTACGAATCCCAGTTTCCTATGAGATGCCGCTCGTGTCTGTGTTAAGGGAAAGGCCTGAACCCAACCCCTACTAAGCAGCAGAGACTTTGCATGGGAGGAGATAGGGCAGATGCACCGACCAGAGGGGCTGGTCGGGAGCCCAGACTCATCAGGCTCCAGCAACTCCGGCTGCGAGGACCTTTTCTGAAAGCACGAGTCTCCAACAAGGACGGATGCATGGGCTCTGCTGAAATCAGAGGCCTTCCAGCATCAAAAAGAGATAGTTGAAATTTTTAATTTGAAAATAATGTTGTTGTAGCCAAGGTATAGCCTTCAGAAGATGTGGAGGCAGTTCCCCCCAATACCGGCATCCCTGGCTGGAGGCAACTACAAGCATGGCTCGGCTAACAGGTCCCCTCTGCCACCACCCCTCGGTGAGGCTCTCAACCCTCCTGCCGTACAGCACCGAGCGCTATGCTTTATTTGTACCGGCCCCAGAAACCATCGGTTTGCTGCAGCCTTTTCCCGGGAGAGCATCAGCTTCACGTCCCCGTTTCTCACCGAGAGCATGTGGGTCCGTTAGGGCTTTCCTGAATTCTTCCTTTCTGGAAGCCCTTTTTCTCTTAGGTGACATTAACCGAGAGCTCTGTCACTCCACCCCACTTTAATGATTTCCTCTGGAACATTTTGTGTTCAATAAACTAGTGTGTTCCCCATCTGAGGTGAATCTCCTGCAAAGAGAAGAGAAAAAAACAACCCAACAACCCCGTCCTGAGCAGACTGCGCGCTTGTCGCCAGCGCCTGCCACCCTAATTATGCCGTGGAAGAATGTGCACATGGCAGAGGTCCCTGAACATTTCAGGCAGGATATTGCCTGCTCCTGGACGCAGCCTCTTTCACCGCTGCAATAACATTTGCTATAATAAGCTGCGACTCCGTTTCGGGGAAGGCGTGAACGCGGTGGAGACGTTTTGGCCCGGCTGCTCCCCTTGCGCGGAGGTGGCGGAGGGTGGCGGGGGATGCTGCGGACCCGTCTCCTTGCGGGCACGGACCCACCGCGCTCGGTGATGGGGGGGGGGGGGTGTCTCTGTGCAGGGGAACCCCCGTGATGGGGTTGGGTCGGCAGGGAAAAGCGGGGGGATGCCGTGGGGGTGCTGAGCGGGTGTATTGCTCTCCTGCCTTCCCCCCCGGGGTAAATTCAGGCTGGGAAGCTGGGACGGCTCCAGGCAGCTTCTGGGGCTGCAAACCATCCCTTCAGCCTCCAGCTTCTGTGCCAGAGCCTGGGCAAGCTCCCTGTCCTCCCGGCCGGGCAGCCAGCCCAGCCTTCTCCTCCATCCTCCTCCATCCCGTTCCCGGCGGCTGGGCTCCTGCCCGGCTCTGCCTACCTGGGACACGCGCCGGGAGCTGAGCACGGCCGCCGTGCAACGCTCCTTCCTTCGCAAAGTTGCTCGTCTCCCTGCCAGGCTGCTCCTGGGAGTCATCCTTGTCCCTACGGCTCCAGTCCCCTGCACGGACACGGGGTGGAACAAACTGGCCAGGAGGGCTTTTTGCTTGGATGCTGGATCGCTGGTTTGGGCTGCTTGGGTAGGCTTAGCCCATGCAGGGCAAAACGCATTGGTTTCATAGAGCCAGAGGCTGGGATGGCATTGGGATGTCTTGTTGGCCATGAAGTACCGTCAGGTTATGTCTGTGCGGGGCGAAGAGGGAGTGCTTTGTGGGGACTCGCTGCCAGAACGGCAGCCCATGCCCCGCATCCACCCGGAGATGCCGAGTGCATCATTTTTCCATGGGGTCTCTGACAACAACAAACACTTCTTCCCAGCCCAAACCAGTCCCTATTCCCAGTCTGGGTTTTGCCTGGTTTCCATTTCTGGGCTTTGGTTGGCCCATGCTGGAACTTGCTGGGGTTTGCTGGCAAAAGCCTGTTACCACCCCACCTTTTCGTGGTGGGTGGATGTTTCTGCCCTGGGTGCCTTTGGTGGTTTTTCCAGGGATAGCTGTCGGCTCTTGGCTGGCCAGGGCAAAATGGGCTGGTCCTTCTTCGGCCTTTTGGGAACAAAGCACCGATTCAGGAGGAAATTCAGGGTGTGCTCCTGCCCATCACACCTTCCCACTCGGTGCCCTACACCCCTCCAGAACGTACCCAAAGAGCATAGAGCCATTTTTTGGGATGTGTCTCTGGGATGGCAGTGTCACCCCATGCTCTTCCACTCCAGATCTTCCTCCTTGATCTAACACAAACCCCGCAGGCAGACGAGGTCCATCTCCCGGTGTGCGACAAAGTGGCTTTGTGCCAGCCGGGGGGACAGCGCGGGATTGATTTACCCCGAAAATAAGATAAGCAGAACTGAAGGGAGCTCAGTTCAGGGCTGTGGAAAGGCTCCTGCGGACCCCCGCGAGCCTCGGATCGGGCTCCGCTTTCGGGAACCATAAATAGAAGCCGAGTCACTCAAATACCCGGGACCTGTAAGAGCCATTCATAGCTGCAAATTAACAGCTACCGTCAGGCCCATCTGTGCACGCCCCAACCCCGGGTCGGATTCCTGCTCCCTCTGTTTAACCTGATGACCATAATTACACACTCGTTTATACACCCGGCGGCACCTGAATGCTTTACAAGACAAACACCTAATCCCGCGTGGAAATTATAGCCACATAATATCTCTTTTCATTATTTGCTGAGGTGTTGAGTCTGATTACAGCACACACTGTTTGCTTTGTACCAGGGTAAAGCCCCTGTAATTTCTCTGCAAGTCAACATCATTCCAGCGAGGAGGCTGAAAATCTACAGGCTACTGTGCAAACGAGCTAGCAAATATTAATCCACAGTAAATGATCTGGGAGGTGGAGGCAGGGAAGGGGTGAGTGAGGTTATTTATACCCCCCCAGAGATTAATAATGCCAAATTAAAAAAAAAAAAAAGAAAAAAAGAAGAGGACTAGGGGCATGAAACATTCTTGCTGCCGCCGTCCCTGCTCCCTGGGGTAGGGGTCCTGGGGGAGCAGCGTGCTTTCCTGGGGGGCTGCTAACGGGAGGGCAAATACCCCCATTCGGAAGATGGATCCCCCCTTGTCTCCCATGAGCTTTAGAGGGCCGACAGAGACGGGTCGGGCTTCTCGGGTTGTCCTGACACATGGCACCCCCTGACCTGCCACGTGCTTTCTATGAGCCCTGGAGAGAGTCACTTCCTAGTGCTGTGACTCAGTTTCCCCATCTTTGAACACAGAATATTAATGCTTTCTAATTCCCAAGGGCAGTGTCCTGCATGGACGAGAGGCACGGATGCTCAGAGCTACGGCAATGGGCGCCACTAGATGTACTTAAGTTAAGGACGTGTGAAAGGTCTTTGTCAGATGCTGTTTTCCCAAGTGAAGGGGGTGGCAGGCAGCACCCAGTGCCGGAGGGGACCAATGCTGCCCTGGGCTGAGCGCAGACGCTTTCCTCTTTATCAAGGCAGCATCAGGGGTTACAGGTGAGACCCCTTTGCCGTGCCTCTGCAGCTCCCACTGGAGGGCTGGGAAACCTCATGGTTCTCCGGTGATCGCCCCAAAATCCACTTTCCCATCTGCTGCACTGTGAGGACACCACTTCCCCAGTGCCTCGCTCAGGATCCAGCCTGCCCACGGTCCTTGGGGTGTTTCCCAGGCGGGAGATCCCCTCATTTCCCACCTTCACAGACCCCAGAAATGGAGATCCGGAGCCAAATCCCTGCATCCCCCCCTGCGAGCCCTGTCCCGGCAGCGGCAGCACCTCGCCGTGGCTCCGCGTCCCGGCTCAAACGCTGCGCCCTTGGTCTCTCCCCAGGAAAAATATCACCTTGGGCTGAGATGCAACAGGAGTGACGTTGTCTGGAAAGAAAGAAGGATTTGCTTTAACCTGCGGCGCGTGGGTTTGCAACCAAAGTATACAGGCGGGCTTCGGGCTAGACTGTACCCTGGACCCCCGCCAGGCGATGGGCCGAATCCTGGTCTGCATCTCGGCCGTGCAAACTCCTGCTCGGTGGTTTCAGGGCAGGTCACTCTGGGTTTCCACGTCAGCCCGCTGCCCTCTGCCCTGCTGCTCAAACTGGTGCCGAATGGGAGGGAGATGACGGCAAAACACCGGCAGCACCCGCGGTCCCGCCGCTCAGCGCCGGCGGTGGCACGAGCAGGGGGTGATGTTATTGAAATCCATGTCAAACGGGTGTTAATGAAGGAAAACCAGGCCCGCGTATTGCATCCCTCTTAAATCTTTGGGAAAACGTGTTTGCGTGCTGGAGGGAGGAGGGTAATTATTGGTCCCAGTGGCAGATGGGGACTGGGGGGAGCACCGGGGCCCCCCAGGGTCAGTCCCAGCCGGCGCCGAGGTTGAGCCACCGCTGCCTGCGGAGGGGACCGAGCACCACAAGACCCTCACCATCTCAAGCACCGGCTCCTGGTGCCCCGGCTCGCTCCCAAACCCTCCAGAGGGATTTTAATTAAATTAAAAAAAAAAAAAAAAAAAAAGCAAACGCAACTCACGCAACTTGAACCGGGCAGGCTGGATGGGGCGCACCGGGTCGAGCCGTGCCGGCTTTGCCGTCCCACCGCGCTCCCACTCCCCGCGGCCGCCGCGGGCACACGCGGGTGCACACGTGTGGGCACACGTGGCCGCACGCGTGTTCCTGGTGCCCGTGTGGAGGGACAGGGTCCGTGCTGGGCCAAGGCTCGGCCTCCCGGAGATGGAGAGGCAGCGAGCTGTTTCTCCAGCGCTCAAGTTTTTCTTTCAGACTCCGAGCTGCCTTGCCAAGTGTTATAAAAATATATCAGTGTGAGCCAAAACATTTAGCACTCCACTTATTACTTTAAGGTTATAGGTTAAACAAATTCCTTCTCAGAATTTACTGTGTTCATTTTAGCTTCACAACACAGCCCTGCTAGCGGTAGATATATTTCACACTGTAATACCTCCCTTATGTATTGGAGGGGGGGAAAGGAGAAGAGGAAAGTAGCTTTCTAAATTTTTATGTGAACAAAAGCTACTATATAAACTAGCTGAAAACAAGTCCTTTGCAAGAGATAGTTTGTAAAACTTATTTTCCAGTAACCAATAAACCAAGAATGAAAGGTAAAATTTGTTTTTACCTTAGCTAATAATTTTACTTTTTTCTGAGTTTTGCCTTTTTGTACAATAAAGCCTAAAAAGAAAATAAAGAGCCAAGTTCACACCTTGGGCAAGCAGGTGCAATTGTTCCTGTGAAAGTGCACCTCTGTGAGCCAGGCTTAAATCCCTTTTAGGTGGAGCATGAATTCAGATAACGAGCATCGGCTGGAGTTATTTTACATGCAGCTCTAGGCTGGGAAAAAAAAAGATGGTTTGGAGAGCGAGGCCCTTCTGGGCTGCAGTCCTTGCTTTGCCACTGGGCTCCCTCCAGGCCAATGCAATATAAACTCTGCCTTTTCTCATTTGCTCAATGATCTACATAAACTAACTCCATCTTCACAGTCTACATGCGTGTCCCTGTTGCTGGTAGCTCGTGTCACCTCCGCTCTGCCCCGTCCAAGTCACCTCCCCACCTTCGGCCTCTAGAGCGGGACTGAAGGCTTTGGTCCGACGCTGAAGGGGTTAATTCGTATCTGGAGAAACCCCTCCAAGACGGGAGGATGCAAACCTGAGTTAAGGACAATGCTGAGCGCGGTGACTACACGAGATGTCACAGTTACACCGTACAATGCCGTTCCGATGGGTGTCACGGGGAAACGCTGGAAGCAGCTCCAGGATGCCGGGGATGGAGCCGGACTGGAGCTACTGGTGCAGGTTTCCTCGGCTGCGTGAGGCACAAATTAGGGAGCGTGATGGGAGAGAACGTGACCCTTCAGGAGGGACCAAGAGTGTGCGCGTTGGGGTGCGCTGGGGATAAAACTGCTTTTTTTTTGATGTTCAGAAGTGAAGGGGGAGGTTGGATGGGCAGCTCAGCCTGGGGCAAAGTGCCACCGGCGTCTCTGTCCTGGGGGTGAGGGTGCTCCCCTGCGAAGGGCACCTCTCCCCTTGCAAATCAATTCCCCTTCACAAACCACCCTGCAGAGAAGGGCCTTGCCACCGAGCAGGGCTTTTTTTTAAATTATTTTTTTATTTTGGACATCAGCAAAGCTGGTGACAGTGTCACATAGTGAAGCAAGCATTTGTGTTGCAAAATGCCGAAGCCCAAAATGCCCTGGCAGCTGGCGGTACCCTTTGCATTCACACAGGTACCAGTCTGCAGTTTGCAAAGTATAAAGTCTGTGCAAAATCTGCGGTTATAGCAAAAAACATAGAGATTCCAGAGCTGCTCTGCGTTGTCCTACAGCCCTGGTCAGGAACCAGGGAGGGGGCTCATCCTGCCCTCATCTCCACTTGCAAATTACTTGCAACACGAAGGGGCTCCAAGCTGCTGGCCTTGTTTCTGTGGAACAGACCTTAACAAAAGGGAAAAAAAAAAGAAAGTATTAGGTCCGGTTCATGTTTGGGGTTTGGATTTCACCTAGGAGGGGAGGGGAGCGGGAAATCAGACATCGAGGTGTCATGTATGTGAGCTAATAAAACTGGGCCAGCAGATTGAAGATGGAGGAGCTGAGGGACTGTTTAGAGGTATCCGTCACATAAATGAGGAGGTGGAGGAAGTCTGGATGATAGTAACCCCATATTAAAAAATTCTGCCCTGTCAACAAGCGAAGAACTACATGGTGGAAATACGCCTGTGCTTGTTGAACTGTGAAACCAGATGTCTTAGAGCAATAACTGTCGCACAGGAGGCGGGGAGGGCCGAGAGGAACACGTTTGCGTACGATTAAGAAAAAAATACATGCTGCTACAGCCGTGGTTTCAATTAAAATGGCTCAAACCAAATATTGTTCCTATTAATGGGATGTCCAGCTGTGACACCACCATGTAGTATCCTTACACATTCAGCGCAGGCAACATCTGCAACATAATCCCAGCATCCATACAACGGAGCCAAGGAGCTGAGAGGCAGCTCACATTTTTCCCGGTGGCTCAGCCTACATGAAAAGGCCCTCATAGGAAAAAGGGAAAAATACAGGCATGGGAGAGACAGAAGGCGATGCGAACTGTGCCTAATTTGTATCTTTGGGTAAACGAGGCTTTTGGCATGTAAAATTGGGAACATGGCATAAGATCAAGCTTCGGACACAGCAGAAACAAGACTTAGTTACTGCAATAGGAAGAAACCGCTGTGCTGTTTTTCCGAGGATTAAGACAGCTGGAAGAAGCAGCACTTTGATTCCTTGCAGCATTTAACCTGTGTTTAAAAAAACCCCAAGCAACCTTGAGCTCCAGCTCTGGGATGGGAGCTAATAAAGTCGAGGTTTGCAGAACAGGAGCTGTTGCCACCACTTTAAAAGAGTGTTGCCTTGCAGTGTGTAAACTCATCTGCGCTCTGGAAATATATTATTTGCCCCCTGAACAAGATCTTGTGTTCCCGTGCCCTGCGAGGCGAGGCAGACACCGAGCGAGCGGCTGCTCGCTTTCCTCGGAGGAGCCGTGTCTGGGGAGGTGGGAAGGAGCCGTCGCCAGCCCGTGTGCGTTAGGGGCTAGCGGGGCTTTGTGCAAATGAAAAAAACCATTATTTTTTTTCTGCAAAATAATCTCACCTTATTAACGGCACCGGGCAAGGGCTACGGGGCTTCGGCTCCTTCTCTGTAGCAGAAGCAGGCGGTGGGCAGGTATGATACAGCCAGGAGTGGCAAAAGAGACCCGGGGTAAGACATCCCCAAGTGAGGACAGCCAGTCCAGCAATGGAGCAAAGCACTTTTAAGGAGGTGCCAGTCCCACAAAATCTGGCCCGCTTGACTTGACTCACGTGAACTGGCGTCTCTCGTGTGATTTGCGTTTTGGAAATAAGGCTCTTGTGCCTTTTTGAATGACTGGGGCCAAAATGTGCTTTGGTGAAAATGTCTTAAGTAAGAATTACAAGCAAATGTTGGAATGATATTAAACTGGACTGGCATGGTGACTTTGCAATCTGACTCTTTCCGAAATCCCTCTCATGAAGTCCTGTTCTTTAGGGGTTAATACAAAGTGTAAGCAAAGCCTTAGTGGTAAAACAGGAGTTAAAATCACAGATCCAGCAAGACTTGGAAGACACGTGGAATAAAGCCCCTAGTTCCTGCTTGGGAAGGTAAAGGGATACAGAAGGGAAGCAGATATTAAAGCAGAGAGAAGGCAAGGCAGATGAAAACCTGTCTCCTTGGACACTGGTATGAAACCTGTAAGAAAACATAATCTGTTGTGGGAGAAGAAGGGAGGGCAGGAAAGTGCGGACTTCCTAGTAGTGATTAAACACGGAGAAGTAACTTAGAATGAAATTGTGTGCATGGAAAATAGCTGATTCTGTGGAGAAATAAATGAAGAGGAGGAAGGTCTCCAGGTATGTGGGAAGGCTTGAGCCCTGTCCTCTTTGCATTCCGGTTCTTCTCTCCAAGAGAGAAGGAAGCATCAGAGGTGTTGGAGCAACAGCAACGGAACAGAAGGATGCTTGAAAATTGCCCTTCAACTGACAGCTCCTCAGATTTGTAACCCACAAATGTGAAACACTTGCAAGAATCAGTAAAAGACGGTGAATCACAGACTTTGTGATTCACTGAGTCACAAATGTGAGTTCCGCAGTCCCAGCCTCCTGAGGCTGCCAAGAGGAAACTCTGCAAAGTTGTTGAGTCGTGACTGTGGATTTTGCAGGGTAGCGCTGCGGCAACTGCAGATCTCGAGAGACTTGTAGATCCTGCAGCATTTCTAGACCCTTCATGGTGCTCCCCATTACCTTCACACCAGCCATCCCAGACCTTCTCTATAGCCTTTCCAGAGCTGCTTTGGAGGTTCCCTGGAGCTTTCCAGAGCACCCCAGAGCCTTTCTAGAGGGAACCAAGAGCTCCCCAGAGCTTCTTTGGACCCCCACAGGGCCATCCCCATAGCACAAGTACAAAGCTCCCGAAGCAGTCCTGGCTCTTCCTGGGAATCCTTCCTGGAGCTCCTAGGAACTTTCTGAAACCACCTCAGAGCCTCTCTAGAGCCCGGGCAGACCTTGTCCTAGAGCTATCTGAGAGCTGGACATATTCTAGAATCATCTTGGACATCCCCACTCCCAATGAGGCACTTCAAAGCTTTCCCAGAGCTGTCGCAGAACTTCCCTGGAGCTTTTCCAGCGCCTCTTAGAAGGCACGAGTCGGCAAAATCCAAAGTCACAGCTTGGCAATTTCCTAAAGTCGCAAGTCGGCAATTTTGGAAGTCACAAAATAAAGGAAACAGCTGTAAGTGACACGCAGTGGGACTGTGTTCCATTAGGAAACTTACAGAGACATGTTAACTCATGTTAAATTAGGTGTAAAATTGATCTTCACCATTTCCCTGTTGCTGTGTGTGTCATCAGCAGAGAGCAGAGTACCCCTGGGCTGCCATTACATGTGTTTGTCTGCACACTGGATACCGTGCAGGATCTAAACAGCTGCTGCTTTATCAAAATAACACGCACTGGGGATGGATTCGAGCCTTAAGTATAGAAAACTTGATGGTGCTGATAATGCAGAGCGTACAGATGTTAGCAGCGAGGGCCTGGCCTGTTTTACATGATGATCAGCACGTCGGTAATGGTTTGGGTTTGCTGGGATGTCTATTCTCAAAGTTGACGTACGGATCGGTTCCTCTGGTGTGGGGAAGACACAGCAATGGGCTCCAAATCCTCTTCTAAACCTAACTAGATCGCTCCTGTGGCCTTCATAGTAGAGAAAGACTTGTTCCAGCCCTTGTTCTCGCTTTCAAATCCCTTTGAACTTCTTGTATCCTCAGCTAAAAGTTGTTCCTTGAGCCTCTGCTTTGTAATGGGGCCCATCGTTTCTTTAGCAGTAAGGAAGGGGCAGTCAGGATTTATTTGAAATAATTAGTTTCAAGAGAAAGGTATTTTACTGAGCTCATGGACATCACCAGCACACCTCTAACTTTCTGGTTATGTTGGGGCTTCAAGCTGCACTAAAGCACAAGTGCCTGCTCCAGGTTTCTCTAAGCTTTCTGTCAACTAAGGAAATGATTCAAAATTTGTGGTGTGTGCTCTTCCTTCAGTTTTTTTCATGGAGGTCTTGCATAATTCTTTTCAGGACCATGATGAGGACCACGATCCACTTCTCTAGATGAACTTGGTAGAATTTTGAGAAACAAAATCTCATAGTCACAATCCTTAGACACGAGTGTCTCTGTGGGATTAACTCTACTCTTGCTCTCTACGATTAATATTTTTCCTACACTTCAGCGTAGTGTTGCAGGTCAGCTGGTGGGGCTCCCAAAAGGATATATGAGTTACTCAGCCAGCAAGGCTGTTTGCAGATGTCTCAATTCAACCCTCACCTTTCCGTAGCACATAAGTCTCTCGATTTTGTTTCTACCTGCGGTGTTACTTGTCCTGCCCTTGGGCTCCTGCGAAGGCACACCTATGCTTACTGAGAGTTTATCTATGGAGCCACCCACTCACCAGTACCAAAAGGGAAGGTCTTCCTTCACCAGGTGGTTTCTTCTGCTGGCATGCCAGCTGTGTGTTCATTAACTTCTCCCTCCACACAGGTAAAGCAGACCTCAACTCCAACCAAAGGCATCCAGTTTAAGTTCCTCTTTCAGTGGCAAAGCACAAAAATCTCCAACTTTTTCCATCTAGCACCTGAGCCCTTGCCTCCCCCAGCATCCCCCAGCCTCCTGAAAACACCCCTGCTTTGTCTCACACCAACACTGCTTTCCCGTGCTTGGTGGAAGGGTGTTTGTGCCTGCATGGCTTGTATGGCTTTTATTTTTTCACCAGGACAAGGAGCAGTGTAATGTCTGTCTGCTTTTCCTGCTTGTCTAGTTCTTAGAAACCACATGTTCTTCCTTCACCGGCAACTTCGTATTTAGTAATCTGCAAAACAAGACTGCACACTTTTTGCAGCAGCAGTGGCAAGTTGGCCAGAGTCCAAGGAGACCCTTAGTCACTTCATTTACGCAGGCTGCAATAAGAGGAGGGCGAACCCGTTGGGGAGTAATTCGAACATTCAGACGCCTGCACCGAACTCTCATTTCTACCTCATTAACTTTACAGTTTGACAACTTCACAAGCCAGGGACTTCTGTCGTGATTGCTGTTGCACAGCCAAGTGGCAGACACCTTCTTTCAGTGTGCAGGCTTACTTCATGTACGGTCGCAATGGATTTTCCTGCCTGTGCAGGGAGTCACCCCCAGCTCTTGGCTGGTGGGGACTTGCTGTGGGTCACAGCTATGGTTGTGTGATAATTACCCGCTTGCTCTTGTCACAGACTCTGCTGCTCCAGGTGTATGCCTGGCGACGATCTTACACACCATGAATGAGTCCGTTCTTGCTTTTGCTTAGACAAAGAAAAAAATTAGACTTGGTCAAAGTTAGTTAAAATGAATTAACTAAGCCTGACTTCACCTGTTTTGTCTCTGAAGATGCAGCTTTAGCTGAAAGGAGTGTGGAATACAGGCCAGGGGCAATAGCATGAGCCGGTTTGACGCTGCTGCATCAACACTGGGTCAGCAGGTAGAGTTTGGAATCACTAATTTATGTCAACTGTAGGGGGTGGGGAATAAATGCAGGGTTCCCCTTCTGCCGGGCAAGCCTTCGGGCAGGGTGTGGAAGACCACTGCCTGCCCATGCTCTGCAATTTTGTCTTCATTCTCCCTTTGGCCCTGACGCTGTACCTGTTGTTCAGCCGGGTGGTACTCGCACGTGTGTGTGGTCCTGCTGCGCTCACCGCGACTGCTTGGGGGCGATGCACATGAGAGTTTCCCGCATTGAGTCCTCGGGACTTCCACTCCCCACTTCTGCAGTGTAAGGCTGCGACTTGGCATGAGTGTCAGATGCCAAAAATCAATCTTTCTTGAGATCTATCTCCTGTCCGCATCAAGAGAGCCTCTAGCAGAAATCTTACATGCCCCTGCGTAGGCTCTGTAAAAGCGGAAGAGAACCCAGTGCCCTCTTCCTAACGTTGAGTGGATCTCAGCACACAGCGTCTGAATGAAAAGCTCGGGGGTTTTTGCCTTGCCGTTAAGAACATGACTCAAAGGCACCCAGGGAGATGCGAAGGGTTGGAAATACAACTTTTATAACCCTTCTTCTGTTTATAAAGATGTCTTAACCTTACAGAGTTTCCAAGAGCTTATTGCACAACCACTGTCTGGCCCTGCTGATGCCTTGTGCCATGGCAGGTGATTCAGAGATGTGCCGGAGCAGAGGGCTCCAGGAGGGAGTAGGAACGGCGGTGTAACACCAGCACCCTGAGCTGGAGAGCCTTAGGAGAACCCAGAAGCAATAGTTGGGAAAGGTTATAAATCCTCATGCTTCAGTGCTCTGCATAGCTCTAACTAACAAGGGTAAGGACAAAACTTCTCTTTTGGGTACGTTGGCCCATGGCTGCCTGTTCGCACTTTCCTCTCAAGCAGTTGGCCTGAGTCACTCCTGAAGACAAGGGAGACCCAACTCGATTAAATTTCTCGCTCGAAGCCCAGCATGGGGATTCCTACGGCTCCAAGGTAAGCTGTTTTATTGAGTAGGCAGCTTATGCATCCATCACTGCCTGGGGTTTCAGTTCCAGCCCCAGCTGGTGGAAATAGAAAACGATCAGCTTTAGATGATAGCTCAGAGGCCTGCCAAGGCAACGTGGCTTTGTCCTTGGTGAGATACATATCACCAAGGCAGCGATCCAACAATGCAATCACTGCACATTGACCTAGTTTGAGCTTTCAGACCCTTTCAGTAGCTCAGACTGATCTCACACCAAAAAAAAATGTATAAAAACCAGGAGTCTAACTGGAAAAATGTCTTCTCATGTGGTGTTCCTTGGCGCACTTGTTCCTTGGCCCACTCAACAATGGAGGCATAAAGATGCTTTTCCAGAAACCTTCCCAGGTTCCTCTTCAACCCAAAGGCCATATCACAGAGAAATGATGTTGGGAACACGGACAAGAAATTTGTTCAGTTGCAGAGGGGCTGTTCGATGGGACAAGAGCTGGTTCATCTGGGGGAACACGGGGAGGTCAAGGGAGGGACTAAAGAAGAAGGTGAGAAGGAGAATGCGGCTGGGTATCGCACAGTAAAGCCTTTGTTTGGTGTTACATGTGAAGCACCGTAGATGCGGAGAAGATGGTTCTTCCTGGTAGCAAGAGCAAATGAGAGGATAAGGTCCTTCCTTAACCTGAGAGCAGTGAGATTAGATAAGACAACGTCCATGTAGTGCAGAATCTTATCTTGCACCCAACACCACGGAGAGGTGCAAGGCATCCTGCAGGTATGGAATTACTTGCTGCCTTTCCTAAAACACGTTTGCAATGTGTAGGTGTCTTCTCCTCTTACAGCGGATAAGCCAGCAGGAGCTTTGTCCTGCAGGTCAAGCCGAAGAGGTGATCCCCTGGCCTTCCTGAAGGTCGGTACAGACCAGAGAGTCAGCGGTGGGAGTCTCTAGCCAGGAACGGTTAAAAGGGACAGCACAGTTCCACTCTGAAAGATTAAGAGGCAGAAGAAGATAAAACGTGTGGCATAATGCCCTCCAGTTATAAAGTGCTTCTATTTTCCCTTTCCTCTAATAGAAGATCAAAGAGGTGTTTGATGAAATTAAAACTTTGGGCCAGTTCTTTTGATGGCATAAATTGACTTCACTCCAACTTAGTGCAGGTGAGAATCTGACTTTATCTATTTAAATAAAACTGGTGCAGTACAATAGGTTATAAACTTGTGGAACTTACTGATGCAAGATTATCGTTACAGCAAATAGGTTAACAGATGCCAAAATGGTTAGATTTATATATATGAATTAGAATAGAAAAGGTCATGGCTGTAACAAAAACTGGAATATCAAGCTGGATTAGTTTACCAGAACACGAACAAAGAGACGGTGTGCTTGAAAAAAAATCTGGTGAATCCCTCCAACACTTTGAAACCAGTCCCTTGTTCCAGCCACGGTTTGCTGCACAGCGTTGGTTGGGCAAAGGGTTGGGCACAAAATACCCACAAGGTGAATTTAATGGAAATTCTTGATCTTTGCTGAGCATGAGCAGATCAGACCTCTGATGAAAGCTCGTTACTCCCTTGTTGTTATTTACTTGGGGTCGAGCTGGGGGTTGAAACCAGCAATCCTGACTTTCAGTTCACCCTCTGCACACTCCTGGTATCTCCACCCAAAAGGGCTGATCTCGACGGCGGAGGGCAAGTCGTGCAGCTGAACTCACCTTGTGGGGAGAAATAGCAGGCACAGACCGTTGCAGCTGTCTGGATAGCAGAAGATCCCGTTTTCTGATAAATTAATAGTTAACACGCGATGAGCAGCCTGTCTCTGCTAACAGGTAGAAGTCATGCCCTTCTCGTTTTGGGCGCAGGCTGTGCAGCAGATCCCTGGTCTCGGTGCCCTGCACCAGGTGCTGTGCACATGTTGGATTTACAGACAAGCAGCCTGACCACTGGGTGCCCCGCGGCTCCCAGTAACCCCGCGATGGCCCATCTGGGGCAGGGACCTCGAAATGAGCCCTCATTTCCATGATGCGGTGCCATCATCCTGCCTGGGGCCCTGCCCCTCTCCCACGTTAAATCATCACACCGGCTGTATTCAGTCATGCAGCAAATTAAACTTGGAGAAAGATGTTTCCAGTTGTTCCAAATTAATTGGGTCGCCCAGGCTGAATCCTGTGTGGCTCCATTGCTCCCAGTGACAACGGCACGGCGGTGGCATGGTGGTGGCATCGCCTATGTCCTGGGGACACTGCCGCTACCCAGCCCTTCTGCTGAATTCCAAAACATCCCACCTCGCCACCCCGGCATCCCTCGCAGCTCGCTGGTGCGGGAGTGGAAAACGTTTGGATGCTCGTTCCAAAGCACAGAAACTGGTTGGGTTTTTTAAGTAGCAGCAAAGGGTGAAGAAGTTCACTATAAGGCACGGCCACATCAGCGTGTTTTGATCATCACCATCTTTAATGCTATCCAGTGTGGCGAGGCAGGCTCTGGAATAAGGAGTATATTTAAAGAAAGAGCATTTCATCTTTGAAAACATGCCCCTAACTACTATTTCAACTGCATTTATCAGTCGGTGTCTGTCTTTGGTACTCCAGGCAGAAGGTGTTAGTGGGCAGACCGCAGCCAGGACCCCTTTTTAATGCAAAGGAATCGTCCTGCAGATGCAGCTTGGAGAGAAAATCAGAAGGATGAGCCTACGCTTCTCGGGACAGTCCTGATATGATGCTGGCTGAGCTTAGGTGACCCCTCACGTGTGCCTGAGCGAGGCTTGGAGGAAATCACCCCACGGGTCTCGGCGCAGGGATGAAGACTGGTTTCTCCCCGTGCCCCCGGCCAGCCGCGGCTGCTCCGGCTGGAAGGAGCTCAGGGCTCATTTCTCCAAATAACTTCTCACTCAGCACCTACCTGCTCTCAGTACCACCGTTTCACCCACTTCAGACGCTGGGTAATTTTAAGCGAATTCTCAATTCATGCACAGACAGCACGTCTGTTCTGTTATTTATTTCGCGCGATCCACCAAGAGTTAAAGGAGAAGAAAACATTTGGCTTTTAGCGGTTTACAAAGCCTCATTACAGCTGAAATAAAGTAACCACTAAATCTTGTGTGGTTACAGAGGTCACTGCCGTTCTGGCACGGCGGCGCCAATTCCAAGGCAGGAATTTCATTTTCCTCCCCAGGAAAAACGCGCACAAAGTTGAAGGGATGACAAGGGGCTGCCTCGCCGCCCGGCAGCGGGGACCACGAGGGCTTTTTCACGCGGGACGGTGGCGGGAGGGCTCCGCGGCCGGCGGCCGGGATGCTCGCCTGCATCTCCCCTCCAGAGCGGAGACAACGTGCCATGTCAGCGAGCTCCCCGACGCTCGACGCTTCGGCCTCGCTGCTTTGGCTGGGGAATTCGGAGGGGCTTGCGAGCGGCTTTGAAACTTTCCTGGCTATCCTGTGAAATAAGTAGGTATGACTTGACTGTGCGCAGGGATGGAGGCGAGCCAGGAAAAGGCCGAGCCTCGTAATGGCATTTTTCAAAATGTCAGATGCTGGGAGGGGGGGGGGGGGGGCATTTGGATACACCGGTGCTGGATACGTGTCTCCCACCCCAGCGCCTGGGGGGATGGAAGCTGGGGGTCCGTCCGCTCCCCAAGCGAGGTGTGAGACCATCCACGGGGCAGATGAAGAAGCCGAAGCCCGAGGCCAGGTACCGGTGGGCAGCCGGAATCCCGGCCCCAGGAGCTGCTGCATCCAGTGATTTGCGGTCTGGACAGAGGCCGATGTTTGCAGGAAAATTTCTTCCCAGCTGGTACGTATTAATAGCTCTATACTGGATCTCCCGTAGCAATGAGCTGAAATATTGCATTTCCACAGCAGAGTGAAGATGGGAGAGGACAGAGCGGGGCAGGGATCAGCCAGGCAGTGCCAGCCAGGGGAGTTTATTACCATCAGCACTTTGCTTTTCTGGCTGCTGGCGATTCCTAAAAGGCTGAAGGTTGGGAGAGCGGAGGCTGCCGACCCAGCCTGCGTGGCTCCTGCAAACCTCTGGTCCACACGGAGATGCTCAGGAAAAAAAGAAGGGGACAAATTAAACCCCGAGAAAGGCCGGTGCAGACATTCATTCAGATTTCAAATGGCCTTAATTCAATTTCTTACATCACATGCCAAGTGAATCAAGCTGAGCTGAATCAATGGCGTTTGAATTCTGAATGAAGAGGTCTGCTCAGAGTTTTAGGGTGGCTGAACTGATCTGCTCTAAATTCACACCTTTAATTAACTGGAATTAATTTTCCCGAGTGTCGCTGCACGCAGACAGAGCCTTGGTTGATTTAAAAAGAAAATTCCAGACCCGGCTTCTTTCCATTCACTTCTGTTCAGCATGCCACCAGCATAGCAAATTCAATAAAGCTGATTTATTTAATAAGTGTACTATAACAAATTAAATTAAACACGTTTAATACAAACAGATGATGCACCTCATTTAAATGTTAGCTTCTTAATTAAAACCCGGCAATTGTGTTTGCCCTTTTATTGGCTTCCTAGTGAAGCATGGTTGTAAAGTTACTTAACACACACACTCAATTACTGGTCTCAGGTTATACAACTTGCCTCCTTCTCCTCCATATGGGCTTGCCAACAAGGCAGGGTCGTTCCCGGCGCGATCGGCGCGCCGTGCAAGGCAACCGCCTGCCTTTTACCAGGGGAACTCGGCTGCTGGAAGCGCGGGCTGGATTTACGGTGGCTGCCGAGGCGGCGGATGGCAGGGGTCAGCGGATTTATAGCTGCCGGCAGAGGCCGGGGCGCTGGGTTGTGGTGTTCCTCAGTAGCAGCAGGGCTGGTTGCCGCTCCCGAGGGAGCGAATTCAGCGTTTGTCGGGACATCGGCAACGGGAGCGGCACGGACACGCAACCTGCTGGGGTTTGACGGCTGCCCCTGCGCCTCGTGAAGGTTTTGGGGGAGACACGGGGCTCATTTAGAGCGGGGTCGGGATTTTTGTGTCTATTCGTCGTTTCCCTTGGGGTGCTCCGGGAGCACCTGGGTCTCTGCGCTGTGCTTACAGCTCCGGGGGGGAGCTCGAGGCCAGATTTGCACTGGGGGGGGGCAACGCCGGACCTGGGCTTCAGTCTGCAAAGAACCTGATGGGAGCAACCCTTGGACGTGGTGCTCGGGCAGTTCTTACGCTCCCTTCCAGCAAGGGCAGCCCAGCCCTGCTGTATGGGTGTTTCGCAGCGATAAAACTTCCCCATGCAAGAGCCGGTGCAGTTTTATTCCCAGCAAACCCGCGATTCCTGCGCTCGCTTCTTGAATTATGCATCAGTCACGGGAAGGCGAATGAAAGGAGGAGGTTGCTTGAAAAAAACTTCGCATGAGGAGCAGCGCCATTCCTTCATGCCGCTGACGTGCTGTTGACACAGCCTTTGATTTACAGTCGTGGAAGCTGCAGCGAGTCCCGTGCAATCCATGTTAGCATCCTACCGGAGAGAGAAGAAAGGCCGAGCTCTCGGGACACCAGACAGCGGGAGAGGACGGTGCTGGTCGCAGGCGGAGCACTGTCCGCCCCCAGGATGCTTTGTTTTGAAAACAACCATCCAGCTCTAATTGCCAATCTTATTTTTTCATTATTCTTAAGACATAACGCTCTGTTCTCATTGCTGTTTGCACTGGCAGCTCTCCACGTAACGCAAGGTTCAAGAGAGGAATACAATTTCTTGCCCTTCCGTATCTCATTTGTTTGGGCATCATTTCGTGCTAATCCCCAGTTAATTACGTTAAGATGATGGCTTCCACGAATGAAGGAGCACCTTTGTGCTTGCTGTATTTTAGCGCTTACGTATCATCTTTTAGGAACACAACTCTGTTAGCATATGAAATATAACAAGCAGTTTTGCTCTTTGCTTCCCTTGGGAGTTGCTTTACCACCAGGCAAGCTACTGGCTCCTGTGGCGCGGGTGGGTCAATCAGGGTCTTTCTCTTCTTTGTGGTTGGTTGTTGTTTGTTTTTTTTTTTCACAAATAGTTTCCAAAAACCTTGGTGGGGATTAAAAGGACTTGCGAAACCTTGACATTCCTCATTAGGAAGGAACATAATTTTCCGGCCAGTCCTACGCAAAATACGTCAGCTCTGCAACATGAACTTCTGCTGTTGAAGCTAAAGGGGTAACGCTATTAAGAAATAGCTACAGTAGGTTGTTATTTTCTATAAGACCCAGGCACTTAGGAAAGGCACAACGCCTCGCAATACTGTTCTGCGTGTTTCTGTCTTACCGCTTTGTGGTAAGCGAATCCTAAAACAACTTTCTGACCAATAGCCCCTGATGTGCTAATTACTGAAAAATTGAAAGAGGAACAATCTACTGAGGCTAAAAGGAATACAATGCAGCATATATAATGGAAACAAGTTGATGGAAGTCAAGTTTATTCTTGAAAAGCTTTCATTTTTAATTTGTTTACATGAGTTAGCATAATGTTATAGGAAAATGATGACTTCCAGCCTCCAAACACGTTTTCCTTGATACTTGGGACACCGCAGCTACTCAAGATGAGTATCTGTCTCTGTTATCGTCAGCTGCAGGACACTCACATGTTGCGTAGGAAAGTAATTTCTTGGCACGTCAATCTCTCTTCTTTAACATCTTGCTCTTAATTCTGACTTTTTTGTAACAGCTTAATTAGAAGTATCTTCATCAAAGCCATTGAAATAAGAAGTCTGCAGAGGTAAAAGAAAAATTATGCCATAGCATTTATTCGGAGAGCAAACTGAAGTTGTGTGCTGTTCATAAACATCACATAAATACTGTGCTGCTCTCGCAAAGATATTCACGTTGAATGTCTGGTGATTATCTAATATCTGTAATGCTATTTTGTGGCTTGCAAACCATATTTTGGAGCATGCAAAATCCTCTAATGAAGGTTTAGCAGGTGCATTAAAGATGATTAAGAAAGAAGACAAGCAAATGTTTCCTCAAATGCCAAATGGTCTGTGCTGCATAACGCATCTGAGCGTTGCAGTGATATCGTGTCAAGCTGAACACAGCAGAAATGCATCTTCTCGTGGATCTTCTTAATGGTGCCGATTTTTACATTATTAGTAGCTTCTTCTGTAACTGGATCGTACCCTTTGGTACAGAGCATGGGCCAGCGTGATTGATCTAATCCTATATGAAAGTAAACTCCTTGCTTTATTATAGTGTGGGTTTATTTTCTTCTCTGACATAGAAAATTCAAACCTCTTTATTGGCTGAATGTTTTTAGACCTGGAATATCATGTAGTTGATATTTGCGGTTCATTCCACTTCCCAGGAAAAGCCATTTGATTTTTACTGATGGACTCTGACTACCCTCTGCATACAATTTACTGAATACTAGGGAGGAAATTTCCCCTCTGCATCTCGTGGCTGAGAATCCGGTCACACTGCATTTGAAGTTTCCTTCTAAAGCTTTGCACTGTATATTTCCAACAAGGGTAATTAGCTCTGAAACACATCAACACAGGCGATAGTCTGGGCCAGACTGGTTGCTGGGTGTGCACAGTTACAGAGAGAGACACAAACATTTCTTATTTCTTTTTCACCATGTTATTGCTCTACTCTTCCTTAATTTTTCCCCTTCTGAATTAGAGGGCTCGTGCAACAAAGCTCTCCCCTCTGAGGGTATGCAGACCCCGTACCAGTGTCCCCAGGCAAGCGATGCCTGGAATCCCAATAACTTGGGCCTGCTCACAGATCCTAGGAGCAGGAGCTCAGGAAACACCCCAAAATATCGTCTGCTGCCCCTTGCTCCAGCCAACCCTTCCTCCTAAGAACCAGACCAAATCCTCTTCTAAGCCCAGTGCCTGGCCATAGCACTGCTGGCCAGTTAGCACAGCTTCCTTTTACCCGAGTTTTGTAATTCCATGACTGAAGCTACAATTAATCCCATCCATGGTCTGTGTGTAATGAAAAAAATCTTCTGGTGGTCTACGTGAAGGATAAAAGATGTTTGCATATATAGCTCTTTCTTATATTATATTAATCAAATGTTTGCTCGTACACAAGGTGCCTGGCGATAGGGTGGTTTTGCAGATGTGTGGATGTGTTGTACAAGTGTAAGCGGCCGGATGAGCTCTTGTGTCCTTGACGTGGTGGGTCAAATGGAAGTCAAACCAGAGAATGAGCCCCAAATTTCAAATACCTCTCAGCTATGTAGTGCGTCTATGAGATATCTATAGAGAGAGAAGAAAAAGAAGAACATGAGAATGCACATAGGCTAAAACAATTAGAAATAAAAAAATAGGAATAAATATAATCATAAATATAGGGGAGCTCCTAAGTGCCTACGAACCAGAGATAAAATAATTATTCTAGAGTTTAGTAAGAATTCTGCTTTACATCTTCAGGATACTTTAGGAATCTCAGTTAATTCAAATACAACACCCCTGCAAAGAGCAAACCCAATTTCTAGGTGGGGTAAGTCATAAACCAGGAGGCCTGACTAAAGAAACATGAGATGCGTGTGACCAGACAACTACCCTTCCTCCCCTTGGGAGCCCCGTTGGCAAAGGTTGGACAGAAGGAGTAATTAATACTGGAAATGAAAGGCAAATGAACTATTTCTGAGTAGGTGAAGGAAAAGAGAGAAGGTGACCTGGAGGTGCTGACTTGCTTCTTTGCCCCAGGAGATCAGTGTTCCTCCAGGGGTATCACCATCTAATAAGGAGAAAATGGGCATGTGGAGACGCACCGAGGAGAGAGCTGGGAGGATGAAATACTAATTGCAAAAATGAGCAATGTGTTACGATTTTCTTATGCGGCTCCCTTTCCCTCTCACATCTTCCCTGGATGAGAGCAGCCATGAGGTGCCGCTAACGATGAGGTGGGATTTCTCTATTATTCCTTTAGACCACAGGGCTGGGAGAGCGCATGGAGTAATTAATTTTGACTTACAGAAGCTGTATTAAATTGGATAGAAATGGGTGAAAATAGGATTAGGAACGGAGTTTAGCCAAGAGCAAACAGAATTAAAACTCTCTAAGAGCAGGTCAACACAGCTGATATCATTGATGCAATGAAAGTAGACAGCTTGGGACGTTTTTGAGTGGTAGCGTAATGTCAGAAATTGTAACCTGCCTAGTACCCAACTAGATCAGGAGAATTAAAAACCAAAAAGTGATTATTTTTTTTTTGTTGCTGTTGGGTTTCTGGCTGCTCTATCTTGTTTGAGCTTTCTGGCTTCCAAGGATTAATTTTGAAACAATTGTGCAGAACAAGCAAGAGTCTCCGTAAACCCCAACCGATCTAAACGTGCACAGTGCTTTCAACACATGCGCTGAAATCTAATTAGTATGGGATTATGCTTGTCACAAATCATCAGAAATGGAAGGATCCTTAACTTGAAAACCATCTCCTCTCCCCGAAAAGCCTTCTCACAAAACCCAAAGATGTCCAGACTCGGGACGTTTGCTTCTGTCAGCCTGGGGCCACGTCTTCGGTGGTGTAAATTCACATGACTGCTGATGACAGTCTGCGTCCACTGTCAGGGGCATAGAAATACTCGGGCTGGAGAGCCTGGCTTAATCCAGTTTTGCTGCAAGGGAATAAGGACTCACTGCTCTGGCTGGGTTCAATCTGGAAATTTGTTTGACCTCTCTGACAGTTGGTAAAAGTCTCGAGTGCATTTCCCATCCCTCTGCTTTATCCCAGTGTAAATCCCGCAGACTAAACTGGTCCAGGTCCTGCTCTTCCCTTACCACTGTGTAATGCCATTGAGTCAGCCCTTGTCTAACCCAAAGTTGCTGATACCTGAATTTGCTGAGCAATATCTCTAAAAGATGAAACGTCCAGCCTTTGTACGAGGCTTTTCAGCTTCACCTACCAAGTACTTTAGCGAACATTAATTAATGAGCACAGAGCTTTATATTTCCCCTCTCTCCCTGGCTTTATTAAACAGCGCGTCCATGGAAGGTCACAGCCAGAGGGTTTGTCGGCGTGTACGGCGGCCACCGAAGGTCCCCTTTCATGTGGGAATCCAATTGCTGCAGCTACCGGGAGCTGCACATAAACATGAATTTCAGTTGTTTTCTCTGGGGTTTCCATGGTTGCTGGCACCGGTTTGCGTCCTTGTTCTAAAGTAGATGCTCCACAAATGTGTTTTCTTTGGTCTGAGGTAGCACGTAATATTGCTAGGAAACCTCAGAAGTTGGCCAGAGGAGCGGAGCGATGTCCCGGGGTCCACGTGGGGCCACCAGCGTGGGTGGGCACGGCCACTGCCCCACAGCCCCGGGAAGGGGCATCGCCAGCCGCGGGGGCTGCCCCGTCCTCCCTCTCTCGATGTGCAATGGCAATAGCTAACAGGGGATACTGGTGCCCAGACAAACGCAAGAGCGCAAGTGCCAAGGCGAGGCAATAGGTCTTGGAAAAGCAAACACAATTTAAAAATCCTTCTGAAAACCAGCTCCCTAAACCTGAGACACGCAGAGTGCTGCGCCGAGCCGGGGCTGCCCGATGGGTTCCCAGCCTCCTCTTTCGGTGCCTTTTAATTGCCAGAAACTTTCCTTTCCCTCGTTACTGTATAATTCTGCAGGTGTTACATCACATCCCCAGCTGGGAAGATCAAAGCCGAAGCTCTGGCAAGCTCAGCCCAACACAGATTTGTTTCTGCTCTAACCTACCTGAGCAGCCATGCGTGCGGCGCGCTGGGGACGCAGCCCGTGGGGACAGCGGGGCTCTGCAGGGACCTGCGCAATTATAAGGCAACCCTCGACAAAACCCACGAGGTCCTCAAGGACTGCTGTGTTGGAAGAGGGCACACGGCCGGGGAATGCCGGGCTCTGGCTCGGCTTTCCTTCGCTGGGTGTTGCTCACTGATTTATGTCAGGCAGGATTTCTGCCAGATCTGGAGGCAGAGCACCAAGGTCTGCCTGCATTTGCTGGCGGCAAACGAGGGGCAGGATTGTCCCCAAATTGCACAAACAGCAGACTGGGGAGGGGGGACCTAGGGTCAGAACTCTGCTCTGCCACTGACTCACATGGCCTCTGCCATGTCACTTAGCCTGGTGGTTCCCACGCTCCACGTACGCGGCGGGGATGTCATACAGGCGGGACACCCAGGAACTTCTCAGATGGACCAAATGCTCCCCTAGACCCAAAGTGACTTTCAGCCCTTCAATTAAAACCTAGCCTCAAGTCTTGCAGCGCAGAGGTGGTAGTTTCCAGAATTCACCGATTTTGCCCTGTGTCCCTGTGCAGAGGCGTCAGTGGAACCGTGCGTGGTTGTGCCGCACCGTCGAGGACACAGGGCTCATCCCAGAATCCTGGAAGAAAACCCAGGACCTCCCCCAGCACGGCACAACCCGGGGTGCCAGCACTCGGCCCTTTATTTTGCTGCAATGCAAAAGGAGTGGGTTAATGTGATTTTTATTTTGTCTTGACAGGATCTTGTTACTGTAAGACAATTTAGATCTCTGTCAGCCTACTTTTCCTTCCTCTGTGCAGCATTTCGCCTCCTCCCCCTTCCTCCTCAGAAGGTAACAGTATCTCCTGCTTAGGCATGCATTCCTTTATAATAAGGTATTATGCCTCTATTTATATGCATCTTAGGTGCAGTCTGAGGCAGCTGCTGCTCTCCAGGGCCCTGGGTGAGGAGCAGAAAATTGAATTCAGCCTGGAATGTGCGGGTGCAGTTGGACATCTGCACCCAGCCAGGGGCAGCCCTTCCCCTGCACGTTTTTAACAGCGAAGTGATGCTCCTCTGGCTCCAGGCTGGTCTGGCGGGGTGGTCTGTTCGGGGTCCTACCAGCCAGAGGTGAACCCGCTGTGTAGACCCAGGATTTTGCGAGTTGCCCTGGGCTGAGAAGGTGTTTGCAGGGACCTGGCTCACCTGAGTAACCCACCGCAGCTGGGGCGAGGCTCCCAAATTGTTGCCCTGTGCAATGGATTCAGGATTTTGGCTGCTGCCAACTGGCTGTGTATGGTTTGCGTGGCAGATGTCTGGGAGTCCCATCTCTGCACCCACCCCCACCCCCCGCCTCATATCACTCCCTTGCTCCGCCATCCAATACCACCGAGACGAATGCGACACAAGGACCCAGCTGGACTGAACTGAAATCGTGCGTTTTAGCAGCCCTTTTTGGATTAAGCTATTACGGACTGGACTGCTCAACTGCGCCAACTTTCCGTAATGATTTTCAAAGCAAGGAACCCTTTTCCTGGCGGGGGGGGAGCTTGGTCCATCTTTAGCAGCAAGCAGCGTTTGCAGGATGATACCGTAGCTCCGCACGGATGGTATGAAGTGCCGCTGCTTTGCTGTTTGCCTTCTCCCCAGGCTAAAACCCCAACCTCGGGAAAGTCGGTGTGGATTTTGCCGCTGACCTTAATGAATGCCGTGCTTCTACGCGGTCCTTCAGCTTCTACAAAGATTGTGTTTCACCCGAAACATGACTTTTTCCTTCGAGCCAACCTGTGATGAAACCTGTGGACGTGGCCTTTCCTCTCCCACATTGCGATGTGGTTGAGGGGTTTTGCGGGGAATCTGGGGGGGACGCACCATGGTGAGCCCCACACCTGCCCCCCAGCCAGGGTCAGGGCGCTGGGGAGGCAGTGCCAGGGCAGGGCGGCCAGGGCTCATCAATGAGCTAATTAATGGCCGTGCCATCAGTGTGGGAGCCCAGGGCTTCTCCTCCCTGGTGGGAAGAGGGCAGGGTGAGCAGGGCTCTGACATCAGCTCTTCCTCCCTGATTAGCTCTCCTTCAGCCTGCGCTAATGAGCCTGAACTCTGAACCTCCCCCCCCCCCCCCCCCCCGGGAGAGGGGCTGATCTGCTTCTCTTGGGGCTGATACTGGGGGGATCTGCCTGGGAATGGAGGCCGGGTTATCTGCCCGAATGCAAGCCTGTGTTGTCCTTCCTTGCTGTCTTTATTTGCGGTCAGGATCATAACACAGCCCAGCTGGAGAAGCTGGGGAAAGTGGCCGGTCTGATTAATTGGCATACATGCTCCAGCCTCCACCAGGAACCGGCAGATAGCCCCCAGTTAACCCTTTCGGCACCCGGCGCTCCCCTTGGCACGGTTTTGAGATGTTCCAGAGGAAGGAGGTGGTAAGTCAAAGTTTGGGAATGACCTGCTTGGGGGATATGCAATCCTATGGGGGGGTGGGGTGTGTGGATCTGGGCATCCTCCGACACAGCACCATGATGCTGTGGCAGCATTTCAGCGAGGTGGTCCCCACCCCGAGCTGTTGGCTAGCTAATTCTTGGGAGTGGCAACAAGGGGGAGAGAGGAAATTGTGGGTTGGGTTGAGGGTCTGTGCTGTTCAGGTGGGCTGGTTTGCTACCCTGGTACTGACAGAGATGCTCTAGCTCTTTCCAAAACAGCATGGAAAATACCTCCCTATTCATTCCAGTCCTTCCAAATCCCCATTTTCACCACAGACCTTTCTTAAATACTGACTTTCAGGAGTGTTTTTGTTTTCAAAGGGATTAATTTACAAACACCTCAAAATGCTGGTTTTGTGTGATAAATAAGATGCAGCTTAGCAATGAGCCTGATCTTCTCATCTCTCCAGGAACAGAGACTGCCTTCAGTGCCCATCAGCCGATTTAAACATTCCTGACGCAGAGGAACGAGGATCTGTGCCTGCCTTTTGTCCTTGCCCTCTCCAGGAACTGCAAGCTGCAGACACCAGTAGGAGCAAGGAGGGAATTACTTAGGTGTGCTGCGGATTCTCCGTCGCTTGAAGACTTTAACCCCAGGAGTTTTTCACAAAGATCTGCTACGGCTCACGCAGGGCTTCTAAGCTTGGTGTGGAAAGGTATGTCCTGTATTACGTGTGAAGTCAGACTTGATGATCATAATGGCTCTGTCTGGCTGTAAGAGAATAACGTCCCATGTGGGTTTTCCTTCTCTTTCATGTAGGAATATTCTCAAGGAAGGCTTGCAGTGGAGGTGAAATGGCAGATCAACACTGAAGCAACAAGCTGAAGCTGCAGGGAATGGCTCAGGGGGAAAATCAAAGGGAAGATGTCTTTGTTACCAACCCAGCTGCAACTTCCTTCTCTGGCTAGAAAATACCCTAGGAGGTGACTTGTCAGTGGATCGCATGCCTTTGCCTTGCCTTGCTTCCCCATAATAAGCGAATAATGAACTTGTGGGGCAAGGGAAAGGTGGAATTCCCAGAAATTATCATCCCGAGGTAAGCACAAAGAGACTTTCTGTCTTCCACCCCTCAGATCCCTATAAATAGACACAGACTGTGAAGGAGAGGGCTTTCCTCCACTAAGCACAAGCTATAAACAGGCATTTTTGATTGAGTGGCACTCCTGTCAATTTGGAGTCATGCTCTCGAATTCAGGTGGGGTGAGCTGGACTCCATCCAGGGTCAAGGGACCAGTTTCCATCAGGGATGTATTCTCCACAGTTCTCCTTTCTGCTCCCCCAGCCTTTAGTCCTTATGATGCCCCAGAGCTCTTTCTCCCCTCAGGGTTTTCGCCGTACATGACGTGGATCTTGCAGCTTTTGCTGTGGTGGAAATTTTGCATTGTGGTTCATGGGGCGAGGAAGGCTGGCCATCCTGCTCTGGCATATTTGCTTAGATCAAATGGGATATTTTCCTGAGGAGTCAAATGAACTCTGCAACCATAACGTGCATTTCATATAAAAAACGTAATTTTATTTATGGTGAAAAATGGAAGAACAGGACCCAGCCCTTTCAGATGGGCTAGTGGGAACACAGCCGGTGTTTTGACAAGCAGCTCAGTGGATATAGCTAATATGTTATACAAGCATATAAGTTATTTTGGGAGAACAATGGTGACATTTGAGTATAAGCCACCGTTTTCCAGCAAAACACTGACATTCTGGAAGGGAAATGCCTTATCTTTCAAAAGCCAAATTGTTCAGGTGCAGTGACAGAAGTGCAAGCATGAAGCAGATTACTTACATTGGACTTGCTTTGTTGGTGGATGTACAAGGCTTTGCAATTTGGCCTTTCAAAACCACCGTCTGTGTCAGGGTGGGTGTGAAACGAGGAACTCGGGGGCAGAAGCCAGCGGTGGTTCACCTGCATATGGAAGGTGGATTCCATGGGCTTGAGGAATGTGCCCAAGGTCTGAAGCTATTCAATCTTCTACTTAACAATCAAGATACCCTAACTAATTGTATGCTTACTAAATTAGCGGGTGACCCTTGTGCTGGAGGGACTGCCTCGTACTGGGTGCCAGGTGGGAACTCAAAGTGCTCCCAACAAGGCTGAGTGGGTGTCCCCCAAAGTAGGGTGCACTGAGGAACACGTGTGAGGTGCTGCAGGAATAACCCATGGGCAACTGGAAAGGGTGCAAAACAACGGGACAGGCAGGGATTCTTCAGAAAACAGCCTGAAGATTATTACAGGCTGCAAGTTGAGCACGAATCAACAGCCTGATGGAGAAAGTGAAGGGACGAGGGTCGTTTGGCCTCAGGAAGAGAGAACTGGAAAAGCAAATGAGAGCAATCTTCAAAACACTGCTGCAAAAAAGAGAGGGAATGATCAGTCCCCCACATGCACGGTAGAGAAGAGAGGGCTTAAATTTCAGTAGAAGAGGTTCAGACTGAATTTTGCTGAAAGCTGCTAAGGGGGGGGGAGGATAGCGAAGCAACATTACAGATCCCCTGTCAAGGTCTGTCTGCATTGAGAGCAGACTGGCCAGAAAGGACAGAGGAGAAGCTGATCCCGCTTTTGGGCAGAAAGGACCAACTCAGCCCTTCCTTGCTCCCGGGACGGGCGCTGTGGCAGCACGATTACCCGTTCCCCGGGCAGAGAGCCGCGGGAGCACTCGCCATCAGCCTCTTAGTAGCTTTGTTTTCGCGGGGCTGATGAGTTGCACCCAAAGGGTTTAGCGGAAACCTCAGCTCCGTTCTTCTGGGGTGGAAACAGTTTATTCTCACAACCAGGTATTTGTTAATTACCTTCTGCCCGGCTGCGCAACCTTTTGCTTTGCTACGATTATGTTACCCCATGAAAAAGGATATGTGGTAACAAGTCAGGGCACGGGGAGCAGAGGAAGGCTAACATTTCAGTTTGCTTGTGTGCTAATCTCAATCCTCTTCTCCTAAATCCTCTTAACCTCTGTGTTTTTATCAATCACCTGTGTTTGCACCAAATATTACTAGCATGGACAAAAATTGAGCAAGAGAAGATATCTTCACTTCCAGCCTGATGAACTCCACTAGCTAGCTAACCCACTAAAATATTTATGAATAGAGTAAACGCTGATAATTTGCTATAAAAGTGTCTGGGCACTGCTCTCTTTCTAGCCCCACCTATTGTTTAGTTGTGCATTGTAATTTTAGGCTTCGCTCGATGTACTCGTCTTTTAAGACAACTGTGACCAAGTAATCAAGGCTGTCATCGCAGCAGAACCTGGCTCTTGAGTCAAAAATCTCCCCACTGGTCTTTTTTCATTTCCTGGCTCAGCATCAGGGGAAGAGATTATGTGATCCGATAGGTAAAATTATCCCATCAGAGGTGAATGTCCCAATAAAAGGCTTTTGCAGGCCTGGTTGTATGATATCCCTGAGAAGGCTACGTTCATTTGGAGCCCTTTATTGAAGGGAATGCTCAGTCCCTATGGAAACCCAATGGGACAAAAGGCGATTCTAGCTGCTAAGAGACCCACAGCTACACACATACACACACACACACACACACACACACACAGGTCAAGGATGCCAAACTGTTGCATTTCCCTGATTGGAGGGAGAGGAAAAAGAAGGAACAACAACAAAATACCCCAATGTTGGACGTTTGGCTCAAAACTGAGAGCTGCGTTTTCCCAGCTGGTTAAAATTTGGGGTGATGAGCACTGCTTGGCCTGTCTGTCCAAAAAGAAGGGAAAATGATCTAGAAGTCTTAATTGGTGTTTTTGGGGAAACTTGATCAGGTTCAATGAATCTGCAGAAAGAAAAATGGAAATCTTTCTGGGCGACCTCCTCCAAGACCTCTGCCTGTTTCTCTCCCCGTTTGGTCAGCTGCTTTCTTTTTCCAGTGGATTTTGAAAGGAGTTTTTAAAAAGTGAAAAAGAACTTTCTGAGGTTTACTTTGAGTGATGCAAAATAGTTAGTGAGAACAAAGAAGGTGGTCCATTGGGGATTGTCCTCTCTCTGCCGGGTCCTGTCCTGGTGGGACACGATGCACGGAGCATCTCCCGGCTGCTGGCTGAGCTCCCTGCCTGGGAGATCCGAGCCCGGGAGGTTTCAGCAATTGGAGGAAGAAATGAGGATGTGTCCCTCTATCACCCTGGGGAATTTGGGGGAAGGGGGAAGGCAAAAGGGAGAAGCAGCTCGGTGTTTGTGCTGTTAGGAGTGGCTCAAAGGGAGGCAGATGCTGGTCAGAGGAGGGCGAAGGTGGGTGCCAAGCGCGGGCTTGTCGGCAGCGAGCAGAAGTGGGCAAAGGTGCGGTGGATCTCTTGTCATGACGATGTCGTGGGTGAGCTGGGCCCTTTATCAGCCCTGCCTCGGTGGTGGTTGCACACTGAGTCCTGCAACTCGCTCTGTCACCCAAAATCGCCCCGCTTCAAACCATACAGCACCCTCTGCAAGGGTTGGGATTTGTTCCTGCTTCTGGGGGAGGCTGGGGGGAGATAGGGGCGAGCGCATGGCACGTCTGAAAAGTGTGTTTTCAATTAAAAGAAGAAAAAGCTCCAAAACACACAGTGGGTTAAACATTACAGTAAAAAGCATGCAAGCTGCTCTTCCATTGCAAAGTAACCAACAGTTTATGTGTGTGATTGCAGGCAGGTGGTTCCTGTTCGTATTAAAAATGAATAATCCAAGCTCTCAGAGGATTTCTTCAGAGACAATCTGGACAGACCTGGAAGTCCAATGTGCCTTTTAAACCATAAGTGTTTCCCCTGCGCATCCCAGAATTCTCCTTTCCAAGCATTTTTAAGGAGCTCTTGGCCAGCAGTTTAGGATCATCTCACTGTGTTCAGGGAGGGGAAAACCTGTTACCATAAATTAAGAGATCCTCCGCTCCCTGCAGCCTTCAGGGAAATCAAAACCGAAGCTCCTTGCGGGTGGTGGGTGGAGGGTCTGCCCCTGATGGGGTGACGTCCCCACTCCATCCCCAGCCTCCCCAGGGTCCACCAGCATGGCTCACACCTCCAAGCTCCAGTAGCTACGCTGGGATGGGTTATGCTCACTCCTGGTTGAAATACCCCAGCACGGGCTGTTCAGTGTCCATTGCGCTGCGTTACGTTGGAGCAGAGACTCTCTCGATGCTGTCAGCACCCTGCTGACATTAAAGAGGTTTATACCACAAATCACTGCTGCCCTTCAGGGCCCGGTGAGAGCCACCTCTGCATGCCTGCAGGTGTGCGTGGGTATCTCGGTTATCACCACTGCTTTTTTCTCTCCCAGCACCAGCTTTCTGCCCGCTGGATCCTTGCAAATACCCCGTGCTGTCCTACTGCTCCTGCTATTGCATCGGGCTCTTTGCCTGCTGTCTGCACCCAGCGTCTTACCCAGGGGGAAAGGTGCAAGCCCCGTCGGTGATCCCAGGGACTGCAGGTTGAGATAACCTGTTTGCTGGTCCCAGAAAATACAGGTTGCACCGATGAGTAGCCCAGACCTGGCAGCCTTGGGTGCGGGGACGACGAGCATCCCCTTGGCGCACCCAGACAGACAGATCCCTCCTGCCTTTATGGATTTTGGGGTCCTGCTCCGAAGCACAGGCTCCCCAGGCAGGGAAGCCTCACCTCGTGCCACAGCCCCACTTTCAGTCATTGTCCCGGCAATTAAGAGATGGGTTCCCTGCTGGGTTTGCTGACCCCCACATGACAAATCATCTTAACGAATGGTTTCCCTTAACGCCTTGACGCAGGCAGGCTGTTTCTGTGCCGCGGGATTCCAAATCTGCCCGGGTTTGCCGGAGGTTCTTGCTTGGCGTGTGTGGGAGCCGTGTGTCTGGACAAGGGCTGTTCCTCAGGTGCCCTCTGTTGTCGCTGCTTTGCTCTAGAAACACCCGATCTCTTTTGAAGGCATCGTGGCTTCAGGTCCCCTGTGCTTTCGTGTACAGTTGTTTTGAGATTCTCATCACCAAAGCCCCAGCCCCTCTCCCTATTGCACAAAGGAGAAAAAAACTTAATAATATTTTAGAAGAAGGCCTGAGGGCTGCATTGCAGTTTAACTTGATCACCCGGGGGAATAAAAGAATACCACATGCGGAGATCTTTTACTTAACATTGCGATGTTTAATCTTGCCCAGTCAGCAGTTTTTGAACATATTCCAGGAAAGCTTTTAAGCCCGATAAAGCCGTGGCTTTTGCATTTTCAAGTGATACTTTAGCTACAAATGACATGCTCTACTTGTCATTTGGCTTTAAAGGAAGGTAATTAAAATCTTCCTAAGAGTACAGTTACACTGGGGAAAGAACTAACATAAACTAAAATAAAAAGAGAGAGACAAGCCCACAAAAATGCAATTTAGCAGATGAAAAATGTAAAGGAAAACTGCTAAAAGATAAAAGTATCAAATGCACAATAGCTGTTTGCCAAAGGAGGACTAATGATATGGGAGGTACTAAGGCTTACACAGCAAAAGCATGGGCAAGGCTAGGGAATTTCCAGCATATATTATTTGCAGTTTTTAGGGCCACTGGAAGCCACAAGACAGACTTGTAACTGTCTGTTGCAGTCCTGGCTGCAAAAAACATATTCTGTTATGCAAGGTGTGAAGAGAAGGTAAAAGACAAATCGAGCTGTGAGCCCTCGCCCAAATGAGATTTTTGGGGACAGTCACCCTCTACGATGGCTACATGGGACGTATCAGATTGGGTTCAAAGCCATCGTCTCTTCTGGGTTTTGGGAGGGGAAGGTGAAGCTGGTTCCCAAATGAAGTCAGGCGTGCTGGTGAATCCATGCGAGGTTATTCCTCCAAAGGAGGAAAGGGTGTACATCTCCAAAGGGGCTCCCAACATCCGTGCTGGGCAAGTGAGGTCCAGAAGAAAGTGTAGCCCTTGCCCAAGGACGGCAGGAGCAGGGAGAGCAGCTCCAGACCCTGCCAGCCCCTCAGGCACACATCTCAGCACTCGGCACCTTTCTCCCCAAAAGGACCATGGCAGGAACTTCTTCCCTTCTCCTTCCAGAAAGTCTCAGGCTGGCATGTCACCGCTAGTTTTGATCTGTGGAGAGAAAAAGGAGTATGACTGAGGTGCATCATTCCCAAAGAACCTTCATTCCCAAACAGCTGGAACAGTTCAGAGACGTTCCAGTGTAAAAATGGGGAAATGAAATTTTCTCCTAGGATAACATCAAGCCTGCATCATTCAACAGCCTCTGGCATACTCAGCCGTCGAGAGAGGCTTGCTGATGAGTTCAGCAAAAACAGACACTATCCATCTCTCCGGGATCAAATGTAAAATAAGAATCCTTTTTTTTTTCAGGTCATGCTCTGATACCAGACCGGCCGGAGCAGCTGGTGGTTTGAAACCTGGAACTTCCCTCATGACGGCAGATTCCCCTGGGGCCCACGTATTTATTAGTATCATTTGCTGCTATAAAATCAGCAATCTCTCTGCATGTTCGCTGCATGTAGTAGTTTCCCTTTGTTAGTGATTATTACTCCCTGATGCCTGTGTCTCTGAGACAAAGTCTTCCTCCCTGCTCCAGACAGGCACAAATGCCAGCAGGGAGGAGAAGCGAGCTTCGTCCTCGGACAGAAGGGCAGAAGAACGATGACTGCAACAAGTCCAGCCGCACCCCACTTCTTGTCCTTCCTTTCTGCAAGTCAAAATGAGCCCAGCAATACAAACAGCATGATGTGAACAGTTTGGTGTGCATGGAGGGAGCGGAGGCATTAGGAGGGGAAAAGCAGCTTGTGCTGCTTGGGACGGAGCAAAGTGGCTTGATAGTCAACCCTAAACATCTGTGTACGTGTCCACAGAGGTGCTGACAGCCACGGGAGGGCCTGGCTCCTTTGAGAACATCCATCAGCCCTTCTCTATGCTTTGGGCCAAGGCAGAGTACTCCGGAGGATCTTCTGTTGCTCACAGGAGGATATAGGCAGGACTGTGTCTGATTTCCAGCCTTTTTAGCCCTCCGTGGCCTCAGGAATGCACCTTGGACTCTGCCGTTGTCTCGATGGGGAGCCCCAGGCCAGTTTACAAACTGTGATATACTCAGTTTTTACGGTGTAGAGACCTGTGTCCATGCCCAGAATGGGCCTTTTTCTGTGCTAATGAGACCCGATAGGCGTGGGACCCATGGGCCTCCCTGTTCAGTCTGAACCCCGAACGATGCCTCTGCCTGGATCCCTTACCCAAAAGGCACATTTCATTTATCTCACATGTCTGTTTTGGGCTCACAGCACTGCAAGGGAAAAAGGGGAAATAAAATGGCTTCTTTGCTCTTCAGTTCCCATAACGTGCTTCCCTTCATGAGTGATCCTGCACAGGGCTTGTGCCTCGTCCATCCTGCATGCGCGGGTCCCGTCCATGGTTACCAGGACTAAAATTCATCCTGTGCAACTGTCAGCCCTCCCTTAGAAAACACATGGCCCCACTGAGCACTGGCAGCGGCTGGCATCATCCCTTTGCCACGCAAATGCCTGCTTTCTCCTTTCGGGAAACCCCACAGGGTCTTTTCAAGAATGGGTGGGTTGCTCCGGTGGGAGGTGGTGGTGGAGAGATGCTCCAAACCAAAGCCACCCCCACGCAGAGGGACCGCCAGCTCAACGCGGGGCAGCCGTGGCACGGCACGGGGATGGACCTGCCTGCTCGGCGTGGAGACAACCCCCTGGAGCGGCACATCACCATCAAAGGCGCTTCGAGTTGGTTTTCCCCTCGCTCTGCCGAATACCCACCTCCGGCTCCAGACAGAGCTGTCTCTGGGGTTACATCTCACACAAATTCCTCCCAGACCTTGAAATATTCGGAGTACTTGAAAGCTTTCCTAGCTCAACAGACTAGTTTTAGCACCTTGAAGCCTTTGCTGGCGAGTCCCAGCAACAGGTGTAACACGAAGAAAACCCAAACCCAGAAGCCAACATACCGTGCTGCTCCCTCTGAGACTGAAGGAATGGGAGGAAAGTTGTGTGCAGTAGCGGAGATGAAAGATGCTGCAATGACTTTTTGCTGACATGTACAAATGTGATCCTGACTATTAACTTTAATGACCTGCCATTATGCGAGGGAAAAAGAGGGAGGGATCTAATTTTTTTGTAATTACTTTAATTGCCACCCTGTGGTCTTGTTTTGTGCTGTTGGTTTTGCAGTCAGGTGGGAAAAAAAAACAATCCTCCCCCCCCCCGACTCGCCGGTATCTCAGATTTGGGTTGTCTCCTATCCCAGTTGTGCAAAATCACATCATCTAGGGAACTGAGAAAATGCTTCCGCAGATTTAAATGCTAAATGAGAGCTCAGTTTTTAAATATGGTTTTGAAATGGTGGAACTGCAGCTACAGATGAGTCTTTGTCATTTAAATACAATTGAGCCCTTAAACAAACCATGGGTTTAAAAAGCACGAGCCAGTGAAGCCGGGAGAGGCTGTAAGTAGAGGGATAGAGCGCATTTCCTTGTGTATGAGGAAGACTTGGTTGTGTAATGGCCGTTAACTCTGGTTAAGGGCTCTATTAAAGTTAATGAGACTAATTTCCTTCACCGAGTGGTTTGCAAGGGTCAGAAATGCAGGATCGGGCCCTTGTTGCTGCAGGATTTTTAGTCCCCATATTGCATATTCAATAGTATCTATCATCTGTTAATTGCCCCATAAATATGAATGATTATTCCATGAAGAGAAGATCATTACACTGAACATATTAATATTTAGCAGTCATGCTTTTCATCTGTTGTTCAAAATGCTCTACAGAATGGGGAAACATTTATGTCTTGGTTTTAAAGGCTGAAAAAGTGAGGAAGAGGAGGATGAAATCCAAGAGCAAGGCCAATGGGAGGATCCAGAGGAGAGGCCACCGATGCCCCCTCGGGGCTCTGCTGTCTCCGGGCGTGTATTCCTGCTTGAGCCCAAACCCCAACTCGCCCTCCAGACTGGGCTGAAGGAGGAGTTTTGGGTTCTGCTCCAGCTTCCCTGCTGGACTGGCTGCATCTGGAGAAAAACTTATTTTCTTTTCCTGAAGCCCTTTTTAAAATGGAAAATGCAAATTCCATCACAGTGAAACGTAATGAATTTCTGATCATTTTCCCAATGATTAGCTTCGGAAAAAGCAAAGAGATAACCCTGAAAAAGCACTCAAAGGTCTTGTTTTGACATTTTTCAAAATGTACCATTTCAATTCTTGTTTCAAGCTTTCCCTTAATTGTATAAGTGGTTCCAAGACATTTTCAAGAAATCAATGAGAGGGATGGTTTCAATTTGATTGAAATGTAACATTTTATATGACCCATTATACTTTTCTTTCAGTTCATGATTTGCCAAAAGTTAAAAAAAAAAAAAAAAAGCCTGGTTTTGATCCAGCCCCAAATGATTTTTTTCCTTAGCTTTTCCAAAATTGCCAGTGAGCCCCCAAACCACCTTTTTCTTACAAAGTCCTGCAGCTCCCTTCAGTGCCTCCCTGCTTCACTTTCCCTACATGTAAAATACGCTTAATAATTTCCTGTCTAATGGAAGGGTTGGGATAATGAACTTCAGGGCTTTCAGGCCACTCGGAGATCCTCAGCTGGAAGTAGCTCATGTGTTAAGAGAGCCTTGGCACTTCTGGCCACTTTTGGAAGAGGTGGAAGCCGTTGCAGGGAAGGGTCCAGGGGCAGAGCCCGATGCAGGGACACGTTGTGCATTTCTGGTGGCTTCCCATCACCTTCACACAGCTGCCTGCAGATCCTCGGCGAGGTTTATCCTGGCAATAGGCACGGGCTTTCACACCTGTACACGAGGCTGCGCGTTGCTGAGTTGAGTTTGGGCTGAGCGCCCGGGCTGTGAACTATTTTGAAGTCTCAGCAAGCTTAGCTTTTGATTTGAGGCTGAGCTTTTATTGCCGTGAGTTGGGGGAGGCCTTGTATGCAAGCAGAGCGCTCGGCGGGTGTTAATCTTCAGCCTTTGACATGTGCCCTGTGGGGTACGAAGCGTAGAGAATTGCAAAGTCAAGACCTATTGTTGCGTGCACCTTTCTTGCCACTTGTGCAACCTCCAAAGCGTTTTCCTGACGAGTATTTGTATTCATCCTTTACTATTTTACTTGAGTTCTTGAACCTATTAAATTAAATCAAAGGAAAAATGGATAGTATCTTTGGGACTCCATAGAAACAGCACAGCTCCTCTGGGACAAAGATCACATAGTTTGGGGGATTATGCTGGAAAGAGTTTAAAAGAAACTCCGTTAGAAGTAGGAGGTACCAGAGATGACAAACTGCCCCCCGCCTCCAACTTTCCTACTCCAAGTGATTTTACAATTTCCAATGAGCTTTGGAGGAGAAAACAAGCTTTGGCCTCAATCAGATCCAAGTGAGCAGGTGTATCGGTCTATCCCGTTTCCATGTGCTCATGGGAGGGGGGGCTGGATGACTGCCCCTGCCCGCAGGACAGATCTGATGGCCTCTTTCAGGTCTTGGGGCCAACTCATGCAAGGGTTCGGAGTCGGTGTTGGTCGATAATTCAAAGCTATGTCCAGACAGTTCCGCCCGGCGTTGAAACTTTGGGGAAGTATTACAAGTCCTTTTGCGTAAGAGTAGTTCAGACAAACTGAATGACAACTGATCATAAATGTATGTGAATAGTCCAAATAAATGTACCAAACCCAGACCTAGCACCAAGAAAAGCTGTGTGCTAGATACCTTCCTCGCTGGGCGGCGACAGGAGCACGTCCTCATGAAGGAGGCCCTTTCTCACTTCTTGTCTACTCTTCGCAGGGCAGGCTGAGCTTGGGTGATGACGTGGGTAGCTTCACTTCAGAGACGTGTGTTCCCCTCTCTGTTTGCACAGACAACATCGGAAGGGCTGCACAGAGGGAGAAATGGTAGAGGAAAGACCTGGAGCTCTTGACACTGAGGTTCTTAAATGTCTCTGTGATAACCAGCCCCCTTTCCGCTAACTGGCGGACTCAACCAACCAGGACAAAAAAGACATGGGTTGTTAAAGCTGAGCATTCCTGCTCAGGGTTGAAGAACATTGATAGGGAAATTTTCTGCAGTGTTGTTTTGTAGAAAATTAGAAGGCTTCCCTCTCCAGGGCTCTTTGTCTGGTACCTTTAATCACCATTAGACTCACAAGGGAAAAGAAGAAGCAAACATTCCTTACGCTTTTTATTGTTTTCCACTTAGTCAACAGTTAATATTTTTGGAAGCCTTGGTGTACTGATTGCTATAATTGAGTAACCCCCACAAAAGAGGAGCTGTGTCTTGCTTTTAGTCCAAACTGCTGGCCAACTCCAAGCAAAACCCAGCTAGAAAAAGAATAAAAAGAGCTAAAAAAAGTGCTGCGTGTGTAATTTATCCGAATGCCATTGCACGCTTGGGAAGGGCAGCAGGGAAACCAACATTCCTGTCTCCAGTGAGCATTCCACAGAAATTCATTGAGGAAAGAAAAAAAAAAAGCCAGCCAGCACACAAAACACTTCAAACAGCTTCCAAATGCCGAGATTTGCTCTTCAGAGAGGCAGCGTTTGCTTACCTTCTCCCCCAACCATTCCTCCATCTCATTACTTGGAGGTGCTAAGCAGCTTAGTTGTTCCTAACCCAGATTCCTTTGCAGAAGTCTCCGCGTGCTACAGAAATTGGATTATGTTGAAATGGAATCTCTACCAGGAGGAGAGGGAGGTCTGGCCTCCACGGTTAGGAGGAGATTTGGAGGTAGGCGTCAAAGTCAAGACAGGCTGGAGTGCGAGGACCCAGAGCTGTCTCCCATCCAGAGGGTGAATACCAGTTTGGCAGCCCATGCTGCAAGGTGGGCTGGGGACAAGGACTGGGCTGGGCTGGAGCCCAGCGCCTGTGCAGGAGCAACACCGCCTATACGTCCCACATCTGCAGTTGTGAAAGCCGGTGGGAACTCAGCCTGACTTCTTTTATTAATGTTGGTGAGACACCATCGTGAAAGGTCCAGTATCTCAAGCCTTGAACTGAACAGAAAGGCGCTGCAGTCAGTCGGCATTAGCAAACGTCGCCTGTCTCAGCAGGACGGGTAACCTGGGTGATCCTGCATGGGTCCTTCTTCCTTTCCCAAGTCAAATCAGCAAAGCAACAGCATCACTGAAGCATCACGGCAACAGGTCACTACGACTACCTTGTACTCCTGGTGTCTCACCAAGGCTTGCATCAGGAAAGCTCACAAATCCCTTATGAAATAAACCTGCGGGTCAGCAGAGGACTCACTAACAGAGACTTCAAAGGAAATTCAATTCCTGAGAACTCTGGTTTTTTCCTTAAAAAAAGGTACTTTCCTTTTCTGTTTATTAATTAATTACCAACCAGAGCTATTGTTATATCCTGCCTAATGACTTTCTATTCTCATTCTTGTTTGCTCTGGTATGAAAAACTAATTTAAAGAGAAGACTTCAATGAGATCGTATTACAGTGTCACAAAGGAAGGAAAGCGGGTTGGAAATCAAGTGTCCCCAGTACAGCAGGGTGAAAGCACAGCCCCAGCTGGAACAAGGACAGTGAATTCAATAGAAAGTGCATGGAGCCCACGTGTGGATCTACAGAAACCTAGCTTAGCCAAAAAGATATTGTTTGACCAGTTTTCAAATTTACTTAACTTGGGCAGTGAAACTTGTCTGGCCAGTTTGGGCCATTTTCACTTCCTTGTTCTTGTGTTCAGAGGATGTGGGAAATTTGCAGAAAAGATTCAGAAAAGATTTTGCAAGGGAAAGCTAAAATCCAGTAGTATCTTTTTGCTGAAAAAGAGGATAATAACTCTAAATTTAGACTTCTAGGTACTTGATAGCAGAAAGAAATTGAAAAATTTACTGAAAGCTCCATCAATTTTCAGGGATTATTACCACCACTGCAAAATCCCATCCCGTTTCACACTCTCCAGAGATGTTGCCTGGTAAAGGGGAACACAACAAGCTGTTGGTCTCCATACTAAAATGATATACAGCTAATAAACCAGAGGGGAATTTGCCATCCATTTTTGGTTATTATTTCAAACTGTGTGTATTAGGAATATCTTCTTTTCTTTTCTTTTCTTTTCTTTTCTTTTCTTTTCTTTTCTTTTCTTCTCTTCTCTTCTCTTCTCTTCTCTTCTCTTCTCTTCTCTTCTCTTTTCTTCTCTTTTTTTTTTTTCTCTTTTCTTCTTTTCTTTTCTTTTCTTTTTTCTTTTCTTTTCAATTTTTTGAAGAAATGCGTAGGAAGCTGTTTCCACATGCCAAGTGATGAGTCCTTCTGCCAGCGTCCCTCCCCACCAGACAACTGTTTGGACACGGTGCCATGCTCCAGTGGATTTATATGATTCAGTCCCCTGATGGGGGTATGTTAAAACCGTATCTGGCTCCTTCCAAGACAAACACATCTTTTAAGGCTGAATTCTATGGCACATATCCCGGATACCAGGTATAAGTCTCTATTCTCTATTTGCACCCTCATTGCCCTTGTTTCCAGTCTATGTGTCATATATGTATTTGGGTGTTTTGAAAGGAAAATCTCAGCTTAGAGAAGAGCTGTTTCAGTGGCACCATGATCTTCCCTTAATCAGCAGACTTAGGCATCTCTTGGTTTGTGCAGGCTTCATTAAAGAGGTACATTTTTCAGGAATTTTCTGCCTCTGAAAAATCGGATACCTTTAAGGTGTTTTGAATGGCCGAAACTGGCACTACTCCAACTCACCGGCTGCTTTTGAACTTCTTGGCTAAGCAAAGCAGCAGCTGCTTGGTGGACACTGGAAAGCAAGATTTTGCTTTTGCCCAGGTTTTGGGGCTGGCCCAGTCCCTACCTCCTCAGCTAATACTGAACCTGGAGCAAGGATGATATTTTGGCTGGTCTTTTAAACGTGGCTGCCACACATTTCTGGAGAGTGATGTACCATCTGATAAATACCTGTGGGCACTACGGGATGGGGCACGGGGGGTTGGCTGGTCTAGGACTACTTTTAGTAAGAAAGTTGGGCAAAGATTGCTGCTCTGTTCCTTGCAAAGGTACTGGAAAATAAAAATAGGTATAGCAGTGTCTGTAAGAGTGGACATCAACCAAACTTCTGGGGACGCACCTTTAGCTGCAGGATGATGTGCAGACACCGGCTGGCTGCTGGAGCGCGGTTTGGAGCAAGATGCGATCCCGAGAGAGAAATGGAAGAGGAGCACCACCGCTTTTCTGCATCCTGTGTTTTTTGCAGGTTAATAGGATCTCGAATAGGGTCTGTGGGAAAGGACGCCGCAGGGGTTCACCCCGACAGACGGGGGTAACCCACAGGCTCAACATCAGCTGAAGAAACCACCTCCTCTGTCCTTGCCACAGCCCGCTCTGCCTTTCCTCCTTTCCTGCCATCGCCGAGGGCCGTTACCGAATCAATGGGAAACCGAAACCCCGCAGCTGGCCGGGCCACCTGCGCCTGCAGCCCCCATCGCCCGTCGCCCCCTCCCCGGGGACGGCATCCAGTTGTGGAGCGGGGCAGCGGGTGCTGGCGCGGGTCCGAGCCGTGGGGTCAGCCGGGGAGGCAAGGGGCCACCGGGCCCCCCAACACTGCGCCTGTTGTGGAGGGGGATTACCGCGGGAATTAGTGCCGGTGGATAGAGACGAACTCTCGGGCAACAACTGTGGGTGTCCTTTCCCCCCCCAGCCCTTCCCAGGGAATCTGCCAGCCCGGCCCGTCTCGAATGCAACCCCTGTGTGTCGGATCAGCACAGCTGTATGCGCGCCACTGCTAATCCGTCTGCACAACACGCCGTGCGCCAGCTGCCCGGCCGAGGGGCCGGGGGGGGGGGAACGAGACAGTGCTAGAGCCCGCCACGGGACGGCCCGGGTCCTCCCGCATCCTCGGACCTGCGGGAGAAACTCGGCCGTCAGCGGAGGTTTCTGGTCCCCATCCATGTGATGGAGCCGGGCTCTGGTCCAGGAGGTGTGCGAGCCTCCAGGTCTCCTTGCTCAGCCTCCTCCTCCTCCCTTCTCCCTTTGGACATCCCTGGCACGTTGGGTCGCACGGAACGGTTGCGATCTGAAGTTGATAAATCCTCTACTCTCCTGCCTGGTCCGTGTTTGCACAGCAGAAGGTAGCGATGCTTCGTCATCCTCGCTGTCAGCCTGGCTGCATCCCTTCGGTCCGCAGCAGCACGTGTGGCTTCAGGCTCAAGCACGTAGGTACCAGTGCTGAAATCACCCCCACTCTTCCCAAAGTGCTTTGAGATCTTCTGAGCAAACAGTGCAAGACATATTCCTCCCCGCTCCCTTCCCATTTCTGGGGTAATTAGTCCCTGTGAGTTAATTTCCCAGCCGTTGGGACCGGCAGATGGATTGCAGATCCGCATCGCCCGCACCGGATGAGGATCCTGTCACAGCGCCGTGCTCTCGGCTCCAGAACACGCAGCATGTTTGTCTCTGATTAGAATTGCTCTTGCTTTCCAGCTTTCTGTCACCACACTATTGTTTTATAACTTGATACCTAATTTATTTTAATGACAACAAATAATTTGGCAAGTGCTCTCCATCCTTGCTCTGGCAAAATTCTCCTCTAAGATTGATAAAGCTGTTAAGTTGGGGGGCCGTGGGGATGTTGTTCTGTGCTGTTGGTTTGGTGTTGGGGTGTTTTTTTGTAGAAACCTAAAGACATCAAGGAAATCTTTGAAAAATTACCATTGACACCCTCGCCTTTCCTTCAGAGCTGTCAATCAAAGGAGAAGCTGCCGTGCCAAAAATGTATATTGACAAAGCGATGGGTGACACACATAGCTGAGCCCAGCAGGGCTGGGAGCCCGCTGCATCCCTCTTCCCTTCCCGCTGCATCCCTCTTCCCTTCCCGCTGCAGGCAGGAGCGCAGGGAGCGATCGCACCCTTGCAGCTGGAGTGATAATGTCATCCCTTTGCTCTCTGCTCACCAAAGAGCTGCTACCTGCCCTCGGTGCCCTGTCCGGGAGGAGGCAAATCCCTTCTTCCCAAGCAGAACCAGCTGCAATCCCTGTCCTTAAGAGGCTGGTGCATCCCTGAGGGATTTCCAGGGGTCTTCCCAACTCAAGCGAAGTTACGGGGAGCTGCACAAGTACGGCAGATGGGGTCTGGGTGGATCAAGTTAAAAGTCGGTGACAAATTCAGCAGCTGTTTTTGCAAGCACGACCAGAATTGACTCCCCGAAGCTCAGTCGGTGCCTCAGCAACAGGTTTGCCCTCAAGCCCCTGACATCCCTCTCCAACAAACCTCTGTGTTGTCCTCTTTCTGCATCCAGGGTCAAATTCCAGCTAAAGCTTCCCGTGTGTGCAGTGTCGTATTTGGAGTCCTTCTGCCTTTACGGGTGCCCCCATGGCAGAGCTGCGAGGAGGAGGCTGTTACCCTGCGCACCCCAGGGACACCCCATCAGCCTCCATCCCGCTGGCTCATCCCAGGACATGGAAGCAAGCACAGGATTAAATTCAGCTCCCTACAAACAACTGGCACTAATATATATTGCAGGCAGCAGTAGCCTTTAGGGTGTGCATGGGTCAGACAAGACCAGAGCCATGGAGGGAGCAGGAACAGTGTTTATAAGAGGTCTTCTCTCCTTCCTACGTGAGATATGGCTCTGACCTTATCCTGCCTGACCTCCGGGCCGTACCGGTTTGTTCAGCGTGCAGATAAACTGATGGTCTGCAGAGATTCCCTCTCCTGGAAAAACACACTCCTTCTTTCTTCTGGGGTCCTGGGGAAGCTCTGGTCTTATTTCGTATTCTGATAAGTAAAAACAAAGAGCCAAAGTGGAGCAAAACCAGATGCATTAATTAAACAAACACAAACTCTACGGTCCCTGCACGTCCCCAATGCGAAGTTGGCTCTGATTTATCACGACACATTTGGCTTATGAAGAATGAGGCCAAATGTCTCAACATCTACAGCTCTTTGCTCGCAGGAGCCCACAACACTTGACTTTTCTGTGCTGGCTCGTGGGCAGGCAGAGCGCTGCCCTGACATGCTGCTGGCCCGCGGGAAGCTGCCTTCCCACAAAACAACCCCTCCTTGTCTTCGCTGGTATGCGAGCCCACGGCCAGCGACCCGAGTGGGACACACAGATGGCACCACCACCCAGCAGAAACCCGCTTCTTTGCAAAGAATAATGCCTCTGTAGCGTTTCTTTTCTTTAGCTCTAAAAATAAAGTGACAAACAAATGGAAAGGGACACGTGAACCGAGGACCACAGCGTGGGGAGCAGGAGCTGGGAGGGTGAAGAGGAAGCAGTGCCTGGAGATCTGGCTCAGGGATTCACTGTCTGTTGCTTAAAATTTGACAATATATCCCCGGGGGACACTTGAAGGGGATGAGTACTAAGGAAAGGATGAATTGCAGGTCAGTGATAATAGTCATTATTTAAGCCAATCTCCTGCTGAGGCCAAGAAGAGTTCACTCCTTTGTATTATTAAGTCTTCCAGCAGGTAAGAGGTTGCTCCAATAGGGAAGAGCCCTCCTTTCCATGCCCACTGGGGAGAGGTCCAGAAACCATGGGTTACATTGCAGCAAAGGAGTTTCGAGTTGGAAAAATCATTCTAACGGGAAGGAGTTAAGTCCTGGGAGAAAGTGCCTGGGCTCGAAGAGGAGTCGTCATCCTGGAAGCTCACTGAGACCAGGTTGGACCCACAGTGCCAGGTTTGACCTCAGCGGTGCCAGGCACTTCTTGCAAGCTGCTGCTCCAGCCCAGGGCAGGAGGATGGCTGGGATGACCTCTACAGATCCCTCCCAGCCTTGTTTTCCACCTTTCAATGACAACAGCATACGATTCGTTGTGTGATGCTGGTTGCAGAGCTTCTTCATCCACCAGATGCATCTGGCTTTGCTGTTACTAGCGTTGGATTGCCATCAGTGGCCTTTGGAGTGTGGTTTCCTTCCCCAGAGTTAACCCTTGTTTAAATGATACGCCACAGCAGAGCAGACGTGCTCTGCTACAGTCCAGAAACCGCTCAGGCCCTGCAGCGCCTTAGTCTAGAGGCTTAAACTGTGCCTTATTCGTAAGCCAATAATGCAATGTTCAGAGGCTGCCATCTCGGTCTGGGATTTGTTGTGCGAGTGCTAAAGTGTGCAGCAGAGCATTTGGCTAAGCCCAAACTACCACAACAAGCTGGAAAGTCACTTTCTCCATTGGCAGTGCCCAAGGTAGGGGAGATTTCTGTCTATGACTGATAAATCCATGCGATAAATGAGCCTGTGGTTGTTTCTGGCTCAGACCGCGCCTGCCGCTGCTGGCTGGAGAAACCTAGAGACTACTTGGCCTGTAAAAAGATTGACTACCAACTCCAAATCCTGTTGCGTGAAATTGGTGGTTGCTTCTGCTCAGAAATGGGCTTCTTGCAGTGTTGGGTTTTTTTCCTAACAACACAGCTGCTATCGAACCTCTTGTTAAGGTGATAGTTCATATTTAAATACATAGTGCTAACTGGGAAGGCTCAGATCATTGCATACATTTTGCATTTGAATTTCAGTGATTTCTGAGCCTGCTTACTCTCTCAAGCATGCCATATTTGTGGTTCATTCATCGGCAGAGCTAATAATTGCAGTTTCATATGAAAGGGAAGGCATCAGAATTCAATAATGAGTATTTGATGGAAGGAGAATACCAGTAAGACAGAGGTCATAAAAATACCATACACAAACCCAGCTGTTTATCCATTTCCTCCGTTGCTCATCATTGCAACGTCTGCTGGCTGAATTATTTCCTTTCTGTTTAAAGGAAGAGAAACGACCAGGCAACCGAAAAGAAATTAAGCCCTAAAGTGAATGCAAAAGGTTCCCAACTGAAAGAGCATTTTTTCTTGCAAGTGCAGCCCTGAGTTGAGTTACGGTGGTGGACGGTGCAGAGAAGCTGGCATTTGAGAGAGCGTAAAAATATAGGCCATGTCTAATTGCAACTATTTTGCCTGCTCCGGCTTACAGCAAATTGAGATGTTTTCAAGCAAAAGGTTCTGTTACCCTGATAAGGTAAGTGATAATTAGGTGGGGTCTTCTTCAATTAGCTCCAAACTTAACTTGACCTCTAGGTGGTTAATTAGGGGCTGTCAGCCCAGTGAGGTTCCTGTAAAGTCATTTTTAGCTGTACCTGAGATGGCTGCAAAGCTCGAGCCCAGTCCGCTGGGTGCGGAGGCAGTACGGGGACCAGCTGCACTTCCCTGCAAGCGCTGCTCGTGCCGGAGCTGCGTTTCCCACGCTGCTGGCTGCAGCGGCCGCAGGGATTCTGCGGATGCAGCCCTGAGGCTCCGGCTGGGATGCGGGCACGGTCCTGGGCTCAGGGCGAGGGAAGATGGCACAGTCCCAAGGTCCGATGGGTGTGTAACCTTCCCTTCTGGCTCTATCCCAATGGTCTTCCTTACTTCTGCCCAACCTGGAGGGCCCAGAGGAAGGACCAAACGTGCCATCCATCCCTTCTTCCCCCTCGTCCTGCTCTGCAGCCAGGATTTTCCACGCTGCTCCTTAGGCAAGGGGTGATTTGGAGTCCCCTGAACAATCTTCAGGAAGGAAGACAATAACGGTTTTAAATGAAAATAGTTACAAGTGGGGAGTCGCCGTGCCGAGACATAATTCATTTCAGACTGCCTGTCTTGCAGCTATTTGCCAATTCCTTCAGCATGTAATCTTCCCATTTCCTACAGGCGAACTCTTTTTTGCACACTTATAATTAGGTGCGTTTTTTTCTCCTCTCTCTCACTAACCTCAGGCTCCAGGATTGCAGCTTCTGAAAGTAGCTCACGTCCCATTAATTTTTTTTTTTTTTTATTACTCTGTTCTAGAGGGGAGTGGGTGGGGGGGTGGGGTGGGGAAGGCGATTACGCAGAGAGTCGGAGGGAAATGTTTTGGCCACTGTGTCCTCGAGCAGTTTGGGAAGGAGACGGGAGCCAAGAGAGCGGTTGCAAAGGGTCGGGGGCCGATTGGGCTGAGCCGTGCCCAGTGGCACCAGGGAGGAGTGGGTGGCTGGAGGGTGGGAGAGAGCTTTGCCATGGGAACGGCGGCGTCTTGGGGAGGTTTTCTGCTGCACAGCTGACTGCTCGACTTCACCGAGCAAAAACCTCGAGCAGAGGCGGTTTCCCCTTTATTGCTTTGGGGATTTGACATGATTACATACATTAACTTGTGGCTTTTCTCTTGTAATTGCTGGTTACTTCCTATAAATGTGTATGCGTGGATATACACACTCACACGCATATATATATATGTATGCATATATATATGCATATATATACACACACATACATGGATGTGGCTGTATATAGGTACAGAAGTATACATAATATTATTGGACTTATCACACCTTAAAGCAGGTCCTATCCAACACCAGCTATGGGGACGCTGAAAATATGCCCTGGGTGGTCTGCGGAACAGAACGATATTTATCTGCCTATTTCTTATCTATTTGCTTTAGTTCCATGTTTGCAGGCCCCTGGGGAACGGATGAAGTCACGACCGTTGTCTCACGGGTGCCTGGGTAGAGAGAAGGGATGAAGGCTCAAACGATCCTCGTTTCCTGAGTAGAGGCAGCAGGAATCGGTGCCCAGGCTTCCCCTGGTTTGTATATGAGGTGGTGTGGGATGCATGCCAGGTTACAAAGAATCAGGATTTTCAAGATTTGAAGGTAATTGCCTCTGGTTTGTATCCAGATAGCATTTCTTTAGTTTCATAAAATACATATTGTAGGAGGTGCGAGAGAAATTATGAGTTGGTCTGTTATAGAGGAAGAGGACCGTGTTTAGGTGATGCTCGTTGTATATCTAACCTAAAGGGGGGAATTGAAACATGCATGTATGGCTGGGCTGGGGTCAGAAGATGCCTGCTTGGCTTGGTGGAGGTAACGAGGACGAGAGACACATGGCCCCAGTTTACGCATGAAGGAGAGAGGCCAGTTACTCTCCATTTGCTTTGTCTTACTCAATGTTATGCAAATCAGAAGGGTATTTTGTATGAAGACAGTTGGAAAAAAGATCTGAAAATATGATTACCTTCTGATTTAATAAAATCCCATTGTCTGATGTATTCTGAAGACGGAGACATGAAAGGAGAATTACTAGCTGCTTGTTCAAATTTGTTTGCACTGTTTTTATATTATATTAATCCCATTCTTCAGAGTTCTACAGCTCATCCACAGGGGCAGGAAAGGATTTATTTCTGACCCTTTTAGCATGATTTAGCTTCTGGCTTTGAGATTTTTTTTTTCCTTCTTCTTTTTTATTTATTTCCTCTGAAACAGTGGAAATTGGCCACAGCTAGAAACAGGATGTTGAGCAAAGCACTTATGCTCCTAGTGGTATTAAAATCTCGTGGATGCCTGGTAGATAGATCATTCCTCCATGCTCTGGGTTAAACAAACTGTCTGATTTAGGGTGCAGAAATGACTTCTCTCAGGTCAGATGGGTGAGGACTTTGGAGCATGCAGAGGATCACTGTGGATTTCCCCCAGCAAATTCCCTGCTATTGCAGGAAACTTGACATTAGTGATGCTCTTGCACATTACAATGGTGGGTTTGTGTGTTATAAGGTGCTGGGAGGTTTCTGTGATAGCAATGAATGGGGAACGTGGGGAGTGGGTGTCCTGTGAACCTCCCTGCACTAAATGCCTCTTGTTTTCCTGAAAAGTCAAGGAACTGCTGTGGATGTTGAGTGTGGTCCATTGGAGTCCTGTGCTCCCAAAGCCTTTCTTCCTAAGCGACCCTGTTTTCTTTACTCTACCATGACAAAGAAGGGTTTCCTGAGTATCCTCTTCCTGATTTTTCCCCAAATCCTGGACCTGACGGTGCCTCTTGCTCCACCGGTGCTCGGCCTGGCTCACCCTTCTGCACCGAGCTCCATTTTCCCCAGCAAACCTAAGTGATGTTATGCAGCAGACCACAGTAAAACCTAAATTTGAGCTGTTCAGGTCCATAGGGTGATTTAACTACTGCTAAATAAGAGTATTGTACCTGGCATTGGTGCAGAGATAACTCATGAGACAAAATATTAACCTGGCTGCAGCCAGAGCCTTTGCCATTTGACTCGTGATAAAGAAACTTATCAGCTAATTACAGCTGGGCTTGGAGCCTTTCAAAGAACTTGCAGGGTCCGTCCCCCCCCCACTCTTAAGAAAAAGTAGTAAAAAGGACAATTCAGGCTAGAGTTGAATGAAAACCCACAGATCTCCCGATTTAATCTGTGTCACAGGATCTCTTGCTCCCTCTGCAGCAACAGACCCTTTGGGGACCGGCTGAGGCTCGTACCACGGCACGGCTTGGCTCCGGCGAGGTTTTGACAGGCTCCAAGGATTAGCCAGCAAAGTTTGCCTTGGGGATCTATTGCCACAGAGCGGAGTGCAGCCGCTCCTTCTGCTCGTCGTCCTTTTGCAAGAAAAACACTGGCTGATTGCAGCCCCCGTTTCGTGGTACGGCTCGAAAGGGAACTGCTTCACAGCTGGAAGGAGCCATCATCCAATGACCTGTAAAACGAAACCCACGTTTCTGGAGGGAGTTCTGCACGTGATTGTGGTCACAGTGGCTTTGGTCACCCAGAGGACATGCCTGGCTGCCACTAAGGAGAGTCCAACGCTAACGGCTGCTCTGTATGCTCCCGGAGCTAAGAGAAATGTTCGTATGAAATGCTGGGGTATAGCACGTAGTGAGGTAGAGGATTGCAAATCTGTCAAAACTTTTTGGTGTTCAAAAGCCATTAAAACTTATTAAAGTGAGCGCAGATTTCACAGTTGTCTCTGCTAAATGACTTCCAAGATGCAAGCTTTCATCTGGGTGGTCTTTTCTTCTGGTATCTCATCTCGCCCTGTCACTCTGCTTCACTCCATTGAGCTGCAACAGAAACCTGGGACTTTGCAGATCGTTCCTCTAATACTGAGCGTGGGGGCCGGTTTCGTATCTTTTTTTTTTTTTTTTTTTTTTAAATTTATCTTATTGATACCAGTCTTGGAACAGAGACAATGCCGTTTTCCAGGAATCTAGGCTGAAAATCACAGCCTGTTTCCCAAGCAGTTTTTCCACCCTGGGAACTAAGGCTAATCACGGCCTTTGCAACCCACCCGCTTCTCACCACGGTCCTGCCTGATAATCTCTGCTCAGCGGCACAGGACCCCTCACACACAGCAGGACCGGCCGTTTCCTTCTGCTAAGACCAGTATTGCCACCTGATAGCCCAACGATCTAACAATACTTAAAGAAAACATGACCGCAGGTATTTTAATGTCATTCCACAGAATGAACTATGCTCAAATGCTGCATTACCCTTCAGTTGCCACATCTCTAGCAGGACAGAAGGCCTTTCAAAACTTAAAGGGGGCTTATAAGAGAGATGGGGACAGACTTTTTGGTGGGGTCTGTAGTTATAGAACAAGGGGTAATGGTCTTAAACTAAAAGAAGGTAGATTTGGACTAGATATAAGGAAGAAATTTTTTACGATGAGAGTGGTGAAACACTGGCGCAGGTTGCCCAGAGGGGTGGTCAATGCCCCATCCCTGGAAACACTCAAGGTCAGGTTGGACGGGGCTCTGAGCAACCTGATCGAGTTGAAGATGTCCCTGCTCGTTGCAGGGGGGTTGGACTAGAGGACCTTTAAAGGTTCTTTCCAACCCAAACCAGTCTATGACTCTGTGATTTTGGAAGGGGCCAGCGATGGGCAACAAAAAGGACTGAAGATGCGAAAATGCTTAAAATGACCTTGCGTAGTTTGGAGAGGAGAAAAGTAAAAGGTGTTTGGAAGTGTGTGTACAAAGCATGGAAAGAAAAGCCTACTTCCATGGTCTTGCAGACTTCCTATATTTGATGGGGGGTTGCATGCAAGTAAAGAGCTCCGGTGCCAGAAAGCAAAACACAGCCCGGTGGGCGGCTTCCCCCACAGCCCAGCACATACTTAAACTCCTGAACCGCGAGCGATTTTCATGGCGTGGTGTAATCAATCCACCCCAGCCTTGCTAGGATGACAAGGAGAGACAGAATAATTTTCTCCAGTTCAAGAAAACAGCAAAGTGCTGCTTACAGTAACACATTAGCGCTTAAATCCCTTCATTCCTACAGAATGAAATGGATACTGATAATTATTAATGGACAATAAACTTGCAGACTGGAAAGGCAAAATTCATCCAACCATGGACAGACTAGTATTTACAAATATGTCAGCCCAGTGGAAAAATTCTGCTGAAATCGTATTACTTACTGGTATTTTTTAAAGTAAATGTTCTTTAATGTTGTTTTAAGGAATTTTGTTTTAAGGAAAAGCCTGATCTGTTTATGTCAGGGAAGTTAAATTGTTCTGGGTATCAAAGGGTCAACAAAAGTTGGTTTCGGTTGCTGCTTCTTTATGGCACTTGAAATATACTGATTGAAACAATGTTCTAACAAGACTTGGGAATTCACTGAAATAACAATTTTCAAGTAAAAATGGTGATTTTTCTAACTCCATATTTCTTGGTAATCAATAAAACTTTTGATTTGGGATTTTTTGTTTTAAATATCAGTAGGCTTTCTTGTAATGTTTCTAAACACATTCATTTAGAAGTTTCTGTACCATTTATTTCATTGTTCTGACTTTGGCCTTCCTTTTAAAATTATTTTGCTATTAAAACCCCCCACTTTGAAATACTGGAATTTCCAATAAATTGAAATTCTATTTTTGAGTCGCTTTGGCTGATAACTGCACATGTAACAAGCCAATGATGGGGCACAATTATCATACTCTGCGCATGGGCTTGTCCCTTTAGGTTTGTGTGGAGTCTGGGCTGGCGTTTGGTCCCTAGGAGCTAATTCCCATGCAGCCTGGTTGTTCCAGTAAGGGGTGGAAGAGTGTTCACAGCAGTGACAGATAGGTGGTCTTTGGGTAGGACTCTTTAGGGGTTGTTCAAGCAAATTAGAGGCCATCAGCGAATGGCTTGGTCAATGTTTTCATGATTGCATGACTTTGTTCCAAGGTTTCTGATCTCTACCGCTGCAGATATTTCAAGGTCAGGTAACTGCTTGAGTTCTATTTAATTGCTGAACCGCTTTCTTTGCAGCTGACACATTTCAGGCCACCACCGTGCACCAGGGAGGTGCCCTCACCAGCTGTTAGACAGGGAATTGAGAAGGACGTTTACCACCGTGAGGGCTTGCTGCCTTCCTAGAAAGGAAAAAGTGTTTCTTGGATGGATGCCAGTGAGGTACTCTCCTGCAGTTCTCCACTCAAAGATGGCTGATGACTAAGCCTGACCCATTCTGCACTTAGCTGACAGATAGTTATGGACAGCAAAAAAGGCAGATGGCCGAGAAGGGAAAACCTTTTACAGCATGGGATTAGTGTCCTCTGGCCAGCTGGCTATTTGTGCATACTTTATTCAGACAACTTTGAAACGTAGGATAATTTATGTGTTCGATGGACCAGAACCGACTCTGGGAGCCTTAAGGGTCTTCCATCATCCTAAGAATGAAATAGCTGATGCAGACATTAGAACTGACTAGTTGTCCAGAAACCTCTGCTGCCTTTTCACACTGCGTCTGAAAATCTTGGGTAAATTTAACACCTCTCAGGTCCTACCTTCCTCCACACTCCTGACACGTCCACCAAAGCCCTCTGCACAACTCTGCTTCTCTGGACTTGGACCAGTTAAAAAAACTTGCTGTGTTATTCCTAGGAGAGCCGTTCTTGTGTTTCTCTTGCTTGCTTGCAAAAGACAAAAAACAAGTCTAAATTTTCCTAAGAAAACCTGCTCTTGTGAGATACTCAGCTGCCTTCTTTAGGATCTGGATGGCTGAAAGGAGAGCCAGAGAGGTGGACAGGCGCTTGGGTGCTCCTGCAAATCAACCTCCATCCAAACGGTGAGCCAACCCGGTGAAAGTTGTCACTCCTGTAGTGTGGGGTTTTTTTCAACAACAACAAAAAAGCGATTTTCTTGCATTGCAGCAGTTCCTCAGAGGAACCCCCAAGCCCCAGGGAACTCCTACACTAAGCATTTAAAATTCAGCTCCAACATAAGGCTAGACCTGAAGAGCTCAGCCCACGTAGGAGCCAGAGCAACCTCCTGGGGTGTGTGTTACAAGAGCCTTCCATCTTTGCCAATCCACAGAGGTCACAAGTTGTCACAGCCAGCAGCTGCAGAGCCTGTGCTCTTTGGTTCAAGCTGTTACAGCTTTTAACTGAGGAGTGGATTTACCAGGGATGAGAAAAATGAGCTTTAGCTCTCCCATTAACTATATCCTCTTGCTCCCTTGGCAGCTTGCACAGTCAGCTGCTGCCCACCGGCTCCACTGGTGAGAAGCCCCAGTGCCAGCACTATGATTTTTCTGTAATTCTGTAGCACTTACGAGCCCCACCACACCAGACCCTGCTTCTGAAGGGGCTGTCTGCGTGCTGATCTCACACTGAGAGCAACAGCTTTCTGCAGGGCTGAGCTCTTCCCACCAGCCTCAGCATCACACAGTGCTGGCGGTGAAGCAGGCTCCCCATGGGCAGAGTTTAGCTCGTGAAGGTGGTACCTGCATCCTGCTGATCCCGTCCTGCCCTCTGAGGATCAGATATGTCAGGTACTTTGGCTCCCTGCATTCTTCCCGACTCTGTTTGCAAAAGAGCTACGTTACGATGAGAAGGTGTCTGCAGGTCTTCTGCAGGGAAAAGCTGGGTCCTGCTGGGCGCTTTCCTCCTGGCCAGGCAGGGTGCTGGTGTTTTGGCCCTAGAGAGTGCCTAAATCCCAGCCTTATTTCTTCTTCATACCCTAGAGTTTCTGAAAATGGAGAAGAAATAGCACACGTTAAAGGTGGGGGCATAGTCCTGGCTGCAGGGCTCTGAGCCTCAGCTGACCTAAAGGACGGACTGCGGGAAGACCCTTTTTATACGAATCAGCAGTAGCTTGTAATGAAAGCACTGGGACCAGTCCAGTTCCCATCACTGTTGGTGGCAAAGGTTTCTTGGCTTCGGTAGCCTACAATCATGCACACTTTGATGCACGTGACTTTTTTTGATACCATGTGTTTTGAATTTCAGCTTTTGCATTCAAGCCTCTTCTCTCTGCTTCAGCCTCCACCCCACAAACGTGCAAGAAAGATAAAACAAAAATAGCAAGAACAGTTTAAGTCAGTCCCTTTGGCTATGCAGTACTAGCGTCTTAGCAAACAATTGATGCCTGTATACTTCTGTTGCTCCTTCATTAACTCAGGTTATCAATTATCTTCCTTTAGGAAAGCAGCCTGGAAGAGAGACGCAACCTGGTACAGAGGGAAAACCAGGATAAGAGCAGTGATGTGGGACTCCTAGGTCCTTTTCCCCAAGGCCAGATCTAAATGCCTCTGGTCTTTGCGTGTGAATAGATCCTGCCGCAGGAGATTCCTGCCAGGCAGTTGTTATCGAGCTGAAGAGATGGGATGAAATCAAAATTGTGTTTGTCCCTGATATGTTCCTCCTTCTGTGTCGTCCTCATATGCCTATAATCTGACCAGCCCCCAAATAACTGGCCTGGAAACAGCATTTTCCAAGCGGACGGGTTATCTGCACCTGATCCGTCCACTTGCAGCCTGCTGGGCAATGGCCACTTTTGGCGATGGATGAATCCTGTGTCCCCAGCTGGCAGCTCTGCGCTGACTTTCCATGTCCTGGCTGCGGCTCAGCTCTTCCATTTGCCTCCAGTTCGGTTTCCCTGCAGCGTCGGAGCAGATGCTGCTGCAGGGATGCTCCCACTTTGGGGATTTACCTCCTTGCTTTGCGGAACCAGATGGTCTCTGGTCTTTGGTTTATCCCCTTGACTCCCTGGTCCCACCAGCCTCCTCTGCTACAGCCTTCCTGGGAGCTCCTCAAGTCCCTTCTAGCCCCTGGAGTTTTTCAGACTGCTCCTCTCCTTGACTCTTCCCTTGCCGTGGTTCCCAGCACACTTCCCACTGCCCTGCTCCTTTGGATGCACTCGGGGCAGATGCATCTCCAGCCCTTCTGACATCAGGATGAAGCAGAGGTAGCTCCCTCCAGCTGGCATCTCAAGTGTTAATCCAGCCCAGAAAGAGGGGATGATTTTTTTTGAGAAGCTTTTGGCCTTTTTTTTTTTTTTTTTTCATGTTTTGGGTTTTTTTGAGCTGTTAACTGACATCTGAATGGGAGATATGAATATAGAAATTATTCTTTGCTGAAAGCTGCAGAAAAGCCACAACCCTCAGATCAAACAAGTTTTTGTGCCACAGCAAAATTAAATCCTTGTGATTTCCATATTCTTCAGTCAACAGGCTGGCGCCCAAATCGTTGCCATAGCTACTTAAGTACAGGCTGTCAGGAGCAGGGGAGGGAGCGGGAGACACGCTGTCCGAGGGTTAAGTAGCTGTTTAATTATTCAACCCAATATCTGGCAAGCACTCCAGATTGACAAAGGGGGGTCTCCTGTGATCTCTGGCTGGATAGATCACTTTAACCCGTTCTCCTCCCTCCCCGTGCGCTGCCTGCCACATTCCCTGATGAAAGGAAGAGAAAAGTGGATTTACTTTGCTTTGCTTTTCTTTCCCCCGTCCCCCGTTACTTATTTTCCTCTGACAAACTTGCTGGAGACTCTGTGAGTCAATGAGCGTGCTGGCTCAGCGATTTATGAAATGGGATAGCACAGCCCTTTTGACACCTCTGCCCATCCCCAGGCTGTGCCTCAGTTTCCCCAGTTCCCGGAGCCTCGCGGGGGGGGGGGGGTGTGTGATGCTGCATGGCAGGAGCCTTTTGCTGCAGACACCCCGACACCGGGACGTGTTCGTTCTTCCCAGGCTGCCCCGTTTGGAACGTGGCGTGGTGTGGACATGGCCGTGGGCATTAATCCTCCGAAGGCACATGGGGAGCTTGGCACGAGGGCTGCTGGAGAAGTGCAAAGTACAGCTGCAAAGTACAATTGCACAGCTCTGGCTGAACAGGAGAGGATGATGTTAGCTGCCTCAAGAACCTCCCCGTGATGGTTTTTCTCAACTTTGCATGTACGGCATATTGGGAACATAGGCTGCTTTTTTCTAATGGAGCAAAACAATGAAAATACTTGGAAAAAATCCAGCTATGCTGGTCAAGGCTCCCTCATTAAGGAGAGTTGTGTTTTCAGATGCCTTCCTCTCTTTTCCTTACTATTTAACTCTAGAGAAACCCGGGCTCTCTCTCATATAAACTCGAGGGCTTTTTCTTTCTGGAAATCATATTAGAAACACTGCCTGGCCAAGCTCCTTTTCCAAGCTGATTATTGTGTTGTCCTGTGATCTGAAAACATTGGGGGTAAGGTAAGGTAACAGTGCAAAATCCACCACTTAGTCATTGCTGGACATGAAAAACTGCTTTGGTTATCAAAGAAATATGTTGAAAGTGGACGCTGATAGCCCCTGGGGGTCCAGCTACCTGGCTGGTGCCAACAAAAAGAGACAGATTAATGAGGTCTATGGCCAGTTGCTTCTATACACTTTTCTTAACCTTTATTTTCCAGAGACTTCCAGACAGATAAAGGACAGCGTCTGGTTAATCATTTATCCATCTGCATATCCAGCCTCTCTTTTCATATTCTTCTCTGGCCTCAGAGGAAAAATTAACATATTTATTTTCTGGTTTCTCCCCCACAATCCTACGGAAGCAATTTTGGTCGCAATAGGAAGTCATGTCCCATCCAATTCAGTTTAAAAAAAAAAAAAAAAAAGAAAGAAAGAAAAAGGAAGCACGCTAGAGTGATTGGAAAGGTCTGCCGGGGAGAGGGTGCTCCAGCCGGCCCTGGCCTGCCTTGAAATGTTTTCTGCTCCAGCGTATTTTTAGCTACTGTCACAGAATGATTTCCTTGCTGATCTGCTTGAGGTTCATGTTGCATTGCTGAAAAGCTCACTTGCTCCAGTGCAGACCTCCAAGCTAGAGAGCTTCTGACCGCAGATTTTCATCTGGATGGTTTTCTATTGTCACGGGCCAAATAGCGAAGCCTTTTCTCAGCCTTTTTGCAGACCAAAGTCCCATTGGATCGGTGGCCTGACTCATCTCTAAGCGCTTTCTCCAAAGCCCCTTGCTCTGTCAGATGCTCACCGCCATCCCTGCTTTGCCATGGGATGCTCTGGCTTCCCGGCCATGGGCTGTCTCCAGATTTGCCTCCGGCGTCCAACCTTCACCCTTTGGTCACTTCTGTCACAGCCGCACGTCATGCAGGACCCACGGGGGGAGGACAGAGATGCACAGTCACCTCGAGATGCACACTCAGCTCTCCGGACAAGCGTAGCCGCTCGGACCACAGTGGGGTGTCTGCACCTCTCCTGCTCACCTACGTGAGCCCGTGCCTCGGTTTCCCCATCTTTACACTGCAGTGGCTTTTTCTTTCCTTTCTTTTGTTTGTTCTTGAAATTATATTTTGTAAATAACATTGGTCACAAAGCTGTGTGGCATTGCAACATTCCCTGTATAATATATCCTTCCTCTCTGTGTTTTCCTGAAAACCCATGTCCCAGAATGATCATGAAACGTTCCAAGAAGAAATGCCAAGAATTTCCTAGTAAATGTCTTGGCTCTTCATGTCTTGGTTTTTTGTTTTTCTATAAGTAATGAAAATGAAGCATCATTTAAAGTCTTTATTGAGTCTACTAAGCTGGGTTGGATTTCACTGCCTTCTGGTTTCTTGGGAGGGCTGACCAAGCTCTCTCTAATTTCAGTCCACAAGCCACCTTGGCCTTCTCTGTTGGGAAGAGAAAGATATTGGATATTCGTGCAGTAAACTCTCGTTCACCTGATGGTCTGGGTGTACATCAGAAATACGGCAACCAGGGGAAGGGGCAGCGGACCGATCTCCTGGGCCATACTGGGATATCTGTGCAGTAACAGGGCACTTCTTTGATTAGAGCGTGGATAAATGGCAGGGATGGTACAGCTGGGTGCAGATAACACATATGCATCATCTCCAAGGGTCTTCTCATACCTGCTTGTGCACTCTGTCACTTGTTTTTTGTCAGTGGCTTCTCTTTGGTTGAAAACCACAAGTTAGTAACTGGTAAGTATCGTTCGGGGTGATTTATTGGACTTCAGCTGAGCTGTGGCAGCTCTGCATGTATCACCTGCTTCATTTGGCCTCGTTTAAGGTTTAAATAAAGTTACATTTTTATTTTGGATGTTGGTGGCAGGAAGAGTGATGGGGTTGTTGTGGACATTCACAGCTGGCAGGTCCATATTCTTCATGTACATCAGCAAAGCCTGAGCTACAGCGCTGGCACCGGGCGGTCACTTGATCCTGTGTTCCCCATTGCCAAAAATGACTCTGGCTTTTGGGTGCTTTGATTTACTGCAGCCTATACTCGGAGCCCTGAAAAGCCTCAGTTGCAGAGGTTGGGCAAAACTGCTAATTGGGTCTATTATGGTGTTTTCTTGAGCACCGAGTTTGCTGACAGCATCGGTCTCTGCAACTCGCTCCAGTTCCAGCCCTAATGCCCACACAGTTTTCTACACCAGAAGCCTGACCAGCACTTTGGCAGCAATTAAAGCCTTCCCAAGGTGAATGAGAGATTCCTGGCGGTGTAACAACAGCCTGGAAGGTAACGAACACCATAATGGTTTCTTCTGCTGCCCTCGGTCAGCTGATGTGACCCATGCAAAGGACAAGGTCTCACCTCCACATCACTGTCCTTTTGTCACTTGTCAGCTCCCTGCCTGGAAGGACAGGTTTTTTTCCTATGGCACATCAGACTGCAAAAGTGCCTCAGCCAACTACGCTCAAAATTTTGGGGTTGGAAAAACCAGCATCACTTAGATCAAGGAGAGGGGCAAAAAGCCCTTCTGATTTCACAGGGGAAGGCAGCCTACCAGGCCTGTGAGCATGACAGCATGTGGCTGTGTTGAGATTAATTTGCTTAATTGCTGCACGCTGTTAGCAACAGTTACCATGTTTACCGGTTGAGTCAGTAATGCTTGTTAAAACTCTAATTCAAAGGGACCTCAAGTAATAAAAAACAGCCTTGGAATGGTCTTTTGCATTAGCTACTGTTGCTTTGCTACAGCAAACATAACACTGTCTTCTCCACCGAGCCCTCTCCTGTTCCGGGCAATATCGATCCTTCATGGACAAGGCCTGTGGAATTTCACATTTTAAAAAATGTGACGCTTTTTCCTCCAAACTGTTATTTCTGGATGCAGTGCGCAGAGGCAATAGGAAATTGTACCCATGCCCATTGCCATGGCAATGTAGTCCCAGGGCTTGCATCTCCCACCCTGCGCGGTGGAAAAGCCCGAGGCACTGCCGGGTTATCTCTGCAGGAGTCTTTGCAAAATCGGTGGGAGGATTTCTCTGGCTCCAGAGGAACGTAGGCTGTGTTTTAACATCTTCTCAGTTCTACCTTGCTCCCTGGAAGGATCTCACCTGCATTTGAGGAACATGTGTGGGAAAAGACCTTTTTTGGCTACATGTTCAAAATGCAAATAGAGGACTTAACTGCTTTGTGGCATCTAGAAATTTATCCCACCCATCCCTCTTCCTATGGATGGGGTCAGTGAAGAGACACCAATGCTGCTGCTCTGCCATGACACACCTGCAAGGGATGCTGATGGCAGCTGAGGACAGGAGCGTGGGTGCTCTTTCTGTTCTGATTTCGTGACCTCTTCCCCCTTTGCCATCTTGGTGTGTAGGTGGGAAAGAGATAGAAGTCATTAAGCAAGGTACAGGTAACTAATCCAGTTTGAGTCTAATCACCTGATAGCCAACGGCTGTAAAATTCGAGAGAGGAATGGATGTATCTATGTATAACGAGACCGCACTGTGCTCCAGTGCATACGGTTTGTGATGCCAGTATTTCTGCACAAATGCCTGCTTCTAACTTGCTGGCTCATGTCCCCTTAATTGCCCATTATCACTGCATCTGTATTACTGGCATGCCGCCTTGCTCTTTCCTTGGCATGACCTTGCTCTGTTTCACAAAGTCAGAGTTAAGACAGAAACTTGGTCTGATCTGGTGTGGGAAGATGCACGGGCTATTACAACACTATCTGTGAATTCAGGGCAGGCGTAGGCATATATGTCAAAAAGTTATTCAGACCACTGGGTCTATAGGCTGTGTGGCTCTAACTCCCTAAATAGCTATAGGAGACAGTTAGGGGCTGCAACCACCCCGCTGCTTTCTACACATACTAGTTTAGTTGTCACACCTGCATCTTTAACCTCCTTTAACCACAGAGGAAGCTGGTCTTTCAGTGTTAGACACCATGGCAGGTGCTTAAATCCATTATTCGCAGCAGAATAACTGGGTTTTTTTATAGCATAGAGGCAGGTATCCATCTAACAGGAATGGGAAGAGTAGGGAGGGTAAAGCAGGAGAGGAGGAGAACTTGAAACAAGGAGATATGCTTAGAAATTTCCCTGATGATGAGTAATGGCTCAGAGCAAAGGCAGTGCCCCTGGAAACTGCAGCATCCCTCCAGCGAAGGGCAGGGCAGTGCTCAGGTGTGCACATTTTTTTTATCTGAATGCCGCTTGTTTCTGTGGGGTCAGCTGGGATCTGAGGGCTGGTTTTCAGTTGGGAAAACCACTTCTTCTATTGGATTGTCAGGGAGTCAGGAACTACATTAATAACTCCCCACAGACCTCATAAAACCAGAGGGATGCTGCCAAAGGAAAAGGACTGAGCTTTACAGTCGCAAGAAGAGTGGAGGAGGAATCAAAGCTTATGAAGCAATTTTGTGTGAATAAGGTCAGAACATTTTGTTTTGGCTGCGTGATTGGGACTTTCATAATGGAACACAATGTTGAAATATTTTGACTATTTTTTTGGTGAAGGAGGTAAATCCCAGAATCCAACTGCTCTGCGATTCCCAGCTGAGCCAGGTTCTGAGTGAAAGGATACAGTCCCATGAGGTGTGGGTGCAGTCAAACCATCGTTCCCAGTTCAGCCTGGGTTGAAGAAATATTGATCCTGAATCCACTCTGCTCTCACAGAAGATTGGGTTCTCTGCCCTTGAAGGCCACTCCGTTGTCCTTTTATTAGAAATGACCGAGGCGTACATTAATGTGCAGCCTCCTAATGCATCGGAAAGTCCTTCTCTGCCTTCAGCAAGGAATAAACTCCCGCAGCCCCTCTGCAGAAGGTGAAGAAGGTCCTGAAATGCAGGACAGACAAATCCCAAACACAGAGCTGCTCAGTGCTGAAGGGAAGAGCTTCACTCACCCTTGTACCATGGCAGGGGACTAATGGAAGAAGTGACTCCATCTCTTTACTCAGCAGTATGACTTAATTTCAGGAGGGAAAAATGAGCTCATGGGGACTGCCAGTTTCCCTGTCACCTTCCCTCTCACTCCTCATGGACATGGGAATGGGCAGGGGAGGATTAGACTCATGCTGAAAGCGCTGGCCAGCTGAGGCAAGAAATCTGCAACAGACCTTGTCCAGCAGCCACCAGCTTTCTCCTTGGAGCGGGGATGAGCAAAGAAGGAGCTGCACATCCAGCCCCACAGCTCCTTCTCCTGGTGCCCAGCTTGGCCCAGCTCCATCCTACCCTTCATCCTGGGGGGGAGAGGAGAAGTAACACTCTGACACCTCGTTATTACTCATTGTGGTGGCTATTTCTCACGTAGTGATTTAACATTGCACTTTCCGCCAAGTGCTCTGTTAAACGTGCTCTGATTTCTGCAGTGCCTCTTGCAGCTTGAGTTTGAAGTGGTGGGATGACAGGGAGGTTGAGACTTCCCAGGGGGAAGTTTGGGTTAGAGCCTCAGCCGGTGCAAGTCCTCCTGGCTGCGTGGATTTCAACATCCCACTTCAGGACCAAAGTTGGCAAGGGTCTTTTGAAGTGCAGATGTCTCGGAAAAGCAATGATACACAGAATTCTGTTTAAATGATAGTAATAAAAGGAAAACAACTTTAGGAAATATATGTAAACCATCCCTAATCACAACCAGGAAATCAACTCTGCTAGCGAGGGGCTAGGCATGTGTCTAATCTGGGGCTTGGGGTAGGAACAGAAGAAACGTAGAAGGAATCAATTTTTACCGTGTTATGCTGAGCCTCACACTGACAGACACAAGCCAGCTGCCAGTGTCAACGCTTAAGGCATAACCTGACCTAACCGCTCTGCGCTTTGGGGCCAAGATCCACCAGTGGGACACCCGCAGCTCCAGGCAGCTCCTGGAGACGAGAAGTGAATACAAGGGGCATTAGTGGCACGGTCCGCGTAGACAAAGGATGTCCTGGATGTGTTCGTGCTTGTGGATGCGGCCACTGGGAAATCTGCTGGAGGAACCTACTGGCTCCTCTCCCTTTGGTGGCATCTCATTATGTGACAATGTCAAACTATGGCTTCTGGCTCTGGACCTCCCAGCTTCCAGCTCCCCAGCCTGACAGCACCACTGTTGTGCTTCTGCATCCTCTCATGCAAGAGCAATGCCATTGAATGTAGGCAGTATGACTCATCGACTCTCTTCCCCTATTAATTTTTCCTTCTTGTAGGCCTTTCCGATCTTCAGAAAGAGCAGAAGACAAGGAGACCCCATCCAAGGTGGCCGCTTCATCTAATCAAACCTCCAGAAAGTGCCCAGAGGACTGCGTTTCTGAGATACCGCTGTGATAGTTCGGAGAGATGCCAGTAATATGGCGAAGTACCCAAAGCAGGAAACTTAAAGCATTCAAGCAGATACCATGGTTTGAAAAAATGATCTGGTCAAAAAGTCTTCAAAATACTGTGCAGTGTCAGAGCAACAGCAACAGCAACAGACCTTGTTCTAAAACCAGGGGTCTAGTTCAAACATATTCTATATGGCTATATGCACTCATGCATATATAAACGTTGAGATCAGCACCGGATGGTGTTTTTTATTTAGTTTCACGCTTTGTTAACTTCTCTAAATTACGTGGAACGCTCTTTTTTTTTAATACCCAAACTTCTGCCTGTTCCCAATTACCAAAATGAAAAAAAAAAAAGGAAAAAGAAAGACAGAGTCAAGTCTGTGGAACAAGCTGGCACCACAACGAAGCAGTCGTCAGCTACACAATGCATCCTTCTTGCATGAAACATCAGAGGCAAGTTGGAGGCTGGAAAGATGGAGGAGTTAAGGCACGTGGTTGTAGGCAGCAGAGGAAGACACCGACAAAGATAGAAAGAGGTCTTGAGTATTTCAAAAACCCTGAAGGGAATGTCAGAGATATTTTCATGACAATCATCCCTGACTTCTGATTTGGGTACTTGGAGGATTTATGCTGCCTTGGAAAAACAAAAAAGCAAAATCTGCAGTGGTTAGTTTGGGGGTTAGTTTGCTAAATCTTTATAGATACAAACCAAAGCTTCAGACTGTGTTGGAGGCTTACCTTTAACAGGAAAACTGTAGCTACCAGAACCTTGAATGGCTCAGGACATGCGGTTTGTTCTGCTTTTGTGTCTTTATCCAGCGTTCAAGGTTGCTTTTTAATACGACAATTGAAGATGGTTTTTATTCAATTATTGCATTAGTGGGAGTCTGAAGCAGGCTCATGATCGCCAGGGTTATTGCTGTATGAGTTAATGTTCACACCCCTTTTGGGTGTCCCAGAGGAGCGCTGCAGGCTTACGGCCAAATTTTATTTTGACTTGGATCCCAGTGTGCAAGCCAACTGTTTCTGCATTTCATTTCTGTCATATCCTGTACATTAAAACACCATTAATTCAAACCTTTTGTTTCTAAGAACAACTGTGCTGTAAAACAGCAATAAAAAGCTGCCAAAGTTCTCTTAAACCAGTGTAATATCATGTTCATTCACGCAAACTGGGACATAAAAATTAAAAAACCCAAATATATTTTTGTCAAAAACACACTACAAATAATATTTCCTTCCTCCTCAGCTTTGCATTGGGATGGGGGGGGACACGACTCCAAGAGCAGGTTTCTCCCCACAACCGTGGGATTACGCAGCACCTTCCCCCCCCCCGATTTTAACCATTAAATAAAGAACAATCTGTTAAAAGATTTTCATGTGCTGTTGTGAAATGCATTAACCTCAGACTTGTGATGTAAGTTGCTCTGTACTACTTGCATTGGCTTTTCGCTGGTAACATGAGAGCCCACTTCAGCTTTATTCTTACCTAATTGCTCAGTGATTCAGCGAAGTCTCACAGCAGAGAGGAGGGCTGCACCAGCCAAGCTCCCAGCATATGCTTCCCGCATGGCAAACACCAAGGAGACACCTTCAGAGGCACGTTCCCTGGGCTGACCACAGCTAGGAGCCAGGAATCAGAAATACAGTCATGAGTCCGACAGCTTCCCCATCTCCACGTGGATCCCGTTACTTTTATCTGACGCCGTGCTCGTTGCAGGGTTTAATTAGCCCCTGCCTGAGAGGCGGGAAAGGCAGCAATGAGTGTTTTCCAAAAACGCACGAGCTAAGCAGGGATTTGTAGGAGACTTACTCCAAGCATCCCCTTTTTCCTAAAAACGCCCCAAGACCTGGCCATGCGCGGCACCTGCCTCTTCCCCGGGCACGGGGCTGCAGCCGGAGCCGGGAAGGGAGCAGAGACTGCCCGGTCCTTGTGTTCCGGGGGGCTGGATGGGCATGGCCGCATCCCCATCCCAAACACAGGAGCTGAGGAAAAGCAATGCATGCAGCCAGCTGTGTCCCTTGTCACCGAGGTGGTGTTGCCAGCTCAGTGCAGGGCGTTCATCCTTCTCCAAAACAGCAGCCCCAGCCACCCTGCCCTGTGCTTCGCACCCTCCTCCTGACTTTCTCCTGCAGAAGCCTCAGCTTTTAAATTTGTGGTCAAACTTGCTGGGAGTTTCAAGCAGCATGATACGCCTTCCTGCTCCACCCAAGTGGGATCTGCTTCCTTGGCTTCCTGAGGCTCTGGATGAGCTGAATTCATAACCGCTTTCCTCTCTTCATAGTGCATTTGGGACTATGACGATTATTACGACGGCCAAGTGTCAGGACGCAGGCACCCTTAGGCACGCAGTGGGGTTCCTCGCTCCCACGTGCAGGGACGGAGTGCCGGGCTGGGCTCCTAAACCAGAGCAGCTGAGCCACGTGTTGTCTCACAGGAGTCCCCCATCCCTTGAGCCATATCCCATCACAGGTAAAACAGTCCTGGAGCTTTTCAGGTGCAGCGACGGCTGCCATCAGCTTCGGTCTACGGGCAAGTGTTTCTTGCACGTCCCTTATTTCTCCAGAGCTGGGGCCTTTCGGCAGTCTGAACTGAATGTTTATGAAACAAGGAGAAGTTAGAAACTGGAAGGAGGAATTAGGAAGCAAAGTCCTGCAACGCTGCTGGGAGGGCATCTCTGGTGCCAGACACCCAGGAGCCACGGAGGCCACAGAAACAGCACTGAGCCTCTCTCGAGGCTGGTTTTAGAGGTGCCTTCAAGTAAGTCTAGACCCTCTAACAAAAAAGTAGACATCAAAACATCAAGACTGCATGACTCAGGTCATGCCCCTGGATCAACCCGCTGTTACCAAAGAGGAGCTGGAATGCCCTTGCAAAATGGTTGGGCTCCGTCATCACACGCTCTCAGTCTTTCATTTCAGGGCTGATCAGGGAATATTTTCAGTGGAACTTAAAACACTGTAAATCCAAGCCCCATGTTGCTCAAAGTCAGCTCAGAAAGAAAGAAAGGAAAAAAAAAAATAAATCCAATACCACCAGGAGAGAGGGAAAGATCTTTTCCCAGGCCACAAATTCTACAGATACCAGACGAATTTATGAACTGGTGGTTAAACCAATGCTCGTGAAGTCCAAGATACACCATGAAACAAGCTTAAATGCATAAATGAGCTATGTTTTGGGTAGGATATTTTGCCCCCATTTGCTGTAGCATTGTCTCTAAAATTTCCCAAAGCACATCCTGATCGTTCTCTCTCCGCTCCCTGGCTTAAAAGCCTTGTTTTGGCTCTTGCTGCAAGGAATAATATAACGGAGAAGGGGAGGGAAAAAGAATCTCCGTCAGCTGCTAAACATATAAACCTGCAGATTTATTTAGTAGTAATAATCCCTGAAGGAGAAACATATTCAATACTTCATCATCTGAGAAACTGCCCACATCTGTTCGGAGACAGCAACAGGCGGTCGGGAGCATGTGCCAGCAGCAGCTCGGAGGCAACCTGTTGCTGCTGCCCTCCCTCCCGCAGCCCCATCCTGCTTCCCAACCCTCTCAGCAAGCCTGTACCCTCAGAGATGTTTCTAGATATTTCCCTTCTTCATGGAAATCTCCTTTTCTTTGGCGCAAGCTCTCCTCGACCGCTAAAGTCCTGGTGGGGAAATATCCCGGGACAGCCCGGGATGGCCAGGAGCTCTCGAAGAAACCCTTGGACTGCTGAGCATCCTCCCCAGGGACCCGCCGGCCAACGCCATGTGTTTTGGGCTCGTTGCAGGGTTGGTTGCAGCTCGCTGGGCTGTTGGCCGTGTTTATTAAAAAAGTCATCCGTCACCATTTGCACTTGGCCGGCGACGTGGGAGTGTTGGGGAGGCAGGAGCACTTGGCTCCTCTAGTTTGGGGGGGAAGTGACCTTTTCTTGGGCACGAGCCACTTCTAAATTTCAAGCAGGGATGTGAACGCAGCCGGATGATCGTCTGCTGCACGTGAAGAGGACGGGCCACAAGACAGGGCTGCTGGGAGCGGGACAGGGGCTAGTAGCCAGGGTGGTTCCTCCGGGGTCCGCATTAATGAGAGCCCAGGAGAAATTAAGGAGTGACCAGGGAGTTAGGCGAGTGCATGGCTCGCAGACTAAGAAGTTCATCTCTCCATCTCCACGAGCTGCAGATGGGGCCACGGGTCCAGAAGACAGTGTCCTGGGATGCACCATCCCGTGCGCTGCCCTTCCAGACTCTGCCCTTCCCGGCTCCCTGACCCGTGTCCATGAGCTTCAAAAACCGTCCCCGGGGCTCGGGAGCTGCTGCTTCAACTCTGCTGCTTGTGAGGCTGAAGAGAAGCAAGTGCTGCTTGTTGGGTCCTGAGCAGCTGGACCCAGAGCCATGAAAGCAGCTGGTATTGTTCTTTCGTTTCCAAAACGTTGGTTGCCCCATGCCCTTTATGCTCCTGCGATGTTATCAACAGCTAGGGCCATGTCCAAATGATACGCGCTATCCGGCAGAGCTGAGTTACGCTATTTCCAGTGCGTCATTCACGGTGATTTTGTTCCCTCTAAATTTTCAATTTCTTCATTAACACAAGCACAGAAATAGTTTAAATTGCTCAAAGCCCAATTGCATTCAAGCTGAGTTACTTTTGGCTTGCAGACTAATTTTGTTTTCGTTGGAAAAATGGATCCTGTTTATTTAATTTTCCTCACACAAAACAAAATATGTGGGTGGAGGAAATGGGACAGATTGGAAAATACTTTGACTGATAAAACCCAATCATTTCAACATTGTAAGCTTTCATATCTGCAACAGAAGCCATAAGAAAGTCATTACTAAATAGTCACTGCAGATACCTGCAGCTCCAAGCACAGGGGAAAATGATAAATTACTGATATTCTGTGCTAACTGCTGGAAGGTGGAGACTACATATTTTACCAACTGGATTTTAGTAGACACCGGGAGATATTAAACAGGGAAACTACAGGTTGATTAAACAAATGTGTGGATATACACTTTACAGTTGATGGGAAAACATACTTCACCCAACTGCAGAAAGCTTCACCAAAAAAACCCCCAAATCCTCATATATTTCCTGGAAACTACACATCAGAAAAAAAAGCATTTTCATCTTCAGATTTAATACTTCTTGCCCCACATAAAAGTTTTCAGTCAAAAAGAAAAATAATCAAAGGACTTTTTATTTTTATAAAATCATTCTCAGTTTTTAATGGAAGTAAAAAAGAGGAAAGTTAGGTGTAGTAATAAGCATTATTTTCTCCTAAAAAAATCTGGCCAGAAGAATGCCATTCTGCTCTTTTTATACAGACTCATGTAGTGATACATGTTGCAGGTTGGACAATAATACTTTGAGGACAGTATTACTGTATAAAACATCTCCCTTTTTTATGTAGAGATGATGCTGGCATGTGCTGTGGGTGCTGCAGAACTTGCAAGAGCATTTGGGCCGGTGTACAAGGGAGGACATACAAGAAATTTGGAGCTCAGAGTCCCCAAGGTGCTGCTGGTGGAAGAGGATCTGTCAACTCCGGGTGTCATCACGTCACGTCCAGGCCGATGTCCTGCCACGGAGCGTGAAATGGTGGCCTCAGAGCTCATCCCTTGCTACGAGATGTGTCCAGCACGCTACACCGCGCAGATGGTCCCTGCCGTAAGCCTGGTGTTCCACCACGGTGCTGGAGAGCATCTCCCAGCCGGCAAAGCCTCTTGTGGGGTGGGATCTGCTGAATGACGCCAGCATGAATCCCCCGGTAAGGGCCTCGTTGGGAAAGGCTTTGGGAGCTTCATCTTGGGGAGAGATCCTGACTCCTCACCTCCGAGCTGGGATGAGTTCATTCTTCCTAACGACTTACCCACATCTCAGGTTCAGGGAATTCTTGTGTGAGTCATAGTCTGCTGAAGCGTTTTTTCTCTCTCCCCAGATACTAATATTTTGAACAAGTCTCACTCTTTATTATCATGGAGATATAAGGGAAATATCCCACAAGGACAGGGGTAGGTCTGAACTGCATGTCAGAAAGTTTGCTGTTAAGATTACATGTGATGTGTGACCAGACTGTTTGGATCTGTGGTCGGGCCCCAGAAGATGTGTGTGGTGACTGACCACATCCTCTCCGGAAGAGGAATGTTTGAGTTCATTGTGTCGGTGAAGTGCCGTGGTTTGATCGTGGGGCGGCTTCACTGGAGGTGGGAGAGGGGAAAGGGGCTACCGGGGCCGCGCTCCACCCCGCACACCCGGCCGCGGGGAGCAGCTCCTTTGTCCAGGACGCACCGGACTCGCCGTATGGTGGATGCATCATATTTCTGCCTGCGATTTCCTGCACGGAAAAACGAGAGCCAAGAGCAACTGCTCCCACGTCCCCTGGGGTGGTCCTAGCTGGGGCTGAGGCTACAGATGTGCTCACCGTCCTCTCCCAGATGGCAGAGCACCATGTTTTGGAGGCTGCCGAGCCAGGTATCCGCTTTCTTTGGGCATGCACCGTGAGCAGTTTCTGACGCGTTTTTTTATCATTCGTTCATCACATATTTCTCTGGTGGCTCTTCGCCCAGCTGCCAGGGTAGATAGTGGTAGCTGCAGGGAGTGCTCGCCCCATCCGAGTCAGGTTATACCAGGAATGTGACTGAGGCTTCAGTCTCATCTCTTTCTCTGTTGGCCGGATGGGTCCTCTCATGCACCAAATTGCACCAAACTAGACATCTAGATAGTCTAAAGATGCCAAGAGGCACTGCATCTCCTGGCAGCAAGCCTATGGTGTGGTTCGTGGGAGGTTTTTGGAAGACTGCAAACACTTGGTTTGGTCACCAGACACTGTTGTGGCAGTTCCTTGGAAAATTGCAAGCTCAGGCTGCCACGCTGAAGCCTTTTTCTGTGGTGTATATGTGGTAATGGCTTTTTGTTCATTTTCTGCACCCTTCTCTGGCTGCCTGACCTGGTCATCGTGGATGGTGCAAGCTGGTTGCAATCACAACACGTGCCCTATCCCACGATCTGAGCAACTTGCTCCAAGCTTTCACCATACTTTACAAATTGGTTGTAGTTTGATAGAGGGATACATCTAGCGTTCTTTCTTCTGCAGAAACTTGCTTGTCCTGTTTTATCCATCAGGTCTTCATACCGCATGTTCTTGGGGCAGTATTGGCTTATGTTGCATAAGGTATGTTTGCATAGGAATTAGTGCACTGCTGCTGTTAATGATAGTGGTAATAACTGTATTTGCTCCAGCAGCAGCAGCTGTTCAGCTGTGATAGTAAGGTAAGCAGAGTCAGACAGATGCCAGAATATCGCAGCTGTCCTTTTTTCTGTCCTCAGGTTAGCTGGGTTAGAGCAAAACTGAGCGTTGCTGCATGCCACTGAAACTGTGCCATGCAGTCACGCTCTCAGACCTAACTTTGAGGGTACTACCAAATAGCCTCCTTGTCTACTTGTAATGCAATGTTTCAATTACTGCACACACTGCATTGTTTTGCATTCAGCCATGTAAATCCTCCCAAGTTTCAGTTTTCTGTAGATTTATGAGGTTGCTTGCGTTTTGTTGCTGGCTTGCTCTTTTTCCCCACTGGTGCAGCAGAAGCCACTTAAAACTTGAACCAAAACATCAGATATGTGTGGAAGGTTAACTCCCGCAATCACATATTGCCATGTGTGGAGGTGAGGGTGTCTGATCTTATCAATAAATTATAAGTTTGTAAGAAAAAATTGTGATACCTTGACTGTATTTTAATATTGCCGATATAACTGCCTGTCTAATAGGCCACTTGGTAGAGCAAGGATGACTCTTCATGAGGACTTATGCAGTTTAAGACCTGAAATCTCATAAGATTTGAGGTTTTTGTCTGAAGATAACTGCCAAAGCCAGTCAGCAGATCTCTTGCTGGTGGCTAAGCCTTGCATGGACTTAAACTATCTGGTGTCAGTGACCTAATTTCTCTCCTTCTTTCCCCACTCTCTCTTCTTGTACGGTCACAGCTAATTAGCGTTCTGGCTAGAAAGCTGTTGTGCTGGGTGCTGCACAAACCCACAGTGCAAGATGGGGGTTTTGAGTGATAAAAACCTCTCTGCTCTGCGCTGACAGCCCCTTTCGCCCATCCAGGACTGGGAGAGAGCCTTTCCCTTCGCAGCACATCTGCTGGGGTGGCCAGTTGCCCCTCTCTTCCTCATCCTTCTTCTTCTTGCTGGTAAAGAAAAGTGCTCCTTCTCCTATTCCTCCTCTTCCTTTCTCCTGTTCAGGAGTTTTTACTTCACCTCAGTCTTGCCATTTGTTCTGTACAACCCGAAGTTGTTGCGGGGCTGCAATTTATAAGGAAATACCGAATGTCTAAAAACCTGAGCTGATGCTGGGGAGCCGGTCGGTGAGTCAAGGAGGCAGATCCCTTCCTGGCTGAGCCACTGACTTGCCAAGAGCAATTTGGGCAAAATGTCCTTTTGTTTGAGATTAAGAGCTCCCTGTTGCACGCTCCAGCTCTCAGGTTTGCAGGGACTCATGCCTCTCAGACTCAGTAGGGCAAACATTGGGGTACACTGGAAATCCCCAAGAAAGGCAACGTGCAGGTCACTGTAACCTGTAATTCTCTACAATAAGCACCTGTGAAAATATTTCCTCCTGTTACCTGGCTTCAGCTCTGGAGGTGAAGGCACACTTCATCTCTGGAGGTGACGGCACACAGTAGTGTGCCACTTCACTTGGGAAGGACAGCCCACAGCACCCTAATTTTGGCATTTAAATAGGATTTCAGCCCTTTGGAAACCCTGAAATAATGAATGACCCAGCGTCTTGGTCTCCTGTGTTGTTACAGTACATGACCGTGACCCTCCCAGCTGCGTCACGAGCATTGCAGGACAAAATTCACCCTGCACACAGAGCGCTTTCCAATTCTCAGCCAGCAAAGAGGCATTGGAAATGAAAAGTAAGACCAGCCCAGAAGTGATTCTGGTGGTTGAGTCCCCTCGGCAGAGAAACCTATTGAGGAATGGATGTAGCCAGGCACCGTTCAGCTCTCCGGGGCTTACAGGATTTCCAGTCTCTCCCCGGTTTGCCGTCAGGGGAAGGAAAGCCGGGGCTGTAACTGTGGCCCGGCTTTCAAAGGGCGATTGTACGGGGCTGAGGTCTGCAGCGCAGCAGGGTGGAAAGGGGTTGTCCATGGAACAGCCTCCCTACGGTTCCCCTGCGAGAGCCACGCGGCTCCGTTGACTTTTCACACCTAATTAAAGAGGAAAATTCACCAGGCTCATGGTTGACTTTCACGGGATCGTGGTACCAATCAGCAAACAGCGTTTCTGTGTTCAAGCTGTCGTTACTTTCGGGGCCCAGGGTCAGATGGAAAAAACTGCTTGACGAAACTGTCTGTCTCGAGAAATATCCTCCCTGAAGAATTTCATTGTCCAAGTTAATGGTCCAATAAAATCCCCAAGTCTGGGCCTTTGGCTTTCCAGCGGGTTGTTACAGCGCGTTACGATCCTCCTCGGATAGATGTGAAAGTGCAGCGCGTCGGACGCCGTTTGGCACCGCGCGTGCCGGCGTGCGGTGAGCGTGCTCGCGGCGCCCGCGCTCATCCAGGGAGGGTGCCCTTGGCTGGGCATGCAAGCGTGCATGCGAGCGTGTGCCGGATTTGGGGTTTATGGGTCTCTGCCTGCAAAAGGGTGTCTCCTGTGGACCTCTCCGCAGCGTGTTGTCAACTGCAACGCGCCCAGATCGGAGCGAATATTGGGGTGGGCATGAACAAGTGGGTGTACACGTGAGGGCACATGCGTGCTAGTGCAAGCTCAAGAGCTGGGCAGGCCAGCTCGTTACTTGAAGAAGCAATTAAAGGGATGGTGTGCACAGCCCTCCCTGAGGACTCATTTCGGTGTCGGACTTCGCACTGGCTTTGCTCGCTAGAGCATCGCAGGATCTCTGCTCTCTGGATTATTCACAGTGTAATTTTGAAAGGCTGAACTAAATAATAAAGGCACCACCGCAGATTCTGACTCATTCCACTTTCCCATTCAGTTGGGCCTGTCACATGCACCAAATAAATGCTATAGAGAGTACCAAAAAAAAAAAAAAAAATCATTTGTGCAAATGTGTTCTAGTTGCATAGAATGGGCAGTTTTTCATTTGGCTACTTATTACTTACTGAAGTGGGAGAACTGCAAAATGCAAAAGAAAACCCACAGCGCACACCCCAGGAAGCTTTGATTCTCGGTCAAAAGCCACAGTTTATGTCACAAAACCCTTGGGAATGATAGCTGACGCGTAGAGCAGAACAGATACCTTGGAAAACATGATAGAGGGGACTTAACATACAAATTGAGAGTTGAGGAAATCAATTTTTTGAATGGGAAGCAATTTTTTTAAAGAGTTGGATCCAATAGGAGAGACATAGATTCCTGGGGGAGAGGACGGAAACTACTTTTTTTTGTGGGATCACATTACTGGTGGAAAAATTGACCTGCAGAGACTGATTTCCTTCTTTTTGTCACTGACCATCTGCCAAGATCTGATTCTTTCTGGATATTAAGAGAAGGGCTCAAAACACAAATGCTGCAACTCCACCTTTTAAAACTGAGCATTCTGCACTGCCCCATTTCCTACATGCCCCAGGTTTGCACGTCCTCAGATATTAACCTCATCTGTGATAGAAGTGGCTCCCTTTTTGAGGACAACGTTACCACGTCCTTCAGACAATCATCTTTCAAGGCAACACTCTCTGCACCTCACACCTTCTCTATCGTCTCGTAAAGCACCATGGCTCGAACCACTCTATTCTCTTGGCTACCCCAATAGCTTCTGCAGTCCAGGCAAATCTCAGCAGTGTTTCTTCTGTCTTGTCATATGATACTTGCAACATCATTTCACAGTGTCTCAAGCCATGCTAAAGGTCGTGAGATGCCTGGAGTTCTTGCTTTGCATTTAAATAGCTCCGGCTTGGAGCATGTTGGTAGTGCAGACACCAAGTCAGGTCTTGTCTGCCTTTCTCTGTTCTGCTTTCTGCCCCTCTCAGGATGGGGTTTGCTCTTTCTGGGGGGAGGTGGATGTCAGCTGAGGTTTCTTCTTGTCACAGTTTGATTAAAATGAACTTAGAGGAGAATTCTTCTCAGCAACCACCTGGAATGTGTGGAGGAGGCTGGATTTCAGGTTTGTTTTTTTACAAAGTCTTAGCTGGGTTTTGGTTTGGAAACCCCAAATTCAAATGAAAGATTGGTGACTGAGATAAAAGAGATCTGAGATCCAAGTCAACCTGGTTTTGCTTTCACAAACCCCAAACCATTTTGGTTTGGTCTTCATAGAAATGAGGGAGGAAACCCCCCAAACTTTTATCTGACCCCTCCTCAAAATTCTTTTGATGCCCAAGATAAAATGGAACGGAGATTCACACAAAGTCCTGGGGGAAGAAGGGGCCTTGAAGTAAGAAGTTCTGGCCCTGTTAACTGCCCTGGATGGACGTGACCCAGCACAGCTTGGCAACCCAAATTCTTAAGTCATTGATCCTGAGAAAGGCAATAAATCACATTTGACAGCTTGAGAAAAAACAGTCTGACCTTGTGCCTGTTTTTGATCCCACTGAGTTCAGCACTGATGCAGCTGGAGACCTCAATGAGCACAAAAATGGCAGCTCGGAGGCAGTAGCCAACCGGAAAATATGTGGAAAAAGTCTTTCACGCACTACTGATATGGGGAATATGAAAATGTGTCTCTGAGACAGTGGCCATCAGTTCCAGACCAACCATTAGCTGCAGATATCACAAAGGTCTCAGAGCAAACACAGAGAAACAGGGGCAATGGGCACAGAACAGATGAAACCATGAACCAGGGCAAAAACATTTCATAAAGAAAATGGTGGCTATGGCCATTATTGCTTTGCAGTTGGGAAGAAAAGCATTTCTATATGTGCTGGGCCACAAAACCACAAGACACAGGTAATGGTGTAGACTGATACAGCCACCACGGTGCATTCACACTGTGAAATCAGCTGAGCATCCAACCTATGAATGAAATCTTTTCTAGCTGGGTCATCTCCCAGGCTGCAGTAAAGCCAAACACTCAAAAGTCTGTGCTTTCTGTAGGCAGGGAGAAGCTGGGAAAATAGATTATCTGTCCCCTGTCAGAAACCCACACATTGTCCAACTGGTTCCACTGGGATGGAAGACGTAACATCTCCCAACAAGAAATGTTTACTTACTCCCACTACCTTGTGCATTTAACACCATCAGCCAGCTCAGATTTTGGAAGTTCTCAGAAGCTCTGGAAACTGCACACAGTTTAGAAATGAACCTCGCCAGGCAAAAAGCTTGCAGCCCTCCAGGTCAAGCCCTTTTAAGAACTCTTTTATTGCGACTTTACCAAATCCATTAAAAAAAAAAAAAAAATCCTCCTGAAGATTACACCTTACACGATAGCTACCTACAAAGTTTTAACACAGTAGTTCAAAGTGTTGGAAAAGACACTTTTACATTTTGCAGAGAACAGCAGGTTTTAATCTATTGTGATTTTTTTTTTTTTCTCCTCAGCATGTTTCGAGTCTGTTACATGAGTGTTATCTGTCCGGTTTCCAGGTTTTTATAATCCACTGGGGCCTGTGTAAATCTCAGGATTTCCTCTGCAGACTCGGCTCATGTTCCACAGCTGTGCTTGAGCACATGTGTGAGGAAATTAGAAATGAAATCAGCTGATCCAGTGTGGATTAGGGCAAGGAGAGCGACCCAAGCCTTGCAGGCTAGCTGTCCTGTCCACAGGGTCAATGCCACCCTCCGGAGTTCGTCCACGGTCAGTGCAAGGTCCTAACGCAAGAGCAGCGACTTCTGCAGCCCCCTCGGTCCTGCCCTACGGCAAACACCCGAGATCTTTTTCTCATCTCTTGCTCGTCTGGCTGCAGTAAATTTGCATTATCGCTTAGTCGGTTTAGTTGAACACAAGCGCGTATGGGAGAAGTGCCATGAGGTGTCAGCTCGGAGGAGGCCAAGTGCGGTTAAGTGAGGTCATGGCTGCAGCTGGGTGACAGTGGCAGCCCCTTTTCCACCAGCCTTTCCTTAAATTCTTTTTTTAACTGAATTCACTTCATTCGCCTGCCCCGGTGTCCTTGGTTTCTGCAATTATCTTACCGAATCAGCCCGCCGGCGGCAGCTCCTGCCGCACCAGCGGCAGCGAAGGGACCTTGCGGGATGCTCAGCAAGGGCAGGGTGATGCTCTGTCCCCAAATCTGCCCACGGCTCTTGGCAAAACACTTGCCGGGTGAGGATGGAGAAGCGTTCTACGTGGGCTCCGGTGCCGGCAGCGCAGGCAGGGCTGAGCGCTGCGGGCTCGGGGGCTTTCGTTTGATGCCCCTGTGTGCTGTCTGAGGGGTGCGAGGCCATATCAAAGCCAAGCGGCAGCGTGGGCTTGGCACTCGGGGTGCCAGGCGGGGGTTAAGTGAGCCCCGAGGGCTCTGGCAGTTCGGGGCTGGCCCTCTGCCCGACAGCAAATCCCACTTCAGAAAGATTTACCCCACACAGCAAACTTTTCCCCTGAGAGGTGGGTTTGCCGTGAAATCCCCACGCCAGGTGATTTCTACCTGCTTGAAGTCTTGCTCCAAGCGCTCTGCTGCCGGAGAGGGTCATTCCCTCCCCTCTGCGGGACCCAGGAGCACCCACAGGCAGCTGCTGTGGGTTTTCTCAAGCCAAACCGTTTTTTGATTATTTTTTTTTCAGGCTACCCGCTCCCCCTCACAAGGTCTGTGGCATCACGAGGAGCAGAGCCCAGATCCCCAGTCGCTGGACCATTTTCCACTCCTATTAGTTATGGTTTACTCCTGTCAAAACTCTCCAGGCTTCCCAAAGAGGGGAACGTAGGGAAAGGGAGCGGTAACAATGTTCAATATAAATCAAGCTAATTGCAGTGTTGAGCACAGTAGAAGTGGCACTGTAAGAAAGTGCGGACAGACATGGGTGAACCCTGTAGTGCAATCACCCAGGGCACACCGGTAAATTTAATAAGCTGCTTACCTGAATGGTGGTTCTCTCCTTCGCCAGCGCCTGGATGATTACAAGCATCCATTTATCTTAAGATTGTCTCATGTGGAATTGGCAGCTGGGGTTGCTTAAAACGTCTGTGCAAAGTTTAAATTCTTTAAAGATTTTTCAAGGGGTAAGTGTTGCATACCACGGTCTGGCAACCGTCTGCTCTGTTCCTGGAACTGGAGACAAAAGGTAATGAGGCTTGGAGAGCAAGTTCCCCGCGATGCTGCATTAACGAGATGCATGAATGTGACACGCATGTGGCTGGAAAACCCCACTCCTTTTCCTTTTAAAGAAGTTGAAGGAGCAAGAGAACGGGAATCTAGCCCAGGTTTCCTGCACATTCAAGCAGCATTTCTCCCTCTAGGCCACGGGCTTATGCGTAGGGAAGCAGAACAAAGGTAAAACACAACTGTTATGAACTGAGATGAACTTCCAGCCAAAGTCGGGAGAAGGGACTCCGACTCTCAGGAGGTGCACGGTGCAGGGGCCACAGGTCCAGACACCTCGCACGGTGGGTACCCAGCGAGCACAGGCTTTATGGGCACTTGTAGGTAATAAATACCTGCCCTAAGGGTGGGCTCTGGTGCCAGTTTGGGAGAGGGTGGTGGATCTGATGTTATGGTCCCGCGGCTGACTTCAGAAATGCAGATGTGTCTCTTGGGTCTGGAAACTGGCTGGCAAAAAGTTAGTCATCTGCAGGCTGTCTCCTGGGATCGAAGGCAAAAGGCGCCTTAAAACAGGGAACATTTGGTTTCTTGCAGAGCAAACACAGTGATTTGATGTAAACCATGTAACCACTTTGCAGATAGTAAAATTTTGAAGGAAACAGAGCTGGACTTAATCCTGTAACCAGTGTTCTTCCTAGTGTGGAGAAGGACACCCCAAGGGTATTTTCTATGATCTTGGTAAGAAAAAACCCTGAGTACCAGAACTAGTAAAACTTGGTTTCCTATGCTGATTTCTTGCTCTTCTGAGGCTTTGATGTCTAAGAAGGTGCAAGCTCTGACTTAATTTTCCTCCCTGACGAAGCATCCACAGAGGTGGTCACTAATTGGATTTTCTGGCGTCTGATGTTACGGGAGATTTTTCATGAACGCTACTACGTTGTGATATTGCTCTGGGAAGTCAGGCAGTAGCTCTGAAGTAGTGAAAGCTCAACAGAAGCAACCGTGAATTGGCTAAATGCAGCACCGCTTGGCGTAGGTGTTCAATAAGAGACTGCGATCAAGAAACTAAAGGGACGGTCACGCTACCATGTGTGGAACTTCACCTTCACCTGCTGCCGAAAGCCAGAGAAAAGTGTTAGAAAACTCCTGAAATCAGGGTCCTCAGGTGTTTTGCTGGAGGGTCCCATCACCCACGAGGCTCTGGGCAGAGCCGTGGCTGGCAGTGGGATGCGGGTTTGGCAGACCCACCCCTGCATGGGAAAAAAACACCTCTTGGAGCTTCAGAAGCCTTCAGCGGCTTAGCCAAGCTGGGACTGGCAGCCGCAGGGAAGATTTGGAGAGATTTAATAGTTTTCCCCCACCTGTTACATCGCTGTTTGGCTTTTTGGCCCCAGTGCGTTCGTAGGCTGCGGAGTGTCTGTGCGCGCCTTTGGATTTACGGGATTTTGGTGGTTCACGTGCAGCTCTGATCCGCCACAGTCCCCGGACATCGGGGCAGGGTTCAGAGTCCGTAACACTCTAACACAGCTATTCCCCCCACCTCCGCGCCCTGGGAGGCCCGGTCCATCTCCGCAACCGCCCTGCAGCCCCGTCCCCGTAGCGTAGGGTGTTCTGCATCCCGAAGACCCAGGTTTCCCTCTCTTCGGTGACTCAGTGGACTTCGTTTCTCGCAAACCACCCAGACTGCGTCCAGATGTCCTCCCTCAGATCCAGCTGTTTCGGGGGAGGTAGTTGCAACTACCAGCTGCTTGTCACTGCTCCCCTGCCAGCAGAGCCGCTGGGGTCAGCGCTCCCTCATCCATCTCTGTCCGGAGGAGCCCCGTTAGCAGAGACCTGCTGCTCACTCCCTTTCCGAGTTCAACTCATTTTTGTCTGAAGGAGGGCCGTCAGAAAGGAGCCAACCAACCAACCTCTGCCTTGGAAAAACGCATTCCTTCCAGCCGAGCATCAGCATCAGCTCTGCCTGCAAGACGGGACACCTGAAACACCATTGAGCTATCTCAGCCCATCCTTTTGGAGCAAAAAATACCCCTGTGCTACTCATTACGGTGCATATTTCCTGCACATCTCGCCCACCCCTCCCTTTCTCCCCTCTCTCGCTCACGCACAAATGCATTTCCATCCCAAGGGAAGCCCGGGCCAGTGGACGGAGCCCCGATCCTGGGCCGTGAGCCAGCAGCTCCTTAACACTAATCCCATCTCTGCCATCGACGTGTTGTGTGGCCTTGGGCAAGGCATATATCACTCCTGTCTTGGTTTCGCCCGGGTTTGTAAAATGAGGATAATGATGCTGACTTTTACCTACCTCACTGAGCTGCCTTGAGGATTATTAGATAATGCTCATGCAGTGCTTTGAAAACACTCAGGGTGTGAAACTCCAATTATTATAAAATCAAAACATTTTCAGCCCTCCTCGTGAGTGGGAACAGAGCAAATGTGTTTCCCAACAGTTCCCAACAAAGCAGAAGCCACCAAAATGTTATAAAAGAGAGCAAATGCAGTGTGTGTGAGTGTGTGTGTACAGAACAGCAGTCCGGACTCAGCTTGAATTGATTCATGTGGTTTTTGACTTAGATTATCCAAGCTTACAAGGAACAAGGCTCGTATTTCTGCTCCTGATTCCTAAGCCTGGATTTTCCCCCCCCCTTCTCTTTCTCTCTCCCGCTTTTTCTTCCTCAAATGAACTCTTCTGGATCCTTCCTCATTAGGTTATTGGAAGGGTTGGGTGTGCTGGTTTTCATCTTCTCGCCCCAAAATGGTGGCCTACCTCACTTCATTTAAAACTGAAGGCCAAGCGGAGGGGAAAATTGCCTTTTTTTTTCTTTTTTTTTTTTTTTTTTTTTGACATGCACAATGCATTCCCCCTGCAGAAAAACAGCAACACATCTGGATAGTGTTTCGCTAGGGCTGCTCAAGGAATTATCAGAACAGTGTCCTTAGCTTCATATTATTATGTGCCGCACATTAAAAATGACTGAGGGGGGGAACCCGCAAGAACTATTAAAAAAAAAAAAAAAGCAGCAAATTAAAAAAAAAAAATCCAACCCTCTGCTATAAAGAAGAATTTCCATTTGGTCAGAATGCGAAACAGCTTTGCCAAAAGTGATACTATTTAGGAGTTAGCAGTTACAGAACCTGCTATTTATTTAATCCCGCTTTTCCCATCAGGAGGACTCGAGCAGCTCGTGGGGATCCGCGGCAGTGGGGTGTCCTCAGGAAGGGGGGGTCCCACGTTTGGGAACAAGGGGAACCCGCATATCAGGGCTGGGCTCAGGATCCTGGGGAAAAGCAGAGTGTGGACTTGCAGGGTTTGGATTTATTTTTTTTTTCACCTGGTTGGTGAAAGGAGCCCTGTGTGGCTGCCGTGAATGCGCCCGTCTGTCTGCCTCTCCAGCAATAATTCAGTCAACTTCAGCCCCCTTTGACAGAGACGCCAAGGCTGGCAAGATACTGAGCTCTTACAGGTCTTCTGAGAATAGATCTTTGGAAGATCTTGGTGATTTCAGAGGCCATTAAACCTTTAAAATTTCTGGGAAATATGTATAAGGGCCTTTGACAGTCCCCAGTCTAGAAATACAGTTTATTGAGCTCCACTCTTGCAATCGCCGTGGAAGGGAGCGCAGGGCTCGTTTTCTGGATGCACGTGGCAGCAGGCACAGGTAACCTTCACTTGGTGACACTGGACTTGCCCATCCCTGTGTTGGTCACTGCAAGAATAAAGGTGCTGTTTCATAAGGGAAAAACATTCTTGAAGAGACCAAACAAGCAATAAACTCAAAATACAGGGTTAGTAAATAAGTTGTGACAAAAAATCTGTTGCTTCCTGCCCTTCCTTTCCATGCATCTCTTGATGAGCTGCATTTGGCAGGTTAAAAAGCACCTGAAATCCTTTATTGGCTTGTTCTAAGGGGATATAAACCATTTCTGGGAACCAATAGAAAGCAGGTTACTAAAAGCCATGGTGACAGCTGCATACCAAAAGCAGACTAATAGCAGAGAGACAAAGGAATGGTAGAATAATCTGTAGTGAAATAAAGATTTTAATAGCAAAACCAAGTCTTCAGAGAGTGAATATGATCCAAAGCAAACCATACCTTTATATATGGGGATCTGGGAGAGAGAGAAAAAAAATCATCTCATTTTTTCCCCCCTAAAACAAATTACTCCTCATGGAGCAGTTTCATATCTGCTGCTAAATTATTAAACTCCTTCTCTGGGGAAAAGAGATAAAATAAACATCCACCATTTCATTTTTTTCATAACTGAAAGGGGCTTGGGTGAGTGGAAAAGCAGGCTGGCCATGAATAACCAGGCAATCGAAATAAAATCATCAGATGTTTGGTGATGCTGAGAAGATGTGGAGCCTTAAATAAATCAACAGCTTAAAACTGCTTAAAACAACAACAAAAAAATCATCTCACATGCAGTGGGCTCTTGGTGCCAAGTTTTCCCCAGTCAGTGTCTGGAGGAAGTGGGTCGCTACGCATTTGATGTAGGAGGCGAAGAATTTGTATGTGTCTGAAGGAGGCTAGAAGGGACAAAAAGAAGGAAATAAGCAGTAACTGATACGAGATTATGTCATGCAGCGCAGGGTATGGATCAGAGTATGTTTGGTTGCACACGTGAGCAGTCATTGCCAAGGAAGGCTGAGGGATGTCCTGCATGAACAGGATCACCCAGGACAGCCGTGAGGGGACCCACTCCATGCTGGTCTCCTTGTGCCTGGCAGAAAACCCAAGAGCTGGGGAAAACCCTAAGGGCATGCAAGGTATGAGAGCTATTCGGTGCAGGAATCCCAGGGTCCTCCAACCTTTCCCAGTCTACCTTGGCTCGTCTCAATCTTGCTTCCATACCTGGAGTTTGCCAACTAATCTTGAAGGTCAGGGAGAAGATCCAGAAGTGCCTCAGTAGGTGGCCATCTGGGATGAGCAATCCACACAGATGAGCTTGCTGCTCCTGGCCAGATGGGAACTAGGGGAGGTGAGGGAAGCGACAGATGCTTTGGGGCTTTTGTCCCCCTGTCACCCGGAGCAGCCACCTCCTCCCACACCTTAACCTTACCTTCAGCTGCAGGAGCCAGCCATGCAGCCTGGGGCTGTGCTCTCCAGGATGGAGAGGGGGAGCAGCTGGTTTTCCACGTCTTTTTGTATCCTAAGTCATCATCAACTTCACCTGGAGTTGGCTCTGGGTCTCCCCACACAATACCAAAGCAGGCACAGGAGAGGTTTGAGATGTTGGGTCACGGCACAGGGCTGTGAGTAGCTCTTACGGCAGCTGGGAAGATGCCTGCCCCTGGCTCTGCAAAACACCACTGTGCACCAGAGGCCAAACAGAAAAAGACGATTTCTTCCCTTAGTCCATCAATCCTCTGCAGAGTGCCTCACGAGCCCAAGCTCCTCTGGGTTGTACTCTGGATTTGGAAGGTATTAGGCACACTTGGGTTTTCCCAATGAGTTGGGAGTGTGTGAGTATGCAGACCCATCCAAAACTATCTCTTCTGTGGTCAGAGTGTCTCAAAAAAAAAAAAAAAAGTCTTGGCAGTTTTTCTTTATCAGAAATCACCATGAAGCACTGAGATTCCCTGGGGAAGGCACCTGATTTCACCATCACAAGATTTCCATCCTGATGGCTTAATCAGATCTGTGCAAGTCTGTAGGAACATTTGGTTTTCTGGATGGTTATCTGGAGGAAAATAAAATCCCACATCATTTGAAATTCACATTTTCAATAGATGTGACAAAGGTTTTAATGTTCAGCTTCATTTCTATGAGCAACATGATCAACATGGTTTCCATGGGAAATTGTTAATGCGATCTTGATAGAATGTACCCTCAAAATAATGTAGTTCATTAAATGTGGCATGGATGTGGTAATTTCAGGTAATGATTTCAAACAGTCTCTATAGAGGAAATCTCATCTCTTTTGCTGGTCCGGGGTATCCATCGAGCCACAGCTTCTTAGTATTTCAGCCTGCAAGAAGAGCCCTTTGCAAGCACTCCACACTTAAGGTTTTTATGGTTTCCATCTTTTACTATTGGGTGATGCATGGTTAGCACCAGCACCTTGCAAATTTTTAATAAAGTTACCACCAAATGTACTTTGTCATTTGTTTTCCACAATCGAGACTAGAAATTCTCTTTTCATGGGTGTGCAAATGGTAGGACACAGAAAAAGGAAATATGAAGAGAAAATATATTGCACTGGAACAAATATTTGAGTTTGAGCAATATCTTTTGACTTCACAAGTATTGCACTAAAAAAGTCAGGGAAACTTGACGGAAAAGGAAATTTTACACAGCTCTTAGGCTGAGTTTAACAGATTGTGTGAAAGGTAAGTGGCACTGGGATAAAGCAGCATTTTTCGATCTGGAATCAATACCGTCAGGAAGTAGAAACATTTGCCATGAAGTGAGAAACAACACATGGTTATTTCATTATATTTACCTAATAAAGTACCTTTCTTTCATGTAGTATTGAAAAAAGGTCTCATGTGGCATTTAATAAAAGAAGGATGCTTGAAAATGCCTTGGCAGTTAAAGGGGAATAGATGAGCAATATTTCCTTCCATTTTCTCAGTGTGATACAGTCTGTGTTTTAGCATGTAGGAAATTACCCTTCCATGATGCCTTTACTGGAAAGATAAACAAATATTCCTGATTTTTGCCTTATGATACTCTGCTGGGGAGAAATATTCCTCCTGCATCCCTGTTGCAGGTTCGACAGCAGTGTGTGTACGCGATACCACTCAATCTGCCCTTCCCATCGTAGGTGCGAGCCCCTGGACACCACAGAGCCCTGCAGAGGAGGGCACGGAGAGCTGCAAATCCCCTGGTGCTCTCCCCCTGCCGCGTCCCCCCACGGACGAGAAAGCGGTGAGAAATGCTCGGAAAGTCAGGCTGGCTTCCCAGCTTTGATTGCCACATGTGTGGGATCTCACAGGAGGAGTGTGGGCAGGGAAGCAATGGAAAGAGCATTTCCACCTCCACAAGGCATTTAACGAGATATCAGGCCCTCCTTTGGAGGCGAAGGACCCGCTGTCAAGGCTTGGGGTTGTGTAACCGGGGTGGCACCCACGGGTGCCCGCACCGAGGGCAGAGCTGTGATTGCAACGCGGGGTGGGATGCAGGATGCTCTCACCCCTCCCTGCTCCCACACAGGGCTCTGGGTTGGGATCCTCATGTCTCTGATGCTGGACCATGAGGGGTGATAGCATCCCGGCCAGCTAGATTATAAGATCTGGTTACATTACCGCAGTGCAAGCAGAAGGGTTGTCAGACTACGGCTGCTGTTGCTGTTATATTGTGCAGGTAGGGTTTCAGTACATTCCGAAAGATTTGTCTTCATTAACGTGCCTTTAATAGCACACACATGTTACTCGAGGTCTGACAAAGTCTTTCCTTCCCTTCAGCGAGCGCCGGCTCACGCGGGCGATGAGCCCGTACCTGTGCCAGTCGTCCTCTGTATTCCTCAGGTTTGGCCATGGGCGAAAGCCCCACCTGGTCCTACACACCTGGAGGGCAATTCCCAGGGATGGGGATAGGGGAACGAAGGGTGTAGGGGTGACCGATGGCACGGCCGTGGGACTGTCAGGGTTGCCACCACCTCCCCTACACACCCGTCGGATGGTTCAGCATCAGCAGGAAGAAGGGCAGGGGCTGTCTAGTGAAGTCTGTCTCTAACGGCTTTGAGGGAAGCAACACCAATTCCTTAATTTTTGGTGCTCAGAGCTCGTTTTGACAGAAACATTTCAAACACTGGACCTGGAGGACCTTCTTCCCCCAGCGCTCACTTCTATTTCTCATCGCACTCCTTCAGCATCTGGTGTGAATGATTACAACCCAGAGCAGCTCGTACCTTCTCAGGGTCCCAGGCATTTCCCAACCAGGTAAATCAGGCTCGTACGCACCCACCTTTGGGGATACGCCGCTCTGGAAACGGACAGCAGGAAAAACAAGACCTGACCCATGTCAAGAAGACATTTGTGCATATTTTTCACGATTTCTAACCTTAGCCTATTACTAGAAAACCCCACCAGGGTGTGCTGGGAAGGATAAGACAACTGCTGAACAGGAAAAAACAACTTTCATTTTCTCTGCGAGCCTGCAGCTGTCAGCTGAACTGATGCATGCCCTCTCCATAACAACAGCTGGAGCAGCCAAAAATGGCATGCCGACAGCGGGCTGCTGGTAATGAACTGCGCAACTCCTGGACGTATCGGTTACAGCCAGCACCTCGCAGATGCCACTTCCGTTAAAAAATATAAAATGGGGAGAAAAAAAAAAACCACAGATGGAAAAATTATTTGCCTGACATTGGAAATTCTTTTTGTTACATGAACCCTGACATGTGTTACACTATAAAAGGCAGGCGGGTGAGACAGGGGGGAAAAGAAAAGGGAAACTGGAGGAAGAAAAAATTCTTGCTTTTCACCTGTTGTCTCAGGACAGGGTGACAGGGGAAGGAGGTGGGATGTCTGCGCCGACAGTGGCAAGACGGGGCCATCGGTTCAACTCCAAGGACTCTTTTTCCCAGAAATATTTCCAAGAAGGATAGAGATTTCTCACAAGCAAGCGGCTTTTTGTTTGCCAGCTTATAGAGTAATGAAATTGTATGTTCTTTAGAAAATCTCATTCCAGCTCAACTTGGCATGAAAAAAATTTTGATAATGGGCTCTGATCTGTATGCGCTGCTCACACTAACCCAGGGAAACTGTCTGCTGGCTGGAGAACGGGACAGGAGGCAGATGATGGAGCTGGAAGAGATGTAACAGAAATCCTCGCTCCAGCTGACTTACATGGAGGTTCCTGTGGGCCAATGTACCTCACGGCTGCCCTTCCCGCACCCGAGCCTGTGATCCCGTGCAGGTTTGGGTGTGCTGGAAACATGCCGAGGACCAAAGGCATGGCAGGAGCCCCAAACCCCGATGTGCAGAGAGCCACGGAGCCGCGGGCCAAGGGGTGGGTAACATCCTGCAGCCCATGACAAGGACGTGGTGTGCCTACGTGAAGCAAACATCATTAAAACATCCCTTCCACCAAAGGAGTCATCGGCCCCTTTCCCCGTTGTGAAGGTATCAATATGATTTGTCAACATCGTATAGGAAATGTTCACAGCGAATGGTTCTCAGCAGATGCTTTCCAGGTCCAAAGTGCTTGCAAACACTGATTAGTTACAGTACTGCAGCTTATTAATCACTGCCGTTTCTCATTGCTATAGCTCATGTCAACATTTCAGTGCTTTGTCTGGTGCTTATTTCCAGCATAATCCACTTAATCAAAGCTGCTCCCTTCCAGCACACGGCTCATCCCTAGAGCCTCCGACAGTGGCTCATCTGGCATATTCACATTTGAACTCAAGCCGCAGCCAGCACCTTTCACAACCTCCACTATTTCGGAGCAGAAATAGCTTCAGAGCAGAAATAGCCAAGAAGAAGCGTGGGACAAACTGCCACTGTGCAGGGACGGTGTCTGCACTGGCAGAGAGGGGGGAACTGGACCCTGGTGGGGGGACAGGGGGGCTTCCAGGAGAGATGGAGCTGGATCCTTCCCAGGATGGAGGCAACGGGCAGAGCTTGCAGCTAGATACGAAGTCAACGGCAAGGGAAAACGGTTCCAGTGAGAGGGGTTATGTCCGGCACAGGGGCAGAGGAAAGGTGTGGAGACTCCATCCTCAGAGCTATGGGACGCTCATCCAGGAGAAGCCCTGGGCACCGCCATCTCACCCTGAGGTTATACCTGTTTTGAGCAAGGGGGCTGGATGAGAGACGTGTGGGGTCTCTTCAAACCTGCATTATGTGTGCTTGCGTGACATCGGTCTTTCCTTCCATCTTCCACAATATTCCCCAAATCTTCTGAAAGCTAAGAAATGTGTACCCAAGCTGATGAGCTGTCAGGAACTGGATGACAGCCCTATAACAGGGTCGACTTTGCTTATCAGCTCTTTGTCCTCTCCCTACATCATTAACACCTCCACAGGAGCCTGACATTAATTTCCCTCAAATTATGGAGTCTGTGGGTTTAAGTTTTTGCATTACAGACCCCAGCTTAGCCCTGGGTCTGATTCCCAGAGTCTGACACTGCCCATCCATCCCACCTCCCCCAACTCCACTCCTTTATTAGAGCGCAGTAATTTGCACAGCCCCCTTGCTACAAAGTGCCTCCCATCAGCTGGGATTGCAGGAGCCTTCGGCTGCTTTCTGCTCAGCAGGAGCGCGAAAAGGCAGCCAGTGCGAAGGAGTAGGCGCAGAGGTAACTTCTGCTTCGAACTTCAGCCTCCCTGTTAGAGCAAGCTGGAAACATTTGCTGGTGGGAGAATGTTACTGGTGACAGGTCCTAAAATAATTGTGGAGGTGACATGAGTGAGCGACACTGATAATGAATACGAGTTGGTGGAGCTGGCATAATTTTCTGCAGAGCTCTGTGGTCCCTAAGGATGCTTTTACGCCCCCGCTGGGCCTAATTTAAGAGAAAGTTTGGGAGTTCGACTTCACCCTGAATCTAGCCGGCTTGCTCGAACTTTTCCCATTACTCTGAAAAAAAATAAACATTAACTCTTGGCTGATTTATATTGAGATTTCGTGTCCGGCTATTTTTCAGTCCTCTGGGGAAACATAATTCCACGGTGACTCACTTTCAGTGTCCCAAGCAAACATGTCCAGCACGGCTGGGGAGGAGACGTGTCGTGTCCTCACCCATCAGGGTGATCCCAGAGGAGGTCGCGCCTTTTTGGCAGGAGGGCAGGGACCATTTTGAACAAGGTGGAAGGAACAAATGTCACTTCTGATGGGTCATTTTGTTTATTGCTTTTTGGCAATTGTGATACAAATGTTGGGGAGAGAATTTAGACTGAAAAAAGCTCATCATGGCCACGGGGTTGTATTTTTGTGAGAATTTTAAGCTGTGTTTGCAGCACAGATGAAAACCTCACTGTGTTCACCTATGGGTGTTTTCCAGCTCTGGAGGTTTAGATTAAGCCACTTAAATGCTTTGGGAGGACCAAAGCTCTCTGGTTTTGGAGAAGAGGTAGACCCTTTTTTTTGAACAAATGGAGAAGACCTTTGGGGTGCAAGTGTTCTGTTTAGAGGTGACACCTGACATTGGACTGAGATGAACCATACCTTATCTAGTCTAGGAATCTCCCTGCTCTTTGGGTTGTGAGCCATTAAGGATTTGGAATGTAGGTCCAAACTCCAACCTAGACATGAGGCTGCCACACTGGAACCGTTTGGGGAACTCGCGATTCAAAGTGGCGATGTGCTGCTTTATCACACACCAAACAGAGATAAATTCAGGTTCAAGTTCCTCTTGTACAGTAGACATAACCCGGGTCCAGCAGTAGGCTGTACCTGTTCTTGCTTTTAGGTCTTTCAGTTAGCTTCCTAACAGTCCTGCAGTCCTGCAGCTGTGCCACCAGGAACAGAAGTTTCCTGTGACACACAGCAGGAAAGAAGTTTACATTTTTGCTCAAGAAATCAGGTGGACCGTGAGTATCCCTTTGGGTTTTTGCATACCTTTTATGTCCAAACAGGCACATATACTTCCTTTTTGTGCTAATCCAGCAAGGACACCCAGCCTCCTCCCTCCTGAACCTGACATTACACTTTGCAGTAAGCTCAAGCGAGCGAGAAATCCACGTTTCCTCTGAGACCGGTGCCTTAACCCAGCATGGGGACTATATGTGCACGAGAGAGGTTTTACATGTGTGCACGTGTCGCCTTTGCACCTTCCCTTTGCGGCGGCTGAAAGAACCGAGGCATCACCAGCGAGCTCTGGGAGCGGCTGGGGTGGTGGGTAGGAAAGCACCTGCAGGAGGAACACCAGCCAAGTCCTATGGCAGGATTTGGGAGGGAATACTTCTCCCGAGCTTTCCTCCACATGCAGCCAGGGCAGAAGAGGTCTCCTGACGGCCTCGAGAACTGAGTCTGTTCTGTCTGATGGGACGTGCTCCTCTGCCACACGCTCAACTTCAGCTGGACCCCAAGAGAAATTGATGGCCGTTGTCGCCTCTTCGTGTCCAACGTGTTTCCATCACACTAATCAAATCACTGCCAAATTCGAATTTCTACTGTGATTCTGCATACTGCAAGCCCTCTTGGTGCATTAAGGCTTTCCAACATTACTTTTTCAGATAATTTACAGTTTTTCCCTAAACTAATTAAGTCACCAACTAATTTTCTGACCCTTTCCTTTTCATCTAGGAACTAATTTTATGGAGAGAATTACAAGCTACCCCCTACTTTTCTTTTATGTATGTTTCCTCTAAAAGCATCATAATTAGAGATCTTCAGCTTTAACGCCTCCAGATTATTGCAAATGAATGATGCCTCCATAATGAATAACCTAATAATCACGTTATCAACCTTCATTACTTCAAGACAAACTGCAAAGAAGTGATCATGTACTTCATTTATGAAGCTCTCAACATAAAGTATGAATGGTTGGGAACGAATTTCTTTATTTTTTACACATGTACCTCTCATGCATGTTACAAACACCCAATTTAGAGATAGTGTTATCAGAAGAAGTATTGCCAAAGGCTATACTGTTTGCTTCATTTTTCACCTAGTGTGTCAGTGTTTAGTAAAATTCACAGATCCTCAGGAACAATTGCTTTTGCTCTTCTTTGCTTGTGATAAATGCAATTAAGAAAATTGATTGAGTTTTTTCTTGACAGAGATAAGGAAAAGCATTCACACGGTGCTGGCACAGAAGTCATCTCCAGGCGGGCATTGTGGTCCCCAGATTGCAGGAGGCTTTTCAGTGCTCATTGCAAATCTAGGAAATATTATAGATCTTTGTTCCCCTCTAGTGGCATATGCACAAAAAACATCTCAGAGTCCAAACTACTTCTTCCTCAGGGGTCAGACCCTTTTTCCTGCACGGGCAAGGCTCTTGCATTGCTTCTGCGGGCTCTCAGTTCGCGTATCGAGGTGACATACCCGCACACTGCTGCGGGTGTAGGAGGCATTTCCAGCTGGCAGTTCAGCCAGGATGAGCATGGGCGTCACGACACGCTGTCTTGGATGAGATTTGCCTGTCGCTCACTGTAGCATGAAGTTAGAAGGCATCTGGTGTCAGCGAAGAAGAGTTATCAATGGGGAAGAGGAGCAGCTTACCAGAATCAGCATCACCTGCCTTGAAGTGGTGCTGGGAGGGTAACTGGGTACGACACGGTAAGACCCTCCTCCCCTGCGTGGGAGAATGGCCTTGAGGGGCTCCTGGAGAGCAATTTGCTTGAGGGAAACTCTTCTGAGATTGATGTGACTTTTTGTCCTGCGAGAGAAGGCAGCTGAGCCTACCTAATCCCTCAGTGTCCCCTTCACAGGCCTGGGGAGAGGGGACTGCCCTGGGTGGTGCAGCACTCACTCTGTCTGGGCCAATTTTGATGGTTTTGCCCTCTAAAGCAAGCCTAGCAAAAAAGAGAGGTGTTGAAACCCAGCAGGGATGGGAGAGAGGGCATAACATCGGGGGAAAAAATCCTGACGTGTAAAATATAAAATATTTCTCTTTTTTTGAGTTTTCACCAGCAAAACTGAAGCAGAGAAAAGCCCATGGCACCTTTTCTTCCTGGGCTTGAGGCAGCCTTTGCCCTTGCCTGTGCTCCTGCGTGTGCCGGCATCACCATGTGCCGGCGTCACTGTGAGCTGGTGCCACTGTGTCCTGGTGTCACCGGCTGGCTTTTCCTCGGGAAAATGTGAGCGCTGGCATGTGTGCAACTGGGGACGTGTCCTCTGCCACTACCATTCGGCTCAGCCCTTGGTCCTTACTGATAACCAAAAGCAATTCAACACCGGGTCTTCAGGACATTTATATTTTTATTGAACATTCAAACCAATGAAATTTGTTTAACCCTCCTTGCAAATCCTCCAGCTGATTATGCAAACTGGGTCTTTGGAGCTGAAGGGAAGAAAGACAAACAAACAAAATCCCTTTTCTTGGCTCCACGGTCTGCAGCTACTGAATATGTCATTAAAAAATGAATAAGCGGTGGAGCGAACAGCAGTATTTCACTCCGAAGTGTCTTGCTAAATTACAACACTGGCCTCTAGTGGTGTCGTCTGCGGGATGGTCCTTCCCCCAGGTAAACGGGAACGATACACGAAGCAGGGGCCCAGCCTTACTAGTGAGTAATAAAACATAATTAGAAGACAATTTAAGAACTTGAAGAACTCTTCTGGGAACACAGACCCCTCGTACATCTTTGCCCAACAGCTTTTTTGCTCCTTACCAGTCCTGAGCGTTCCAAGCTAACTTTACACTAAAAATCAGGGAAATTATAAGTTGGTATCGTTTGGGATATTTGATGCTGTTAACAAACACTTGCCAGCTACTGTTAAAATGGGAGATGAAGTTAATTCTCAATATCCTTTTTAAAAAAAAAATAAAAAAATTAAGCCTTAGAACAAGGCTTTATTAAAAAAATCTAGTTACGATTTCCTCTGTTACTCCATCATTTCCCATATTCCTCATCCCCCTCTCCACCGGGCCATCAGACAGTCACCCCCCCTTTCACCTGGTCCCTCTAGAGACCCTCTCTTGCTATTAATGTAAAAGAAAAACTACACTTATGTGGCAAATGGGAAAAAAAAGCCCTGATATGGTTAAGAGTAGATCAGAGCATTTGGGAAAAACATTACCCAAGACCTAGCTAGCAGCTGTCATCCTGTTTTGAAGGAGAGTTTATTGCACCTTATTTCTAGGAGCCTGGCTGGGAAGGGGAACTGCCACGGAGCAGTATGGGCAGAGCAGCCCAGGAAAGCTGTGCGCTCGGGGACTTTAAAAGTAACCCCTTTTTCCCAGCTGTGAGCATCCTTTTTTAATACCTCAGCACTGAAGGGTAGGTAGCAAACGCCACGTGCCTGGTTTGGTCCCATCTCCCGGGGCCAGCTGAAGAGTTGTCATCTCAGCACTTTGCAGAGGACGTTGTAAAGTCAGAGCGTTGCAGACTAAATCTTCACACCATACCTCTGCCTGTCACCTCAGCCTCACAAGAAGGAGAAACACTCTAAAATGTCTGAGCTGGAGTCCCATTTATCCAAGAGCAGGCTTTGATTTCCACCTGGTAAGACAAACTCCAGCGGCCTGTTTAAATTGTCTTAGAGCATTGAGAAACAAGCTTTGGGAATGGTGATCTGTGTCGGCTCTCTCAAAAGCGGTGTTAATCACTCCAGGTGATTATTTTGATTATTCCTGTTTTATTTCCCTTTTTTTGCTGCCAGTTTCACCCCCCTGCTTTGTGCAATTGCCTGGCAATTCACTACGGTGTTCTCTTTCTCAGGTTCAGCAAGAACTGAAATGATGATAAATAATGATGCCAAAGAAGACAATGAAAGAGCTGCCCTGGACATTTGGGCAAAGCAGTAAATCATGCATTATCCCCTTCAAAAATGAAAGACGGGCTGTGTGAGGCTGGGTGTTCCCTGGCAGGCTGGCAAGAACTGATCAGAATTAGACATCTCACAAAAAGTATCACTTATTTCTAGTGGGAGTCCTTCAATCAAAGGGAAAAAGGTGGAAAGAGAAGTTGTATAACAATCTTTCCCCAAGTTCCTGGATTTATGGAAATGTTTGGATCCGGCTTTGGGGGCTGAAAACTGACACTTTTTGCCCCGGCAATGAATCCACATGAAACGTGACCCAGTGCCTATGTCAGGTCGCAAAACCAGCCCAACCCTCTGCGGGAGCATCCCATGAACGATGGCGATAGCCCCACCTTAACTGGTGGGGCTGTGGGAGGAAGAGCAGGCTTTTCTGCCCAAGCTCTGCTCTGGACAAGGCTAGAAGAGGAATTTCCCCTAAGAAAGCACAACAGGCCCATTTTAGGAGGTCTGGGGCTTGGGGAGGAAGAGCTGATGGCTGCAGGAGAAAGGTCACCTTTTCTCTCCGCAGACAGCGATGAACAGAAGCGAGGGAGGAAAGCACCGAAGCTCTGCCTGTTCTCCACCACTCACTCGTAGCAAGGAAAGCTGTCCCCAGACTGTGCTTCACCACGCATGACCCACCTCCATTTTCCTCAGGTGCACAATGATCTTCCCCTGACCTTCCGGCACACAAGCTGTTCCCGCAAAAGAGGAGCTCTAGCTATTCCACAAAGTCACTTTTGCACTGAGCATTGCAGTTGATCTAGGAAACTTGCCCAGAAAAAGCTTCTTCATGAGCTCTGGAGCAACTCAGTCTGAGTGTGCAGGGTCTCCCTCAGTCCTCTCGGGGATTTAAAAATATCAAAATTTAAAATATAGGACCTGAGGATCTTTTGGTTTGTCAATGAAAGCGAACAGGATTTGTGCCACAATAGCCTGTCCCATTTCATACCCTTATTTCAGACATGGTGAGGTCATGTAAAATTCAATCACAATATATGACCAAAGATACAAGTGGCTGGAAGTGAATGTAGCTCTCTGGGGAATAAAATACATCGGGATGCAGTTGTAGCTGTGTGTCGTTTGGTCCTGCCCTCAGTGCGTCTGGCTGGAGGCACATTAAAGGAGCGGACACGGTGCAAACGGGGAGCTGTGAAACCTGCGGTTATTAGCCGAGGGCACATCCTGTTCTGCTGTCTGGCACTGGGTTTCTAATTAAATAATTGCAAGCGTTGTTTCCCTGTCTGAAATAGTGTTCTTTTAATAGATGCAGCTCGCAGGAATTAATTCTGATTCAAGGCTCTTGCAAAGAGAAATATAGTCAGCCTTCATTATTGCACGGTATTTTGCTGGGGTGGGGAGAGAGAAAGAGCTGGGCTCTACGTATTTTAAGCATGGTGTGTTTTTTTCTACTTGTATGGAGGTGGTAAGAACACGGTAAGTACCAGCCCGGGAGAGTGAGAGCATGAAAATGCTTTGTGCTGTGTACCACTGCTGCTGTGGGGTGCTACGGGGGGCACGGGGAGAGCGTTAATGCGCTTTGCCTTCCATGTTCAGGGATGCGGTTTGACTCAAAGGACCAGAAAGGCGCAGACCCCTGAGGAGACTTCAGACTTTTGCAGACCCAGGTGTGTGCTTGCCCTGAAATACATGACTAGCCAAGGACTTTGGGTTTTTCTCTCTGTCCTTGGCTATAACCAGTTTCCCATTACATGTTTGCCATTTTAGGCAGATTCCTGTGAGCTAGAAGCTTTCCTGTTTGGTGCAAATCAATCTGAAGCACAATTGACCGTGCCCAAGATTCAGGATAAGGCTCAGATCAGACGATAACTGACACGGACTGAATAAAACATTACAAGCAACAACAGCAAGCCCTGTGCTACCCATCTGTCTGCTGTAGCCATCTGCTTGCTGTCGTTAGAAACTTAGACCGTAACCTCTTTGGGAGAAGACCCCGTCTTGGTTATACCTAGGCTCTGTGTTTACTAGCCTGGACTCTACCTGCTACAAAGTACAGAAAATAATGAGAGAGGAGACGGGCAGGTTTTATAGCTTGAGCACGGACCTGGAAGGCAGAAGATCAAAGTTCAGTTCCCTGTTGGATGTCAAGCAAATAATATCATCTGTCTTCAAAATAATGGTAATTTTATTCCTGTAACTCACAGGATAAAGGATAGATTCATTAGTATACATGATACATGCCAGAGATAATTCAGATACTTGGAAGACAAAGACGAAAACATCAGAGAAGCTGAGCGAGGTCTCCTCAACCTGATCTGCACCTACAAAGTCCCTTCTGCCGAGTTCCTTAGGGTGCAGGTCACCCATGGCAGGACTGCTTTAGGGAAGCCAGAGCATCTCTACAGATGCACACAGGAATGCCCCTTCATTAAGAGCTGAAAGAGTAGAGCAACTCCTTGCTATTTTTTTCCAGTCCAACCCCTTATGCTTGTACATGGTACATTGCAGTACCAATAATGTCCTTTAGACCTATCCTCGCTCCCTTCACAGGCCTGGCCTGCTGCATCACCTTTTTTTAGGTGCAGGGAGCGTGGGAAAGGAAAAATTCCAGGAAATTCAGCTTTTTAAACCTCAGCCTGGCAAGAAAGTCAGGAGCGAATTCCAGGGTCTCCATGCCTGGATTTTACAAGCAACTACTGCAGCCAGTGGATAATTTATTACTAATTGTTTTTTAATTTCATGCTGGGAGGAAAAATACAGGCAATCCTGGATGGTGAAGCAAAGGACCAACCAAGTTAATAACAACCACATTGATTGAATTGACTGAAACACAGAGCTGGTGTCAGCAGATCTCATTCCATCTCAGGTGCACCCCAATTTTTAAATACATAGTTGAATTTTTAGCATCACAGCAGGGAAGCAAAGAGGGCTTTCAGATGAATAAAATGAAACTATCTGCATCCTACCACATCTTCCGGCGAATTGGGAAGAGAAAGATCACATCCACAGTGACCTTTGACCACTGAAGGTAACGAAAATCACGGTGAGGATTATCTTCTTGCTGTAGCTGAGCCTTCTCCTTTCTGTGACCCCATGCTGTAGGTTGAGCCCGTCTAGTCTGCGCAGGACTTTGCTGCTCTCCCTTTAGGCAATCTCCAGCATGATGAATACAGGCAAGCTCTGAGTGATCCTAATGTCAGTCAATGCAGGTATCAGGGCTCTGGTAGCTCAGACCAGGTGGATGCTAATAAGAGGGTAAGCCTCAGCTCATGCCATCCTGACGCATCAAAATGGGAAAACTAATAACGCGGAGCTGCATTTTGAGGAACTTGGGCTAAAGACACTGCCATAACCACTAAGCATTAGTAATGGAGGTAGATGGAGCAGGTGCTGATCTTTGAAGCGGAGTTAGTTGTAATCAGTAATTGGGGAAAATTGGACATAAATTATAGTGCATGACACTTTAACATCTCTTCACTGAAATCAAACGCTGTCTTTAAAATGGGTTTTTAGCCACAGACCAAATGTTTAGGCTCACCATTTGGGGATGAGAGTGTTACTGTGGTGCTGCAGAAATCCTCTTTATTCAGCGTGGAGCTCAGGGAATTCCTTCTAAAGCACAAGAACAGCTGGGAAAAGGTAAACGATAGCATTTTAATAGCACTTACAGCGCATATCACAGGCTAGACTGGCACGTAGGACACCTGGTTACAAAATGTACCTGCCAAAATGATTTTTCTGATGCAATATGCTGTCTGTCTTAGGTACTTAAATGGTCCTTTTTGCTATAAGCACTTCACGCTGTCAGTAAAGACTCCTTTTGGCAGGGTAGAGGAGAATGATCCTTCCTGGTATTCAAATGGGAAAAGAAGCCACAGAAAGGCTAAAAAAATTGGCTACAGCCAATATCACCAAAGAGAGAGAAAAGCAACCTTGTGATGCACACAAGTACTTGCAGATGGACGGTCAGTAAGAGGCACAATACAGCTGCAGTGCAAGCACCGTGTCGCCCATCCATTTTCACCTCTTGGGGAAAGACTAATGGCCCAGGTCTGCCAGTCTGCCAGTGCGCTTTTGAAGAGCTCCGTCCCATTACACTGATTGCATTGAGCAGCCTGGGAATGTTGCCATTTGGACCACTCTGAAATAAGGTTGCTAATCATTAGCAAATAACTGGATGAAGCCTTACTCCAATGGGGAAGTCTTAACAAGTCCATCACATCTACACTTTGTATGCACAAAAAAAAAAAAAAAAAAAAAAAGAATTCTTTTGTCATCTCCTATTTCTATGATGAATGTGTGCAGCATAAATCTTTTTTTTTTTTTAATCCCTTTTATCCTCACATTGCCTCTGTGAAGTCGGGCGGCACTGCCATGTATAGATGAAGTGAGGCACAGGGAGATGGAGGACTTTTCCCCGGGTGCACAAGAGTGTACCCACAGATCGTGTGTTACACAGGGCTGCACACCCGTGTACACAGACCCTGCATGGCATCATCTTCTTTTATAAACCAGAAAACAAATGCATGACACAGAGACTCCTACCTGCATGCAAATCTCTGTGCAGCTGTACTAGCGCCTAGCTGACTGGAGAGCTGACCACTACAGAAGCAAATTATTTGTTCATTTGAGGGATCTTCCAAACTTTCACAGGCCACCAGGGATGTGGTTTTCTTCTTCTGTCTGCCTGCTGAGTCCTCCCGTGTAGGATTAAACCAGAAGTGGGTGAAGTGAACTTAGTTAACAGAGGTGCAGGAGAGGGAAACCCGGCACAGCACATCGCTCCGTGGGAGTGACAGCATCCCGGTCACACATCGGTGTAAAGAATCTAATCTGTGGCATGTGCCAGCTTGCTAGAAACCCTTCATTTTTTAAACACAGCTGGCTCAGCTGATGCTCATTGCAACCTCTCATCATTTCTTGACACAGACTTCTTATTATCACCTACAGTCCTGTCGAACAAGAAAGTCGCTGCTCAGGTCCAGCAAACTGGGTGTCATCTACACGTCTCTGTCTCCGAGCCAACTCCTTGCAGGAGCAGGATCCGTATGTCCTTCCGTCCTTTTACAGCACGGGTTGTTCTGCTCAGGGAGTGTGCTACACTCTCTGCATCGCAAACAACTGAGCCTTCAGCACTCAGGGCAAACATCTCCCTGAGAGAGCTAGAAGTTCAGGCAGATTCCTGTTGACTTCTTGTTACTGTATGTCTGTCTTGCTCTCGCTTAGAGGAGCAAAATGTCAAGACAAGTTTAAATGTCAGGCCTCACGTGAAGCTTGTCAGTCCTGGGGTGAGCATCCTCCATGGAGCAAGGATCAGCCGATGCAGGACCAGACGTCGGAGAAGCGTGTTGCCCTTTCCTGCGCGTGTAGTACGCAAGGGCTTTGCAAGCCCCAGGGACCCCCTGGGGCACCTTCCTCACCCTGAGACACGACAGATCTCAGGATTTCAACAAACTGCCCAGTAAACTCCTACCCTGCTGCTTTTGGCTGTGATCTGCCAGGTTTCCAGGTGACAAGAACACGGATTGAAGAATGATAAGAAATCCTGGGTGAAGAAACCTTGTTCTCGAGCTGAGCAGCGGCACCTGCAAAGTGGGGCTCAAATGCCGCTCGGATGCCACGGGCTGACTGCAGAGCCACAGCAGAAATGATCCACACGTGTTGGGGGGACTCAGAGGGGGACAGTTTGGACCAGCTGCTTCTCAACCGGCCTGCTTTAGCTCGTGTGGGAAATCAAAGAGGCTGTTTGGCTACTTTAAACCATGAGGAAGGGTTTTGAAATCTGGGCATCAATGATTAAAAAGGCTGGTTTTACTGTGTCCTTTTGAATCTGTTTGCCTCTAAGCAAGAATGAAGCTTGAACAGCTTGGTAAAATTGTCCCTAGAGATGCAGCTTTTGTGCTGCTCAGGAGCAGTACAAGTGTGACAAACTGGGCTTTATGTTCTTTCTTTCTAGCAAGCTGTCTCCCCTCTCCTAATCTGAAGTGGCATCACGGAGCAAAGCAAAACCAGCAGCCGAAATCAGAGATGAAGCGGTTTTATCAAGGTGATAAAGGAAAGCAGTGGCTGTGTTCGGTAATGGACAGTTAAATAGCAGGAGCGGTGGGATGGGGAGGTCTGCGAGGGAGGGAAAAGGCAAGGCAGAGGAGGAGGGGAGGGGAGGAAGGAGAAGCAGAGCATGGCTCTGTAAAGCTTCTTGCTGAACCTCTGGTCTGCTGCAGAATTGCAGGCACACGCAGAGCTCAAGAACTGCAAAATCCCTGGAGAAGGTGGTGCAGGTTTTAAGCAGCTCCATGCCGCAGCGAGGAGTCCCTTCCCAAGGGGAAGGAGGTGGTCCAGAGGATGCAGCCGTGATCCCCGCGGGCCCTGCAATAACCAGGCCAGGAACAGAGCCATCGCGACGGGCCGTTCATCCAGGATGCGCGGCTTCCTCGGAAGCAGTTAGAAGCATAGACACCCCTGGTAGAACTGGGGTCCCAGGGAATTTAATCTCCTCCAGTTTGGTTCCTGTATCAAGTCTTAGCCACACACAGTGCTGCTGCCTTTCCTTTACCTCCTTTACTAGCTGAACGAAAAAAGACCAGCTTCTTTTCAGGCTTGCCTGAGTAAAGGTCTCTTACTATGCGTCTAATGGAAAAAGGAAAAGTTAAATAAGATGAAATCTGAGCAAACTAAACCCAAGCCTTTTCTTTGAACGGTGACATGTGAGGTAGTAGCTATCCTTGCTGCAACTGTATTATCAGGTTTCAGCGAACATCTGCTGCTGAGAGGTAGCGGGATGGAGATATTCCACATGTGGAAAAAGGAGAGAATTAAATAAACACAGTTGTTTGGGAATAAATGAAACCTAATCTAGGATGATGTGGGCTACAGTTATCTAACCCAGTATGAATAAAAATTTAATGGCAAAAGTCTGCAAAGGTGGTAAACACATTGTTCCCCGTTATGTCTGTTTTCTTTATAAGACCTGGTATTTTCTGTTGGAGGGAAAAAAAATTGTAATGCTGTTAAATGCAAGGTACAAAGACTCTTGTTTGCACTGGAGCCTAAGGGATTCTGATCACTTGATCCCTTAATTCCTCTGGAAATCCCAGCTAATGTAGCCAGCTTACCATGCTTTCTTATCTTGAAGATGGATTTTCTGAAACATCTGAAACATTTTCTGAAGCAAAGAGGCTCTGGCAGAGGAGCCCAGCAGCTGCAGCGAGGGACGGTTCCCGAACCCCTCAGTGGGGCTGTGGTGGGGCTTCTCTTGGCTTTGGAAGTGCCTCTGGCTCCTCTGTTAGGTAAGCAGCAACCCGGGTGCTGCAGCTCAGTGGTAGACATGCTCTACATGCCCTGCATGTTCTGCAAGCTCCGCGTGCTCGCTCTGCGCCCTTTGCATGCTCAGCGTCTCCATCGGGGCTTCCCGCGGCCAAGCCTGGCTCCAGGTCCTGCCTTTGGGTAGGTCACAGAGCATAAAAGGCTGAAGACACAACTTCTCCAGAAGGGAACGATGAATTTAAAGCACAAAATAAATGCTGATACCTCAAGGCAGAAGGAAACAAGCAGCAAAACCTGGCGGAGCAAAGGACTTGCTAACCAGTCAGTCAAGGAATGTTTTCTTGTCCCCTCTTCCTCTGGAATATAGACCCATTTTAACAAGGGAATCTTGGTTGGGTTTTACTGCAAGAGCAATTATATGTTTATAAATGGCTTGCCAAAGGAGCACAGTTATTAAAGGTATAGGAGCTATGACCAAGACTCAACAAATTATTTTTAAAAGTCTCTGAAAATAATCAAGCCCTGAAGTCAACAGATCTTATATTCATGCTTAAACTCAGGATGTAAAGTCTATTTCTCATCCAAATTTACTTTTGTTTCCATGCTGTTTTCAGCCCAACCTGTGGTTAGCTGTATGTGACCTCTCTTCTGGGCACATTCCTTTTCTTTCTGACAATTTAATCCTGCTATGCAGATTTCTTGCAATCCAATCACAGAAAATGTTTGTTGCTTTCTCTTTGGCACATACTGAGTTTTGCAGAGACACAGAGGCTAATTATTTTGGATTTTATTGCTTAGTCCTTAGAACTGACACGCTGTTTATGGAATTGTTTCTTGGACTTCACTGGCATAGCTCTCCTTCATAGATCTGAGATTTGTTCATAAATCACAGTGGTTTTTCCTGGGTTATTTCTTTCCTTTGAACCTATTCCCTATTGAAACCATTCCCATGGCTCAGCTCTGGACTGCTTCCTCGTGGCACTTTCTAAGCCACATTTGGTTAATCACTGATTTAAATGAAGGGTCAATTTATAGGAACTGTTCCTTGGAATTAGATTTCAACTCTCAGTGATTCAATCCCGATGCCAACTCAATCAGGCTCTTAAATAGCCAAGAAAAGTGCTGTGCAAGCAGAGTTCTTGTCTACTTAATCAAATTAATTTGGCCAAAAGGCTTTAATCCTGATTCTCAGCACATGGGGGAGTCAGACCAGGAGGATGGAGAGTGGTTAGGTCCACTTCTTGCTTGTCTCTCCAGGTGGCATCAGATGCTACTTTTGTGAGTTAATCTCCATTAACGAGAGAAAGAATTGTGGATCTGCCCCTTACTGTCCCCTAAATTAATTAATAGCTTTTTATTCATGCCTCTCCACCGTGAATATTATTATAATGGGATGGTCATTTGCCAGGCAGTGGGGCTGCTGTGGAACAGCCCAATTACACTTCTCATTATAGCACTAGACTCAAACACCAGAACAAGCCATTAGGTGACAAGCAGGTCTCCGCTGTCTTCGATGAGGGACAGAAGTGGGAACCTCTGAAACTCTGAGGAGGAGACAGCTCAGCGCATCCGTACAACACGCCGCAAATAGCTACGACTCTCTGTACTTGGCGGAGTGACACCGATGCGTGTTATACTCCAGCAAATGATTTTTAATAAACCTGCGTGGTGCTTCCTTGAATGTCACTTGACAGCTGAAGCAGAGAATGCTAATCCAAGGATTCACACATTGCTGGGAGGTGGCCGGTATCGCAGAGCTCGGATTTACATGCTGGATGTTGGTGAGTTTCCTCTGCTTCCTCATGCCAACCAACCACCGTGACTGCCTTTATCCTTTTTTTGCTAAGGCTGATGTGTGCTGAGATTCTGATTTAGACAAGGTGACCTCTATGAATTGCTGTTTGCGTTTGACCAGGACTATATTCTGGGTGTCAGTTTAATTGCAGTTTAATTACTCTGCTTTAAAGAGCACAGTAATTAGCCTGCTCTAAATGTTGTAGCATTGGGAAGTGGGAAAGCTGCAAAGAATTTAAAATTCTCTTTCTTGACCATGAAAAGAGGTAAATACTGACACTTGGAGACAGCTGAGAGCTCTTTAACCTGCCTGAAATCAGAGTTGGAGCCAGAGCTCTAAGGCAGCCCCATGCCTCTTTCATGGTTTTACTGCCTATAAGGAGCAAATCAAATCCAGTGTAAGTGGAGATCAAACTTTTAATGACGGTGATTAAGTTGCAAAGTATGCTGCATTACCAATGTATATAATAGCTCCTTGGACTATCGAAACAAAGCCAGGATATTTTTTAAGGACATTAGAAAGATGCTTCCTAAGCCACACTTTCTCTTTCTGAAGTGTCTATTTAGTGAGAAATGACGGAAAATTTGTGCAACAACTCGTCACGTCTACAAAGTGGCATGTACCAGTGCTGTCCTACATGGGGGTAAGACAGTGCCTGTTGAGTTTATGAATGAAAAGTGGCTTTGATTCCAGTAAGTCTTGGGCTGGTTGTTTAATCTACATCACACCCAGGAGAGCAAGAGAGGACCTACATCAATTCAGTCCCTTATTTTTGAGAAACTTGCAGAAAACAGAAGCAAGAAAGAATGGAAGAAGGGTTAGAAGGTTTAACTTTTGTTAGATATCAGAAAACACACAGGGGGGAAAGACATCATAAAACAAACTTGAGTTCTCCAGCTCCTCACAAGCCAACTTGTCTAAATACACTTACATATGTGCATACACAATTATATATAATGACATACATGTATACACACAAACACATATCCCTATACATTTTATATATATGAGTTCTGTAAGGCTACAACCACTCAGTCTAACAAATAGAGATAGCTATAAAAACAGTAGATATGGAAAAGTGGCATAAAGCAATCCACCTCCAAAACCACTTCAAATTTGGGTCTTCAGTCTGCTTAGGAGAATGACTGAACTGAGACTACATCTGGTATTTAGTTCAAGCATTGTGCTGTTGTCAAAGGAAACTATGCTGGCAAGCTGAATTGCAGCCTGCCAAGATCCTTTTGTAAAAACACAATTCATAGCTTAAGAGTAGGGAGGAGGGGAAAAAAAAAATCTAGAAAATAAAGACATAATAGCACAATCTCTGTGGGCAGATAAAGCACAGAAATACAGAGTTCTCCTGGATTCACTTATCTTCCTATTTCCCTCTACGGTGATTGAGGGCCTGAGACACACACCCCAGGCTGGGGTAAAATGTGGATCTCTCCATTCACCTCCATTTCGTTCTCTCTGAGAAGCCTTTGATATCTAATAGCATTAATCTCTACTCTTGCTGACTCAGACGGGGGGTTATGACCAGCAAGTGAGTAAGTTTAAACAAATGTGTAAACCTATTACATGTAATCCTCAATGAGAGTATTACTGGAGTAAAATCTGAGCATGGGGACCTCATGATCTAACTCTAAATAGCTGGTTTCCTTCAGTATGAAGAATGACTCAGTACTATGATTCAGGCTTAATATATTGCAGATCTGGTTCGCTCTTGCTAGACTTTATGTTCTTGCACTCTTGGGGCCCTCAAATTTTCTCTTCTGTCAGAGAGAATTTATTTTTCCATGAGCTCAAACTGTTTCAATGACATTTACTTTGCAAGGCTGGAATCCCCTCCAAGGACGGCAGGGGGAATTTTAAAGCTCTTTTTAGGTCCTTAATTAATGAGATTTCATGAATTTTGGCAGTGATTCTCAGTTTTTAACCTGTTAAGGTTTTAAAAGAATGTTCTGAATCAGCTACTAATCTTCCTATCAAACATGAGACTAGACAATGAACTAGTCTGGTAAGACTAGACTGAATTTTGTTCCAGAAGGGACCATGACATTTTCAAAGACTGGTATCAAGAAAAGAGTTGTAAAATAGATTTGTTCATTGCTCCATTTTACTTTTCCAAACAGACTTCAAAAGTTTTTTTGAGTGGAATTGCATCATCACATCTTCTATTCTGCCTTTCATATTCATGTTAACTACAAACCCTTCACATCTACCTGCGCCAATTTTAATGACATTAGAAAAGCATTAGAGGATGACTTCATGCAATTGAGGGCATCAGACCATCCCAGAATGAATTAGGGCTGAAAACAGGAGAAGGGGATGAAATTAACAATTTTGTGAAGATCTATTTCAGATTATCTGTGGACAACAGCAGAACATATGGACTGGATTGATCCTAAAATAGATTCCACCCAAATCTGAGATGTTGTCAGCTTTGCTATTTTCATTGTAAACTAGCTTAAAACAACAATGATGGAGAAAGTCCGATTTATCAGTTATGTTAATTCCTTCGTATAAATATCGGAAGAAAATTCAGTCAAAACACTACATCAGAGCACCATTCTGAGGAGTAAAGTGTTGAATTGTGCTATGAAGCAACAAGAGGCATTAGTACAAATAGTGGGGATGTATTTCCTCAAAGTCTATGCACATACACACAGTCACTTTTGTTCTGTTTGAAATTCACCTTGTGTAGACAATTGGTAAGGTGTAAAACACAATAAATCACTATGGATCAAAGTTATTTTTGTGCAAAGTTCTACAGGACAATTTACCGACCATTTATATCCCTCAGTCCTGTTTTGACACCATAACGGTCTTGAACGGCTGTATGGGTAGAATAGTCCTTCTGCATGATACTAAATTTCACCCTATTCTTCAGGTCAAACACTTCTTGATTACGGTAAAGACGTTGCTAAGTAAATCTTCATGTTTAGCATACAAGTGATAAGATGCACCTTTTTTTTTTGTCTTTTGGGGACAACATAAAATGAATTCTCAAAGCAATTTTTTTACTTTGAAAATAACTGTCATTAATAGCAGCAAATTTCAGACCAACTCATATTCAAGAGACCTCTGTGTTATGCTGTTATGAAGAGGGACCATGTGCATAACTATCTATCTGATATATCTAGCCATAGAGTGACATAACCTCTTCCCTTACCACAGATGATGAGGTCCATCCTGGCTCCCAAGGTGCTGGTAGGTTTAACATCTTTTGATACAATACTTATATCTGACTATTGACCTATCTGGATCTAGTCTCTTTGTGCCCTTTCTTTTTTTCAGAAGTTCTGCACCAAAAATATTTTTTTCTTTTACCACCTGAACATGCATCAATGAATACCAGGAATGTCACATTTTAACAAGGTTTCCCAGGATATAAATTCCCATGAGAAATAATGGGAGCTTAGTATACCTTGAAGGCCCTCATTTAGAACATCCCTAAGCCTATCACACCAAAATAAACATTTCCATGGATTTTCATGGCTCATGTCCTCTGTGCACAGGGTGATACGTGTGACTGTGGCTTTGTGTCAGCTCCCGCGACAAACACAGATACTCTCAGGAACTTGTGTTCAGGATGTGACTCTCGTATTGCAAAATGCAAGTGCATGAGTCATCCTGATTAAACTCAGCTTGATGGAAGACACTAAGTAGTTCTCAGGGTAAAAAGAAGATCTTGCTTCAGAACAGGTTCCCCTGTGCCAGTCAATTGCTCATTTTGGATCATTCTTAATTTTATGTACATTTTTTTGTGATTGCAAGTTAATATTGACACCTCAGCACTGCCTGTATTCATCTCTGGTATCATCAGAGACAAAAAGAAAATAAGCATCAGACGAAAGTCCTGTAATAATACATCTGCCAAGACACTACACTCTTGTTGGTCCTCAGAGTAGTTAATTTACAACTGCCCCTTGGGCACTGCACAAATGGTAACAAACTTGAGACAAAACCTACTCCATCATTTGCTGTTCTTATCACAAGCCAGAAAATCTAACCTGCCTCAGGCCAACAAATTAATTAAAAATTCCAGTGAGGAAAAACATTTATCACAGAGTGTTTTCATAGACTCCTGTTGTTCTTTCTCAAAGATGCCCACACACTTGTTTTCAATAATCTGAGTGACTATACTAGCTCAAAATAGCACTGGGTTTTCCATTTGAGACTGAGAGATTTGTATATAGTAAATTTCTCAAGCCAGAACTTGGTTACTAATGTCTGGGCTTATTCCATCCTTGGCGAGGCAGACACACAGACCTGGGTGTTCAAGTGCTCTAACAGCCTTTGCAAACCTTGGTGTGACATACACCTGGATTTTAAGCAGGTACAGATGCACATTAGTACAGCTTGTAGGCATATTCAAGTGTAATTCCTGCTGCACGGAGTGATGCTGAAATCCTAAGGGTAAGGATTTCCCAGAATCTGGGAGGGTCACCCAGAAGACCTCTTAAACATGTTAGAAGATAGAGTTTTTCCACTGCTGTGATTTTAAGAAGTAGACTATTGAATCTGTAAGTGGCCTCCTAAAGAAACCCTCAGGGCATCAGGTCTACCAACTTCCACTCTGGAAAATCTACCAAAATTATTTACTGCTTTTGATAATCAGGCCACAGTCATACCTTAACACAATATGCAATAAATAGGTCCACATGACTAAATGGTCACCATCTACATCTGCATAACCCCACCAAAGTCATAGTATAGTTACTTGCATGAGTGAGTATGTAATTGAATTGTGGCTTTATTTCAAAGATTTACTTATTGATTTAAGGTCTTTTGTAAGGAAGGTTTAAAGCAGAACTACAGATTAAGGTGAAGGAAAAGACACTGCCCTGTTCTCCCCAAACCAACTCAAGCAGTAGAAATGGTGGGTGAAAACATGGTCTATTCACAGGATCATATGCAGAAAGAAGTGCCCAAACCCCAGCTGTTTCATTTAAAAGAGGAGTTTTATAAATCACCAAAGGAGTCACAAATAGTAACTTTTCTAATTTAAAATTTTTACTGTAAAAGAAAAAGTCCTTGTGAAAATTCACTGCAATCTTTTTCACCATTTCATCAATGAAACCTAATTGAATCCTCTTGAATTTCATTGGAAAATACTAATCCTCCAATTAAAGCTTCATTCCAAACTTGAAGCTGTTCAAGAATAAACAGTCTCATGAGGGTATGGTATTGCAGATATTAATGATTGGATTTGAATGCAAATAGCCATTATTTAAAATGCAGGGCTGGGGGGAATTGAACATGGTATGTTAAGTGTATAACTGCAATTTTATTTACTTTTTAAAGTCTCTGGCACAGTAGCAGATACGTTTCCAGAAGTGTCACCATGTTTAACATGGGTTTTTGAATGAGCCTCAGTTTTGCTGTGTTTGGAAGTATGATCTGTGAGCTGTTGAATAGCAGCTATTTTCAGGTATAAATAACTTTATTCAAATCCTGTGTGAACAAAAGTTCAATGTTGGTGGTAAGCACCTCAGCCACAAACCACATTTTTTAAAGACCAACTCCATCTAGGAATTTACCTTGCTTGCTGGAAGCATATTTTAAGTTTAAAAATAGTAATCAGTTTGACGAGGTTTAAAGCTGGTACGGTGTGAGAATAGAGCAGGAATATACTGCTGTGCTTTAAGCTCATCTTGTCCTGCGAAGTGCTGGTGATGGGAAAACATGGATGTCAGACTGGAGAGAAAGGACTGCTGGTTGCTGGAGCTGGGGTCCAAATGAGGCCAAAAAAGGCAGCTTTGGGCAAAAGGCAGAGCCGCTGCAGCACCATGGACAGGGCCTCTGTCCTCCCAGCCCCCCTGAAACCGCCCCCGCCACCCTCCCCACCCTCCCAGTGAGTTACCTGGGTCTTGGATCACCTCTAGAGTTAGTTGAGGAAAATATAGGAATTGACTTAGGAACATTTAATCCGCTGACTGGCAAACAAATAGGTAGGATTATTGCTTTAAAAATCCTATTGTTAGGACAGCCTGGAGTTTGGTGAGCTCAGCGAATACTGGTTAGGAAAGCCGTCTCACTGTGTCTGTGCTGGGAAACAACCCCATGAGGTTTCATTCTGTCCTAGCTTGCAGGGAAGGGAATAAATTCCGATGTTCACAATGACAGTATTAGAGTTTTAAGTGACTCATCTGCTTTATGGTAGATTTCTTCATAGGGTCAGTTACAGTCTCTAATATCTAAATTAAGCTAATACCATAACTTTTAATGTTTATTATCCAGCAGAGTGGTTGAAGTATTGCTAAATTACACTGGAGGTGGAAGTATCAATAAATGATAACAGCAAGGCCTGTGAAGGGATAGATCTTCAGTAGGCATAGCAATAGGGGTTTTTGTTTGCCTTTGGCAAAGAACAGCTTGTTATTTTGCTATTCAAATTTTGGCTTGAGCTTAGCTTCTTTTCAGAGGAAAATCAGTTTTCTTCTGAAGTTTATTTGACCCTAAAGCACACATCTATAAAATACTTAGGTCACCATGTTTCTAAAACCTGAGATAATATTGTTAGAAGAGCCAAAATGTTATTCACTTTCTCCTTCAAACTACAAACCATACATAGATAAAGGTAGTGACATATAATCATGATGCTGAATAAGATTTTTAAAGCTCAGGACTTCCACGAACATTTGCTTTCATGTTCCACAGTGTAATAATATTTTTAGCTTAGAGCATAAACATACCAAAGACATCCTGGTAGGTGGAGACTGATGTGAAAAGAAATGCAGCAAAAAGGAAGCCTGAAGCCAGTTCTGACAACTCCGTCATTTGCCTTGCTGTAACTAGATGAGAACATAAGGAAGAATGACAGGTCCTGGATCCAAGCATTTAAGAGATTGTAGATGAAATGTGTGGTGGACAATAGATAGACCATAGCTTCACCGCCTTCCATGTTGGTCAAAAGCAAGTGGAATAGTTCAGACTGACTATTCTTGATGCCTCTGGAGCAAGATTTAAGACATGATTCCCTACTGTCACACTTAGGTGACTGAGCTACCTTTGTACCTTTACATTAAAAATTATTTGCAGTGAGGTTTTCTGACATCTGAAAATCTCTGGGGATGGGTGAACGTAGTGGCTCTATTTCCACAAAAAGTGATCTGGAGTGTCAGTACAAGCTGGGATACAAGGTGTAACCCTGCTAGAGAGAGAAGGGGTGGCCATCACAGACTGAAGACTGGATGGAGGGCTGGTCAGCCCAGATCAGTGGGGGATCATCTAAACGAGACCACAACCCCATCCCAATAGCGTTGTGGTCCTTAACTGGTGAAGTCACCAACTGGTTTAAACTGGGTGGCCTCAGTCACCATGCGCTGACCTGTTGTCCCTAATTCCCATGGCTGTCAATGTCAAGAGTACCTTCACCTTTCAGCAGCTGCTGCAGGGGAAAGGTTTGCTTGGTAACACCAGTTTGTGGGTTCCCATGTCATGTTCAGGGGAAAACTCCTCTTTGAATAATACTAAAGAAAGGCTATTAACCTTTGAAGTGAAATGGACTCACGGAATGATTTCCCTTCCACAGAGCATGGCTGCAAATGACTTCTGTACTCTTGCTTTTATCTTCAGCAGTAGCAAATGCTGCTTGTTGGGGATATCTTAAGTTTGCAGAGCCACTTGCAATGTATCGGTTAAATGTTTCTGCCTTGCAAAGAAAACAATACCCTGGCTCTTATCAATATCACTCAGGCACTCATTTATGCAAGCAAGACAAGATGTATGTATATATCCAAGGGCATAAGAACCCAGAACACTCAGATTTTGAATTATAGGACTATCGGTATACACCGGCCTTTTTCCAACTAACCCCTGTGAGCTCCTGTGTGACGTTTCTCAGAACAATAAGATTGCATCTCAAATGTACTTGGGAAAGACAGATCTGCTGGGAGAAATAAAAACAGAAGCAAAATGTCATCTGCTTCTTTAGGAAGACTGAGTCCCAAGAGCACAATAAAGAATACTGTTAATACTTTGAAAACACTGATAAGACTGTGGCCACTTCTCCCATTCTTGTAAGTAGTGAATTTCAAGCAGCTACTCCTGAAGTCTGTTTTGGAGGAGAAGGTGGAAAATAAGTAAGGATGGAATTCTTCAACCAAATCGACACCTATATACTAAAAATAATGCTTTGATGCTTTTTTACCCTAGGAAGAGTTCTTTGACCTACATTTTGTGCTATTGGTGAGATCAAGATATAGAAATAGAAAAATAGAACAAGTGTTGCGGCATTTTTCCGAATCAAGTGCAAAAGCACAGTTCAGCCTGTGGAAGCTTGCTGAGTTTGCTATGCTCATCTGGTAGATCCAAGAATTTCCCCTTGTGTGAATGAGTTTTGGCTGAGTGTAAGAACTTTTTGCATAGCTTAGGAAAAAAGATCTGTGTTCATGTCTGAATTTGATGGAGTACGTCTCATCCTTACTTCAGTTGTGGCAGCAGAATGAGACATATGGTTCTTGAGTCATCTGCCATGCACTCAAGCAACATCACTCAATCACGTTTCTTGACATCAATAGCTCTTACCGAGAAACATCCTGAACAATCTGATGCAAGTGTATAAGAAGAAACAGATGGGATAGGTACAGTCCTTTTACTGCTTCTTTTTTTAAAATAAATTTTTTGGGAAAACTTTCATATGACTTACTGAACAAAATATTGTCTTTATCCGAGGAGCTCAGATGGTCCGAAAACATGTAGAATGGAGAAAATAAAGTGAGAAATTATGAGTTGTTTTATACAGCACTGCTGAAGGACTTTCTGTACTCAGTTGGTCATCCTGCACTTACTTTGAGAAATGTTCTCAAAAAAAGGAATGGATTTGCGAAAGAGATCTCTGCATTATTTAATACAACTCAATTTGTGTTGGTCAGGTGGAGTCATAGGATAACATTTCTTTAAGACATTCCCCAGATCTTCATTTGACCATATTGTTAAAATCAGTCCAAGGCTTCCTAACGATGTTGGTAAAAATGCATACTGGGGGCCAAGGTAGGACTTTGTCATCCTTGTTCCCACCCTTGAGAGGGTGAAGTTCAATTCTGCAACTGCAATGGTGTAAATCTGGGGAAGCACTGAAAGCGTGGATGGCTGGAGAGCTGTTACAGGGCACAGGGACATGGGCAGTCTTCGCTCTTTGGTGTCTCTTGATGTGGAAGAGAGCCCAGAGGGATTTAGGAAGTTTTGTGGGTGGGATTGATTTCTTTCCTCTCTTTCTTCTGAAAGACCACTTTTGACCAGCCACCTCCTATACAGTTTGGAGACTGCTCTGATGCCTTCCCTCAGTCATTTAATTTTATACTAATTCTGGTTACTCTTGCTGATCCTGTTTCTGAACCTCCCATCCGTCTTTCTCTTGGATTTTCACCAATCAGCTCACATCTTCCTTGAAAGGCAGTACTCAAACCACACACACTATTCCAGATAAGGCTTTTCTTCCTATGTTTTACAGGCTGTATTATACCTTCATAATTTCATATGCAGACATTATATAATACTTGTATGTTGAGATGGGGTTTGCTTTTTCATAACAACTTAGCACTGCTGACTTGTATGTTGGGGTTCTTTTTTCTGCAGGAAATCTCCTCAGTTAAACACTTTCAAAGTCACAGTATTTTGTGGGAGAATGTAACTCAATTTGTCCCTTTGCCAGTAAGGACTAAAATAAGTTGATTTCAAATTGAAGAGAGTGCACACAAATAGCTCAGCTGACATGCAGCAATCTGATTTACGCCTCTGTGATTCAAGGTTAGAGCCTAAGAAAACCTTTCCTGAAAATAAGTGGAGTGGATATTATTGGAAGTTTTGCTCCATGGCAAATAGACTGCAGCTGAGGAACTGGGTCTGAACTTTTCTGAAGTCCTACTGAACTCAAAAATGATATCTATTGATTATTTTTTGTCTATTTCTTATCTGTTCTGAATTGCACCGTGTTTATCAAATATGCAGTACTACACTGTGGACACTTACTGCAGGGGCTGACTATGGAAGGTCGAGTGCATGACAGAGTCAGAGTGGCTTTTTGCTGGGAAAGGACATCCTGCTATTTTCCAAATCAGACACTGACAGACCCCACCACAGAGATATTTTCAGGCAGAGGCTTCCTGACAAGCTCATAACTTCCAGCACCATTATTATATCTTCCTCTTTCCCCAGGTTTTGTGATAGTCTTGAGAAAAGGAAGCTCCTACGTGAATACAATTAGCATTTGCCATGGATCAGTTAATCTGTCCAGAATCACTCACTCGTATTAGAACAAGATCAATGTTCAGAATGACGGGCATCAAAGTCCTACAGCCCTCCAAGCAGGGCTTGGTCAGGGCTGCCTCTCGCCTGAACAATTAACAGCAGCATCACAGCTGAGAGACAGAACACAAAAGCAAGCTGAACTTCTCCTGGGAGGATCACCGTTCTCTTTTCCCCTAGAAGAACGTCTTCTGTTGCTGTCTAATACATGTTATACTCCGGAGCTTTGACAGAGAGAGTAGCAGAGCTTGTTGCACGCAAGCAGAAAAGATTAGGAAAGTTTGGTTGTGGAGCTTATTTTTTCAACCTGCATAATTTATAGAAGAGAAACTGTCTGGCGGCATAGCAGTCCCAGAATGGGAGTTTTACTGTTGGCCACCGTCAAAGGTCTGGTCCACCAGGTTTACACCATCCTCATTTTCTTCCTTTTCCTATTTGGAGCTGGTGTATCTAGTTCATACCATGTCTACATTGCCTCCCAGAGCCACACTGACAATGACAGGTACAACCTTTAGTCACCTGGAGATTGTCCTTTTTATATCATCCCTCATTCAGCCAAAGGGAGGCAAAGCACGCAGGGAGAAGCGACATCTTTTATCAGACCAACAGACGTGGTTGGCAGGAGGAGCGGAAAAACATTCAGGCATGGAGATCTGCTGCAGATTAAAACTGCTCAGGGCTCTGCCCATGTTTCCTGACAAATCAGTTCCCCTGAGTGCAACTGAGATTGCCCGTATCATCTCCAATTTATTTAGGAAGGAAAGTTTTGTCCGCCTGGTTTAGTATGCACACAGGAACCATCTCGGTTGTGGGTCTGGAGCATCTATCCCTTTTAAAACCTACTTTATTACGACATCTGCAGTGGCTGAAACTGAAGGAACATGCCATGTGTTTCATCTTCCTTTGCAACACTATGAGCAAGGCAGATAAAAGCAGCAGTGAGTGGTGCCTCGTATTGGATAGTCTTCCCTTACCCTTCTGAAGATTTGCATGTAGACAGAGAGTAATTATATTGTGACTGATTATACCACAGTGCTACCTGGTGTGGCATTTTATTAGTAGAGCAGGAAGAGCACATGGACCTTGCAGAAACAGCCACCTTGCCATACCAGCGGTCTTCGCATTGCGTTTGTGCTGTAACACTCAGACGGTGTCATTCTCCTGTTAGCCCAAGGCTGTTATCTAAACAATCATATTAATTTATAAGATCATGCAGAGGTGTAGATGAGCATATTGATGTGGACTCCAAAGCGCATTGGTAGAAACGTGATGGGATCTAAGATGATGTGTATAGATGCGTGCGTTGTCCACATGATTCTCATTTATATTGCACTGATATTGTAGCTTTTGGTCTTTACTATGGGCTTTAAATTTACTATTGAATATGAAGAAATAGTCTCTAACCTGTGCTGTATATATTTTCTGAACTTTTCCAGACTCTGCAACCAGGGGAGTAAATGTGATGTTCCCTTCCAGTCTCACAGGACTTGTGTTCCTATCTAGATGCAAGCAGCTAATATGTATGGAGGTATGATCCAGACAATGACTCCATTTATCTTCTGCCTCTGCCCCTTCAACACTAACCACGAAGGACCTCTGCACCCTGAATACAGCAGAGCTTTAAAAGAAGATGGGCAATAGTGCAGGACAGCCTTTTTCACTCTTGGCAGAGAAATAATGACATTAAAATTCTTTGCATTCAAGCATAGTTTCCTACACTTAACCAAGATTGTACAAATCTGGGTAAAATCTTTGGAGCCAAAATCCTTTCAAAAAGCAGAAGTTCTGTCCCAAAAAAGAATTAAATACTTAGTGTCGGGTTTACATTTCCAGTGTGTCTTTTTGAGAATATACAGAAAAATTGACATGAATTAGCTGAAGCCAAGAGTTACAGAGTTAGAGAATTACAGTCAAGAGTTTGGCCCCTCTTCCCTCCTCCCAGGTGCAGATGTTGTGCTTTTGAATAAGAACATCCATCCTGCATTTAATGGGCTTTAACTAAAATCTCTTAAATACATACCTCTATGCTAAGTGCCCCTTGCAGACATACCCATATCAAGGCCCTCAAGCCAAAGCTATAAATCACCTAATAAGGTATGTTGTGGTGCATTAGTCTCAGTATAATCTAATTTCACATCTACGGTATTGAGAGCTGGCTGCCAGCCACAAAATTGAGACAGTATCCTTCCTTAGGTCTTGATAAATCTTACAGATGGATATGGCAGTGTTTGAGAAAGCAGAGTTAAGGGCTCTTCATGTTTATAAGAGGGTGCTTTTGTTGGGTTTGTTTTGGAGATAGAAGTGGTGTTTCACACTTGGAACACAAACATGACTTGGAGTTTCAAGAAATTCATTTAGGAGGAAATAGAGATCATTAAAGCACAGCCTGACTAAGCTTGATAAAAAGGAACCTAATGGTCTACAAATTTCTTAAAGCTGATGTACGCTTCAGCATTTACTCATGCTGAGGAGCATTTACTCATACTTGTCAAGCTCTTTGAGGTCAGCCTCCAAGAGGAAGATGTACGACTGAAATCTAGCACATTTGCAGGTAAATGCTTTTCATAGTGACTGAATGATGCAAAAAAATGACCCAAATGAGAAAGAACTGAGATGAAATAATGTAATAGGATATCTCTAGGGGTAATGAGATGGAAATATTGGAAAATATTGAGCACTTGGGAATTTTAAATTTAGATTGGACAAAATGCTTATAAAAATGGCCAAGGGGATATTGTTATGCTACTGACCACATTGGATGAATTAAATATGAACCATCATACATGGAATGTCCACAGGATATCACAGTCTGGTTTTTGCGGTGTGGGGATAGCTTGTGATTCTCAAAGATTTCATTCATCCCAGTACAATGCTTTGCACTGGAGATCAAACCCAGATGTTTGCTGGGTGCTGGAGAAGGTCAGGTTCAGGCTAGGAACATGGCACAGGGTCCTGTGATGGTGATCGCTGTCTGCTGAAACCAACTGCCAAAGGGGAGGGTGGATTCTCCAGCACCACAGAGCTTTAAATTGACACTGGATGACCGGACTTGCCTGGGGAAACTCCTCGCTTTGTGTTGCTGCAGTCCAGATAATCATACCTGCCTTTTGTACCTTGACACATCTAATGCTCCCTAGATCTGAGTCCTTTGGTTCGATCTTTCCGTCTAGCTTTGCTGTCGACTCAGCGCTGAGCTGTTACAGCTGCGAGAGCAGCGAAGGTCGGCGAGCTGGGCAGGGACTCAGGTGATCAAGCAGATTTCTTCTGGTGGCTCGGGATTGTCTCCTTGCCCCTCTCCAAATCCGATCCAGCTAGTCAATACACTAAATAAAAGCTAGAAAGGAAAATGAGACACATAATAATTGTGGCTGTCAAACATCTGTTGTTGCTGGAAGTGGAGAGAAAGTGAACGCAAGCCTGTTTCTATCAGCTGGTATTCGCTGCCAGTTCTCCAGTAAGCTGGAAATTCAGGATGAATTTCCATGTTTATCTGCAACCTGACATTAAGTAAATTGAGTTAACAGTAGAATAGATTGTGTTGCCAGCTTAGTGGATGCGATGCAGAAGCTCTCTCGATGCAGACTACAATTGAAATGGTGAAGGAGGAAGATACACCTGAGATGGAATAGAAGGAAGAAAGTCAGTGTCAAGTAAGAACTCCACTCACTGCCCCACATAGTATGAAGGACTCCAGGTGGAACACAGGCATCATTTGATCTTGGGTGTAGGCTTATTTTAGTTGTGTAGAGGAAAAAAATCCCAAATCAACAGTATGACCTCTAAAAGCAAAGGAGATCGAGGAAGCAGGTAAGACAAGTAGTAGCTAGGAGGTTCTGAGGTTGTTTTTGAACTGGAAAGAACTCAAAATACTGAAAAATATTTTTAGAGCTCCTTTTCTTTCTATATTTGAAAAAACTTAGGAAAAAAAATTAGTAGGGAGGTTTTGTTGTTGTAAAACATATCTTCAAACACACCAGCTTGTATGCGGCACCTGAGGCTCATCTATATTCCCTCCTGATTTTTATTCCCTTTGGATTTTTGCAACCACTTTCCCATTCTTTCATTTTAGTGAGTTTCCAACCAGGCAAACTATTGGCTCTGAAGAGACCTCATGCTTGAGAGGGAGACCCCAGCACTGACAGCTCGTGACATCGGTGGAAGGTGGTGGGATCACCAGCCGGTGGTCGCTGCTGTGCAGCATGTGCCTGTGTGGCCCTGGCTGGCATTCGTCTGTCCCTGGGAAGAGCAGGTTGTGCCTCTCGGAGAATAAATCCCATCCTGTGGACGGCAGAGCCAAAAGAGCAGGGGAGAGACTCTGAAATCCTCAGATGGCTTAGAGTTCCTGCTGCTTGGTGAGCACAGAAGAGCAATAAGAAGCTCTGGAGCACGTTGATGTTTCCTGGCATGGGAACACTGACACTCTTCCTCCTCGTAGGAGGATCCTCAGAGCAACCTGCCACCAAAACCTCCCATGAAGGGTAGTGGGGGGTGTTTGTACAGTGACAGATACAAGGTGCACTCAAGCCAACTGAGCTAAAAACTGCTCTGAAGATCTTCCCCTGAAATGCTTTTCCCCTGCAACATGTTTTCTTTGGCAGTCTGAGATGTGAATTCTGATCTTGCAAGCATGCGGTAGTGGCTTCCCAAGCCTCCATGCCTTGCAGTTGCCTCCTTCCGCACACATCTCTTGCCCACTCTGTCCAGCTGCACTTTGCAGATAAGCTGCCAGGCAGCGTGGCCTCAGCATGAACAAAATAAAAGCCTGTGCTGAACTACCATTTTAGCCAAAGATAAAGATTCCCTTCCTTGAGGAGAAAGATGTGAAGTCAGGTTCTCCAAACCAGCCCCTGGAGAACTTCAGGGGAGGCTGGGGAGGCTGGCCAGATAACCCACCTCCTTGTATTAGGCTGCACGGGTAGTCCTAGGATCCACTGGAGATCCCAAGGGACCAAAATAACTGCCAGGAGAGGCTGGCAGTCCGGTTGCTCCTACCCTTCCTCTTCGCTCAACCACACGGCTTGATGCTGAAAGCAAGAAGTGACCTTGGCAGCTCTGCACCCCCAGAGGCTGCGCCGTTCCCTCCTGGCCGACAGCGAGGGCTTGAAAACCAAAGTACCTTTGTGGTGAACTGCAGACGGCTCCGGGATCTGATCCTACACTTCCCTTTCTCACTGGCTGTGCTTCAGTTCTTATGAAAGTGGAGGTGTCGCTCCTGCTACTTGAAAACCAGATGAGCAAAAAATTAGAAGCAAAATGTCACGAGTGGTAAAGTAGAAGTAACTCTAAACCAGCTTTATTTTTAAAACATTTTGGTAAAAAAAATCTCTTTCCTATCACAACATCTTTCTTCCTGTAAAATCTTTGGAGCTAAAATAATTCCAGAATTCTCAGCGCTGTTTTACTTTGCATTTCATCTGCATATATGAACAGCAATAGCAGGGAATTTTCTCCCCAGTTTCTAACACAGAAGGAATTGAAAGCAGTGATAAGTCACAAAAATCTTGTGTGACTTTGGGGAGATCAATTCATTTACCCCGTGCTTTGTTTCCCCATCTGTCAAAGAGAAGAACACTTTGCCAAGCCCCAAGGGTCACATGTAAATAACACCAGTGGCCGCAAGATGCTTAAATCCTGACACACTGAGAGCCACAAAAGCTTCTAGATCGTGTCTTCAACTTCAGAAAATAAAGAAAGGTAAGGACCGGCTAGGTGTAAAGTCTGGGAAAAGAGACAGAAATCAATACCCTACTCATCCATACCCTGACTTCCAAACAGTGACAGAAAATGGTTGTTCATAAAAGTTGCAGCACGAAGTTTATCATGGCTACATGTTCTTGAGAAACCACAGAGATTATCAATGCAAAGTGGGAATGTTATCTAAAGTGGGTAAGTAAAATCACTATAATAAATCCTCTGTCACCTGATGAAATACTCTGCTAGAGGTTGCAAACACCAAAGTATTGGAAGAAAACACTATTTTACAAGAAATTGTTGTCTTGACTGCATGTGAATCTCATTGGGAAATCTGTCATCTTGTTTCTGACATGTGTTCTGCAGAGGGAAGAAAAAAAATCTGTTCAAAACTGCACAAAGACAAGCAATGGTAAAATTACCAACCCAGGATTCTTCAATAAAATGCTACAATAAGAAGGAAACAAAGGCAGAGGAGAAGACAGACTTCTTAGGTAAGTTATGAATCCCCTTGCTCTTATGTAGGATGCTACAGCCACACATTAAACCTATTTGACAAGAAGTCCTATTTGCCAAGAGCAATTTTTTTTCTATTAAAGGGAAAAGCTACTTTACTTCTCAAGCGTAGCAGCCAGGGGGAAGTCTAACTAGTATGAAGCTGAAGAAAAGAAACAGTAAAATAAAGCTGATAAGCCTTAAAAAAGGTCATAGGCAAGATAGGCCTTTCTCTAGAGGTTCACATCCATCACAAAGTCGATTTAACGCTTGTTTAAGGTTCTACCTTATGTACTAAAGCTGTGCTGCCCATCGTATAACTGGATGAAATATCTACTATATCATAGAGCATCATACTTGTATCCAGACCGCGGCTAAGCTTCCCAGACCTCACCAAGGACACAGCACCTGCTGGGAAGAGGATTAGTGGTGGAGGAAGAAGCCCAGTTATTAAACATTTTTTTGGCGAGGACCTGATGGAGACATCATCTCCCCTTCCCACCTCTGCCGTGGTGCCGGATCGTTCCCAGCGGAGCCCCTGTGGGCTATCCCAGTTCCTCCCAGGAGCGAGGAGCTGGCGCGGTGCATCCTCACCGCTGGCTAACCCAAGGGCAGTCAAAGCTCCGGTTGCCACCAGCTGCAATGTTTTCTGATGGAAAGCTGAGAGCAAACCTTCTCAGGAGGGGAGACTGCAAATGAAAGAGGTGTTAAGCCTAAGACCTGCATGTTTCCGCAGGTTGCATCCCTCTCTTTCTTCCTTTCACCCCAGCTTCAGTACTGGAGGGCAAGTGGCTCGCTTTTAAAGGACTCTTAGTGGGTGACTATGTAAGTTAGCAGGAATTACACACGGCTTAGACTTCAAGCATATTCCTGAGACACCATAGGGAACAAATACAGATTTAAAATCTATTTAATTACCCAGGGAAGAGCCGGGAGGAGTCGGAGTCTCACAGCTGCCTGTTCATTCATTGTCAGGGAAATAATAAGTTACATTCACACCCCGGCTGGGATGAAGGCTGAGGGATGTCTCTGCCTGAACTTCTTTCTTACTGCAGCCTGGATAATTTGGCTTAAGGTCATGGCTCTCCATGTTTTCATTAAGACTCTCTTCAGTGCAAAGGACCCTAATAATCATGATATTTGGCAGGTATATACAGCATTTCCAATGTATAGAAATCAAAGCCTTGTAGGGCTTGTATGACGAAGGAAGACAGGCCAAGAAGCACATGTGGACTGTCTTAAAATGAAGGGATGTTACATTCTTCACATCCAATGAATCTGTCATGATCAAATCCCAACTCCAGCTAACATTTCCCGTTTGTACGTACCCAGCTATTCATTTCCATGAGCTGTGTTCCCAGCTCCCAACTTGTCCAGCTGCCAGCTGGACCCTGTTTAAGTGACAAGCTCCGAGTTGTTTCCATTTTGGTACAGGATAAATGACATAGTCATGTCCTTCTGCTTCTGATGAGAGCAGGCACTTCAGCCAAATGTCACTAACTAAACAGTTTTTAGGAATCACTTCAAACCTTGGTTAGTTGGTGGAGTAATTACAAAACACTGTCAGGGTGTATGCTTCACACCAGGCACACTCCTGGCAAAATAAGTGCATTGCACCTCGCTGGCTGTTGCTTTTCAGGAGAAATTACGACCAGCCAGTTGAAGATCAGTCTTTCACCTACCATCCGTCTTTTTGGTGTGTGTGTGTTCTGTTTTCTATGGCAGTTTTTTTCTTTCTCCAGTTGGTTTTCCAAATGCTGGAACCCACCTGCCAAGGCAGGCTATCAACATGGAAGGACAGAAAATGTGTTTGCAGGCTGCTGAAGTATAAATCAGAAATATTTTTGAAAGCAGGATTAAGTCCTGCTGGCTTGTACATTACAGCAGCGGTACTCTCAGCTAATGCACTGCTGGGTGTTTTTAGAAGTGAGAGTTTTGGATACTTTAAGGGGTACATCGTTCCAAAGAAATTTCATTTAAAGTTGACCAACCTGAGTCATGGTTTGAAATGTGGCATTAGAAACACAAATATATCTATCACTACCGAGTTTTGTCTCCCAGTCTCTCAGATGAGAGCATTTTCAACTCCCTGAAGCACAAAATAAAAAGCGAAACTAGAGCTGCAGGAATGAGGTTTTGTTTCAAGCATCAAAACAAAACCTCACCAGAAATCAATATGAGTTTCCAATTTAACGCAAAGGAAACATTTTGACTGTAAAGAAGTAAATAAAAAGTAAATAAATGTTTTCTAAATATTGGTCTCATAAAAATCATAGTCTCATAAGAACTGCAAACATTAAAGTGCAACTTGCTGGTCACTGTAACAGAGCTTTTTTCAGTAAACAGCGGGCTTTTGCTATGTAGTGCGAGGAAAGATATCAGTGCTTCTTTTTCAGCATTGTTATCAACTCACAGTCGAGGCTTCACAGAACACAGTGTGCCAGCAAAATGGGCATAATACTCCCCGGGGACAGAAATTAAATAAGTATTGATAGAGCATTTCACGAGAGTGAATTGAAATATTTTAAGTACAAGACATTATAGCTGATAAAAAAAACCAACTGTGTAATGTTTGTTCTTCATACAGCAAGACATGCAAAGTGCCAGGAAGAATCCAAGAAGACGTATTCTACCCATTAACCAAATGCTTACTAGCAATAGCAAACCTGCTAATGAGACTGGCTCACTTCAGCGCCAAAGCGAATTTCACTGTTGAATTTAATAATGAGGCTATTATGTTCCACAAATTGGCACATGCGCATAGATACTGTTTTTAATATTTCTTTTTTTTTTTTTTTTTTTTGCATCTGCTTCTCATTAAAAGCAAAGCAATAAATTGAAATGAATTTGTCTGCAGACTTAATTTCCTAACAGGACCAAAGGCTGCAAGTTATTTCCATTAGAAGACAGCTAACGTGCTAACAGAGGCCATGAAAAAGAATACATGCAGAAAACACGGCCTCAAACATGTTATACTGAGGATATTACAGGTGTGGGAAGGACTGCTTCCAGCTTGTCTGAGCAGGAGATACAAATGCAGGGGACATGGGCAGCCTTCTGTGGTCCAAGATCCACAAGGACTATTCAAAATTGAGGTTCAAACTTGACGTTAGGAAGCATTTATTTACAGAGAGGGTGGTCAAACACTGCAACAGGCTTCCTAGAGAGCTGCTCAATGCTCCAAGCCTGTCGGTGTTTAAGAGGCATTTGGGCGATGCCCTTAATAACATGCTTTAACTCTTGGTCAGCCCTAAAGGGCTCAGGCAGTGGGACTAGGTGATTGTTGGGGGTCCCTTCTGAAATATTCTGTTCTGTCCTGTTCTGTTCTGTTCTACTCTATTCTAAAATGCTGCTTTAGGACAGGAATAAGATCTAAATGTGTGTCTACACGGTCTTCATGCTTGTGAACCTGCAGGTGGGTAGAAGTACCTGCAAGCAGTACTGTAGGGAATGCACCAGCTCACACCAAAATGCCTCAGAGCTGGTGTGGTCAAGGTTGCAGGTTACATTCCTTCACTCTGCCTCTCCTGGGAAGAATTGAACCTTGTTTCAAAGATGAGAGAAAAGTTGAAAATACCAGCTGATCCTTAGAGGCAGTATTTTTCCGTAAGGCAGGAGACTAGTTCTGCCAGAGCCCAGCCACCTCTTTATTGACACGCTGGACAAGGTGGACAGTGATCAGCATTGACAAATCGAATTTGTTTTCCTCACTTGTTCTCCGTGAGATAACTCACATCAAGGTCTTCATGTGGTGGAAGTGCATACAGTGCATCACTGCAGATTTGAGCTATTTGAAGTACCTTTGTTGCAACGCTAGCACAAGGATACAGGATTCTTCACATGTTTTTTGTAATAGCTCCAACTTCTCTTGCTTCCCAACTTACTTTCATTCTTTGGAAAAGCTTTCATTGCTGCTTCTATTTGGTAGTGACAACAGGTTAAGCACTAAAAAAACCCTCTTGACTTGGGTTTTGTGCTAAACAACTTATAGCATTGTTCGGCTGAGAGTGATGCCCTAAACAAGAGATTGCACCGTGGGGCTGGTTGCGTCATGGATTTGTCTGTCACAGGTAGTACAGGCTGCGCAAAAACCTTCCCGGCCTGTGCTGAAAAACTCAAATCTTGCAAGTGTTTCTGACCCAACAGTTTCTAAAAAATGGTTTGGCTTACCAGAAATATTATCATTCAGCTTTGAGAGTTTCTCAGATAACATGAAGGAAGCACTTGTTTACGGTTGTATCCGATGCCAGGGAATGCTATTACTTCTACACTCCGTATCTTTTTGCTGGAGAGCACTTGTAAGTCAAAGATCATCTTTCTACGCTTCTCCTTGGAGAAAGCAGCAAGTTCTGGATTTGAATCTTAAGACGTGCGGTATTTTACCACATACTTGATTTTAGCAAGTTGCTACTATTATCCTTTCCAAGTCTGCAACAAGTCCCCAAGCTTGTAAATGTTTGTCATTAGAGCTCAGGAGCTTTCTATGTAATAAAGCTTCTCTCCTTATTTAATAAACACTGGTCTATTAAATGATTTGCCTGTGTTTACATGTGCATCATGAGGAATCCAGCAGAAAACCAACAAGTTTGCAGGCTTCAGATGCTGGCTGCTGTTCACATTAATAACTACAAAACGAATAATGAATCATTAAGTAACTCACCTTGTCACTTTGCTTCCTGGTCACAAGAGTACAACAAAAAGCCACCCACAGAGGTCACAAGAGACCTGTCGACTTCCCCAGCTCCAATCCTCAGCCCACGGAGCACATTTCTGAACGTGCCAGCACCAGTGCAATCTCCATTTCAGTTTTTGAGCATCTCAGTAGCATCGACATGCTTAGGGGAGGAGGACCTTTATGTAGGACATGTATTTTGCACAGCTAAAGTCTGAAGAATTATGGTGAATTTTCCTTAGAGGATAGCTGGAAAGGTTAAGGAGGACTGGGCAAAAATCTAGGCTTTAATAACAGTTTGTCTGCCAGATCTAGGGCTGAAGGAGCAATAAGTTTTCTCCATGGCTATTGAGAACAGCTGATTTGAAAGTCACGGAAAGAAAAGCAGTTTTCTTTCCCACCCAAGTTGCAAATAGCCGAGCAATGTTCACTCAAGGTAGCGATGAGCAAACCTAGCCCCTCGGCCCGTGCTTTCTCCTCCAAGAGGGCTTCCAAGAGGCAGAGAGGGCTGTTGGTGCATCACTGCGGTGGGGAGAAACCCAGGGCTGCTCAGTAATGACCAACTGGGAAGATCTTCACACATCTCTGCTGCAGGCGATTCAACAATTTGACAACAGATGGGCCTGTAATTACAGTCCATTTGAGAGATTTTTAATGCACTGATTTGAAAGGCATTGATTTTTCTTCCTCGTAAGGAGAATAACAAAGAGAAGCGAAAACACCTCAACCTCGCTGTGATTCCCGCTGCCTGGCTTTTCACAGCATATTCTGCAGGCAAAGTGAAAACATTTGGCTTTAGCCAGCCAAACTGTGAATGTAATTGAATGGAGTAACTGTCTTCCAGTTAGAAGCTGAGCTGAAGCATGTTTTCTGTGAGCTTCAAAAATGTTTGAGCTGAATGCAAGCCAATCATTAAAAAAAAAAAAAAGGGGGAAAAAAAAAAAGGAAAAAAAAAAAGAAAAGTCCCTTCTGCATGTGGAGTTCCTGGGAGAAGCAAAGATTGGCAACCCAAGCCCATGGCCATGCCCAGGGCTCTTGAGGTGGAGGGGTGACAGATACCTGTAGCTAGTGTAGTCTGAAGCCTTGAACAGTGAGTGGCAGAAAATGGATCCATTTATTTCTATGGTAACATGAATAACTCAGGACTACATTATACCCCAAATTTCAGAAATTTTGAAAACTCCAAGTGATGAACAATCACTCTCATCCAGCAAGCTCGATGATTTTCTTTCAAGGTAATATACTAGAGCTCTTACCCCATACATTTCCTTTTTCTCAAAACTGGAAATGTTTAAAAAAAAAAGTTAAAAATCCATAGAGGAAAACATACTGTAACCTTCAGGCAGAAGCCAGAATTGAGTCTCAGGAGCCACAGCTTCACTTGCTGTGACTGCCAGTGTTGTAGCTTGCCAGGGTGGGCATCTTCACTTTGGGAGTCTTGTGGGGATGAGCAACGGACACATCTCCCAGCCCCAGCTGGCTGTTTAACCAAGAACATACTTCCCTCTTTGCCAGTGCCTCAGACTCCCATTTTTTAAAAATAAACATACTCCTTCACCACTTGGGAAGACTTTGAAGCACCAAGGAGTTGACTTCCAGCCTGGCAAAGTTATGCAGATTTGCCTGCTTTTCAATACCGATTTCAGTGGTTTTGACCTTAGTCCTCTCATGATTGTGAAAACTCTGGGTCTAATCCTTAGCATACAATCAATTTTTAGAGCAATGGCCTCAGAAATGAACTGGGAGCAAACCATACATCTTCTGCTCCTTCTCAGTTTCTCTGTTCATCTGAGTTTGAGGCTTGGACCCAAGTCTACCGCTGAGATGGTTTACACACTAATAATTCCTCCCTTGCCAGCAATCCGTCTCTGTTCCTTGCTGCTGGGTTCAACAGGAGAAGCTGCTGACTTAAGTTGCCCAGGAGTTCTTTCTTCTAAAAATATTGATCACCGCTCATCCTTTCTGCTTCAGCTGAATTTTGACAAGGCAGTTTCAAAAGCACAGGAAGAGTTTCCCATACAACCTGTCTTTATGGCTCCCTTGGAGCTGTCACCTCCCCCATGTTACACTTATGCACCATTTAAAAATGTATTACTACCATTACATTTGTCAGCAACTTCAGCATTGTTCAATATTGCAGTAGGAAATGCACCATTCAGGGATCATGTTGTGACACTAAATTTCTGTATGTGACAAGGAATGGCAAAATAAATAGACTTGTATCCAAGTTATGGCTATTCGAGAGGTGTTTTTACACAAAGAGTAGAACAAAACAAAAGAATGCAGTTGAAGGCTTTTAGCTCAATATTAGATCTCTCCCCTCTCTATAACCCCAACACAAAAATGTTAAAGATATATAGACTATACAGCTATAAAACAAAGGAGACACCCAGTAGAATTAAAAAAAAAGACCACTGTCACATCACAGTCGTGCGCTTGTCCTCCACACATCTCATCTGCCTCGCACATTGACCCTCATCACAACAAACCTGGGCCATCACCCTTCCCACGCGCCTCCGAAGGGCTGCGAGCCCAGCCTGCGCTGCCGGGTATCTGCGCCCACGCTCGTGTGCCAGGAGTTATTTTTCCTCCCATGTTTATTCTGCGGTTGGTGTAACTGATCTCTGGTCTCTGACCAGGGGCATTAGCCATTAAAAGCGTGATAACGGGTGGCGTTTGCAGATAGCCTTTGTGTTCACTTCGTTCAGCCCTGAAACGGAGCGTTGCTGTTTACTTGAGTCGGTAAAGAATTCGACAAGCCTTGAGAGCTGTTGAAAATCCTGCCTCTATCATAGCACGGATCCTGGTGAAAAATATTTTTTGGCAAGGTGTTTATTTGGCAGAAGAGTGGTGTTTTCTTCAGGGAAACTTAGGGACCACTGTGTTTTCTCAGCAACTTTTTTTATATCACAAATGATAATAAAATGCTGATAAAATATATGAGGGAAATTCATTAAATTAGCCCTATTTTGATTCAAGCTGATATTCACAGTGGGGCTGTTGTATCACATTTTGCCTGGCATGTTTTCAAAGAAGGTAATCAAAATCTCCTCTTCTTTTCTGTTTATCAACCCAACTCTATTTTTATCAGATGACTCTCCCCATTGTCATGGCAAGAGCAGACTGGAGTCTTAGTTCAATTTAGCAATACATGACCATAAATACATCAGCAGATTGAATTAAAAAGTGACATGCCAAAAGCAGCTTTCTCCTTCGCTTTTTTGCATTCACACATCTGACTCAATCACAGATCTCTAATTGAAAAGCCTCAGCAGTGGATTAAGATCATATACGTTATTACGAAGCGCGATGCCCCGTGCATGCTGATGAAACCAGGAGCTCCTGGCAGGGGTTGGGGAGCCCTGCTCTCAGCGAACCCCCCAGCCACCTCTCCCATCACCCCTGCTGTGTACACGGGGGCAAAGTGGCGGAGCAAAGGGGCTTAGGTGACACCGGTACGGATGTTAATATGCGTAAGAGCAGAGGGAGGGTGCGGAGCAGAGGGGGGAGAGCTACGTCTGACTTTTATCGCACTTGTTGCATTCGAAGGGCAAAAAGATTTCAGCCCTTTCCTGCCCAGCAGAACCCCGGTAAAGTCAGCGGGAGTTTAGGAGGGAGTAAATCGAACACCGCGTTTAGCCTCACAGCCTGGCTATTAAGCCCTTCGTCTTTCCACTCGTTAGTGATTTTAGGGCCCGATTCGGAACCAGCTGGAGTAAAACATGCCCACATGGGATTCTCCACGGAGAGGCAGGATGCCGAGCGGCGACCCTGTCACTCAGCCTTCTCTTACGCTCAGTGCCCGGGGAGAGGAGCGTAAAATAAATGTGATGAAGATGACAGTCCCTTCTCGCTGTCCCTGAAGGAGCTCCCCGCTCGGGTCCCCCACTTTTGGAGGAGCAGCACCAGCGAACCCCCCTGCCCTTGGGGAGGGGGGCTCGTTCCAACCGAGCCTGCGGGAGTCTTTAAAAGGACTTCTCCGAGCTGGAAGGGAGTTAGAGCAGGGGAAGAAATGCAGATCTCCTGTGATAGCCCTTTCTCTTCTCCTGGGCACGGAGGGGGTGCTCCCAGCCCCTTCCCCGGAGCGGCCGCTCCCCTCGCAAGGCGCAGACCCCGCACCCCGGCAGGTCTCCCCCTGGGGTGGGGGGGTCCGGGGCAGGACAGCGGGGTGACAGAGCCAGGTAAGGGTGTCCCTGACCTTGGGGAGGGGGGAGGCACAGGCATGCCGGGGATGGGAGGGGAGAGCAGAGCATCCCGGCTGGGGAGGGGGGGGGGTGGGGGGGGGCTTCTTCCTCCGGCACCGACGGTTCCCCGACATCCAGCCCAACTTTTGGCAGAGTGGGTGGCCCCGGATTGTGGCATCCACCCCCCCATCCCCATCCCCATCCCCTCACCACCGGGAGAACCCCCTCCCTCCTCCCTCCCGGGGGGGGTGGGGGGGGAACGGCCGCCGTCCCCGCCCGCCGCCGGAGGGAAGCGGTGGGGGGACGACGACCGGGGGGGTCCGTGGGCTGAAGCCGGAGCAGCGCTGCAACCCAGGGAGGGGGGAACGGGGTTGTTCATGCCTTCCTCCGAGGAAGAGGAGTCCCTGGAGCTGGAGGTAAGGGGTGTCGGGGGAGAAGGGAAGAGCCAGAGGGAGGCAGGAGGGATGGGGAGGGGGCAGGTTGGGGCTTGGGGAAGCGCAGTCCGCTTTTTTTTTTTTTTTTTGGGGGGGGGGGGGGGGCGCTCTCTGGGTTGAATAAAGGGACAGGAACGCTCGGTCCCGTTTGCGGGTCCCCCGAAGCAAGCGGCTACCCCGAGTTTGTTCCTTCTTAGGGGGGATTTTGCTGCTGGAAAGCGGAGTGAGCCCGTCCTGGCCGGGGAGGGGGTGACGGGGAGAGGACCCCCCCAGCGGAGGATGCGGTGTTTAAAGCAGGACAATCCTTAGCGTCGCTTAAAAAGGAGGAAAAAAGGCAGCGGCGGGAGGGATGCGCAGGTACAGCCCGACTCCAGCCCCCAGCTGCTGGAGTCCCACCGAGACCCGAAAAGGGGGCAGAGCCCCCAGTGCTGCCCAGGCTGGTGGGCCGGGGGCACAGAAAGCCGTGGGGGAGGCAGAGCTGACCGCCCGATGCTTTTTTTTTTTTTTTTTTTTTTTTTTTTTTTTTTTTTTTTGCTAAAACACGGGAGGGATGTGCTGGGGACGGGGGGGGTCAAAATGTGCTCCCGGGTGGTCAGCGAGAAGCGGCTGGTCAAGGTCAAAGCGGAGTCCTGGGAGTCACCGTCGGGCTGGACTGGGATTAGCCCCCTGTGTCCATTGGTCTTGCTGGTTTAAAGCAGCTCCCAGTATCCGCAGAACTGGGCACAGCTCGTTCCCTCTGCCCAGACCTTGGCACTGAAGAGGAGGGAAGGAGCGACCCGGCTCAGGTGTTTTGAACTTGCAGGCTTGCGCTGGGGTAAATGAGAGACTTTTTATAGTTCCGTGGGGGAGGAGACATGCAGGTTACACCAGGCAGCCAGTATTTAGGGTGCTGGGATGAGTCTGTTAGTCCTCGTGTTGGGAATCCCAGCTTCTGGGGGACTCTGTCACCAGGGCTCGGTGGCCGGAGTGGATCCGCTCTGCATCTGCTTCTCATTAAAAGCCGGAGACCTCGCACCTTGGGAGGTCCTGTCCCCTCTCTGAGGCTCTTCTCCTGGAGCTGCTCCACTTCTTGCAGCAAGAGAAGCTGAGCTCCTTCCAACCTGGGGCTCTCCTGGAAGGGTTCCCTCAGCCAAAGGGATCTGTGGGCGTTTCAGCTCTACCTCAGCCTGGGAGCAGACACAACCTATAGTTAAATGCTCCTCAGCTGAACTCGTCTTTGAATCTGTCACGCTCCTGATACCGCTTGATGTCAATGGATTGCAGAGGAAAGAGGGGCAGAAGAGAAACATTTCGGTTAAAAGCCCTGGTTGCAGCGATGCGGCGGTGCAGTTGTTGGAGTTTAGCCCCAGCCACACCTGCCCGGGTGTGAGCACGGAGATGTCGGGCTCCACGCTTTCCTCTGGCTGAAGTTACTTAAATCAACTGATCTGGGAGCAAAACCAGAAGCAGGCGGTTTACATGACTGTTTGTGTGACAGGACCGGCTCAGCCAAAGTGAGTAAACTCTGAGCATAACACAGCCTGAAGTGTGTTTGGGGAAAAAAGTATTTAGCAAATATTTGGCAAAAGCAAAAGTGTTTTATGGGCTGTTTGTTTGCAAACTAAAAATAGGACCAAGTTATCAGGTTGTGTATCTGCAGAGTGCTCTAGGAAATACTGGGCTGGTCCGAGCAGGGTGGTAACAAAGTGTTGCCAGCATGAAAATATAGTTCTTAAAGATTTTGATAGTGCTAAAAGTGGCAAGACGTTATTTAACTTCAACTTCAGTTGATCAGTGTTTAGTACCAATACAGCTAGTCAAAACAGAAAACCAATTTACTGTGAGAAAGTTGTTTTGTTAGGTCTTCCGTAGAAAAAATCAATTGCTCCAGTTTTTGAGGGTGAGAAACACATACTGAGAAATATCAGATGTCAGATTTTAACAAGGAGAAAGTTCCCTTCTGAACTGAAACCTTTTGCTTTTTTGCCCCAGCTGGTGGAACAGGGCAGGGAGTGGGGAAACCCAAGAATTTTCTACGAGAAATGATGAGATTTCTATGCTCCCAGGGAGCTACTGGTTTAGTATAAGAACATTATTATAACTGTAAGAAGTTGAAGTGGGTCTTGTCATGATGCTGCATTTCCTTCCCCCTCATGCAGAGCCTTGCCTGGGTGTTTGTGTTATTTCAGAGCTGCTCTGCCAGGTAACACCAACCTCGCACCACCACCTCCCTCCTTTCCCCTTCCACCAGCAGCTCGTTCTCCCTCCTGCAGCAGCAACCCTTGGCTCTCCCTGCTCCATCCATACAAGTACAAAGCATGAGGCCCCATGGGTGGTATTTGGAGAAGCATGTGATGAACTCTTATCCCCAGAAGGGCAAATTTACTGGAGGACCAGGAGAATTTTTCTTCCCTTTGTTACAGCAAATTGCTCCACTGACATGTTGCAGCCAACTCCATGGGACAGGGGAAAAAAACCCACAAAGTTCTGCTGCTATTAGATACTTCTTGGATACTTACCCAGGTGCTTCCCATTACTACCAAGGCCATCTGTTTTAAAAGCTTATCTGCCTGGATTACCATTTTGTCTGTTCCTGCTAGTTATTCTGCACCTGGACGCAGTTATCTGCCATTCTGTTGTCATAATTCTCTTCACGGCTATTATGTTTGATGCTACATATGAGAGAGTTATGATTCCAGTGGTAAATAGGCAGCAAGATCAAATCTTGACTCATAAAATTAGGTTTCTTTATGGAATTCCTTCTTGATCCCAGTTATACCCAGCTATACGCTGATGCAATGCACTTCATTGAGTTATTTTTGCTTTGTTATTGTAACTGAAGCCAGGAAGAATTTCAACCTGGATCTGCCTGGACAGTTTTAAGGTTTGGTTTTCCTTGTGTTGTGATGATGCTTCAGTCAGTGGATGGGCTGCTCTGTGCTGTTAGGTGGATACCTGCTCTTGTGCCCAGCAAAAGCATGTTTGTTTAGGGTACCTGCTAGAGAAGTTTTCACAAAGGCTAAATACTTTCTTCTGAGCAGAATGGTCTGTACCATAACATGTCTGCTAGTTCTTCTCTCAGTTTTCTTGGGCAGGGACACAGGCAGTCAGGTACATTCAGCTGCAGTAGATGCCTATTTTTTTTTAGGGTACTGCTCGGTAAAAGGAGAACTTGGAATTATACTAGTGATTACTCTGGATCTATGTTCTTAGCTCCTTATTTGTCCTTTCTGGTTTGTGTGGTTTAAGCAGAAAGCACATAATTTATGGAGTATACCAGTATGATGTCTTGGAGATCAAATACTGAAGGGGAAAAACTCTGGACGAGAGAAAGTCCCCTAGAGGTGTGGGGTTTTTTATTAATCCATTAATTAAGAATACCAGAACAAGTGTATAGGATATCAGTTGGCATGCCTTAATTATATTTAGTCATCCTTTGTTAAGGTTCAGGGTCATTAACTGCTGTAGTGGCAAAATTGTGCTATTGAGGGGCAAGCTGTCAGCTAGACAGAGGGAAAAATCATCTATGCTCATCAAAGACAGGCAGCAAAACATGCTTTTGCAGCTGTTCAGGGTTTTTTTGCTGTTGCCATGCCATAATGAATCCCCAAATACCAGTGGCTACGCAGCAAAGGCAATAAGGTTTCAATGGCTTAGTGGATAAAGCACTGAATGGGGACTCTGGAGATCTGGGCTCAGTTTTCAGATCTGGATGACACTAAGCACATCACATCCCCAGCCAGTGCATAGGGAATGTTCAGATGATGGCAGCTTCTTGCTGGTGCTGCCAACTTGCAGGCTGTCACCAAATTAAGAGACTAAAGACTTTTCACGAGAGCCTTAGCAAATGCATTTCTTTCTGAATCCACCTGCTGTTGAAGGGAAAGGTGCAAAATACATCAAATGGAACAAAACCCCTGAGAGTAAAGATTAATGTTCACATGAAATCAAGAGAAAAGCCCCAAAATACTAAAGAAGCAGATCGAGAAGCTGCTGAGGTATCACTGACTCCTGCACAGCAGTAGGAGACCGTTACAGGAGAAGAAGAAAGATGTCCATCCTCATTTTTATAGCACTAGGATGAGGGCTACACATGACTGTATTTCCTGACCTTCCCCTACTGAGCGGCAGCACTGGTTCTTTCCACTGTCCTCCTACTTCTGCAGTCCCAGAGCAAAAATTTTGCTTTTTGGCCCAGACTGGATGTTGCTGAGCTAGTCTGGACTGCTGTTGGGCAGAAGTGCCTTCCCAATCTCAGCACCATACTTGGTCCCAAAGATGCAGTTCCATGAATATTTTATAAACACCGACTGCCCTATCCCACCACCCATTTCCTTTATAGTCTTCCCTTCAAAGATACTGGCTCACCAGCTGGGTTGCACAGCATCTGGGTTGCACGGAACTGCAGTCTTCCAAAGATCAAACCCCTCGCAGCCCAAGAGGAGCGTCGTGCTGCTTTGGCTTCTCCCAGATTTCTCCCACAAATAATCTGAATTTTAATACAAGTTTCTAATTTAAAATTAGCATCAGAACAGAATTTAAAAGTCCATTCTGTGGCCAGAACTGGAGTTTGCTTTTTCTTATGTAAGGAGTAAGTTTAGTCCTATTTAATTCACGAGGAGCGTGGTCTCAGCTGACGTCTCCCTCCAGTGTGCTGTCAGGGACTGCTGTGACTCTTGCAGGGGGCCCATGGCTGCAATACCTAAACCCCAAACACCACGGTCACATATTCAGGACCTGCAGTTCCTCCTTGCTCCTTTTCGTCTCCAGCTACAAGCCAGCATTTGTTTGAGCTTTGGCAGTTCTCTCAGCTTTACCACCCCAGCCACCCTGGATTTCTGATTTCTCTGGTACATCTCCTCCCAGCCACAGAGTTACATGTGAGACACCTACTTCCCATCTGCACATTTCCAAATCCGAACAGCATATTTATGATTACTACTGGTAGCTGGAGGGACTTCTACTCTCACCCACTGCAGTTTTTCTCACCCAAAGAGAAAGCACAGTAACCAGTCTGTGGAGGTGTTTGCATTCCTCTTGGAGACGAGAAGTCTCTTGCATGCTTACACAGTACTGGATTTTGCTTTTACTTGAAAGGCATGGGTGCAATGTGGGCAATCCAGGCTCATGCCCCCAGATTATTAGGGAAACCCAACCATCAGGTGATGGGAACAAATGTTGCTGGGCACATCCTCCTTGAGCACCTTCACCACTGTCTGCTGGCCAGACGTGGGAGAGATCTTGGGCCAAATTGGGGTTTTGAATCTCCACTCTTTCATAGCAGATACTTTAACTTTTTTATAGTGGTAAGCTTTATAAACACCCACTTAGACCATGTTCAGACAAAGAACGAAAAAATATTCATGTGAATCAAGCATGCCGCAGAAACAGAGGGTTGGAAATTTTCAACCCTTTTCAGATTGTCTAATAAAACGTATTCTGTCACCAAATTTATTCAGCTGCCTGTGTCCTGAAGCTGCCCACTGCAGTTTGGATTTCTTGCAGAAGAAAGGTGTTTCTTAAGCAAAAAGCACACTTCAGGGTGAGAGGAGAGGGATTCAGAAGCACTAACAGAAGAATAGTCTTGAGAGATGGAAAAGAAACAGCTTGTTCCTTTCCATTGCAGTCTTCACATCTGCACGCACATGACCTGAGCCGATGGAGAAGTGTTCTCAGACACGGTCCTTTCCATCTTGGAGTTCATTGATTATTTTTCTAGGGTTTTGTCGGTTGTTATGGATGGTTGTGTTTCCCCACCTACACAGCTGCTGATGCTCCCTGGGGGTTCTCAACTGGTTCTGCCAGGCAGTAAGTGGCATTTGAATACATCAAACTGAGACTGTTTCTATGCAAACAGGGAGACCTGTGAAGCAACCCAATACGAAGAGCTGGGAACTATCTCTTGTTCTGGATTCTGAAAGCATCCGGAGCTTGTACAGGAGTGAGGTGGGGCTGAGTCGGTCCCTGAGCCTCTCCAGGCACCCTCTGCTAAGCGACCACAGAATTTTGGCTCTGGGCTCTGCTTTCAGTCTGATTTGTATGCGCTGTTCTGTCAGAGTCTTTCAAAATTATCTTTTAACATTTTCTTTATCAGTTTTTAGGCAGAAAGCTAGGAGGAAAGGTGGGTTCTGGATTTGTGTATTTTTGTGCAAGTTGGGAAGTAGAGGGTATTATCGCCCCTGTTCCTTGATTTCACGAAAGAGGAAAATGTGTATATGATGACAGGTTACGGAGAGTGAGATGGTCAAACAGTAAAGTTTGCTTGCCAGGTGGCACAGGAGGCATGCAAGAATTAACATTTCTCATCAGCAGAGGAAGGACTGGCCTTGTTACCAGCAGGATTTGGACCTGAACGGCCCACATGCCGGGACATTCACACTCCTTTGCTGCAGGAAAGCTTCTGCTCTGACTATGAAGTGTGATGGCCATCACCCTCTCTCCTCTCGCTTGCATGTCCGGGTGGGATGCATGTCGTGTTACTGCCGTGCAGCCTCCCATCTTCACGGTTACATCCAGCCCTGACCCCGCTGCATGGAGCTCGTGAAAATTAAACAGAGACCACCAGGTACTGGGGTGAGTGCTTGGGCTCTCTCATTGTGCAATTCCTTTGGTCAGGCCTTGATCTTCTCGCATGCGGTGACTGCATAATTCAAACACAAATTCTGACTATAGGTGGGAAATTAAATGATGTGCAAAAATTAGTCTACTTTGAATTCACTCTTTCTTTCTCTCTTTTTCTTCCTTTTTTCTTTTTTCTTTCTAGGAACAAGATGCCCATGAAGTTTAATTTTGCTTAGCCTTAAAAGAAAAACTGAGGAGTAAAAGTTATGGATCCTTTATACTTTTCCAACACATTTAGCACAGAAGCTAGTTCCAGCGATGTGAATTCCTCACTGCTGACAAATGTGACAGAGAATGGGACGCTCTCAGAGCAGCCCTCCTTCAAATACATCCACAAAGTCCTGATTCCCATCTGTTACCTCCTTGTATGTGCGGTTGGACTTAGCGGCAACACATTGGTCATTTATGTGGTTTTGCGCTATGCCAAGATGAAAACCGTCACCAACATATATATCTTGAACTTAGCTGTTGCCGATGTGCTCTTCATGCTGGGCCTGCCCTTCCTGGCCACCCAGAACGCCATCTCCTATTGGCCTTTTGGCTCCTTTTTGTGCAGGCTGGTTATGACTGTAGACGGTATTAACCAATTCACTAGTATTTTTTGTTTGACTGTGATGAGCATGGACCGCTACCTGGCAGTAGTTCATCCCATTAAATCAACCAAGTGGAGACGTCCCAGGGTGGCCAAGCTCATCAGCGTGACTGTCTGGACATTCTCGTTCTTGGTGGTGCTTCCAGTCATCATCTTTTCAGATGTGCAGGAAGACTTTCAAACCTGCAACATGAACTGGCCAGAGCCAGTCAACATCTGGTCAGCAGCGTTCATCATTTACACATCGGTCCTTGGTTTTTTTGGTCCTTTATTGGTGATCTGTCTCTGCTACTTGCTGATCGTGATTAAAGTCAAATCTTCAGGGATCCGAGTTGGGTCTACGAGGCGCAGGAGATCAGAGAGGAAGGTGACCAGGATGGTGGTGATCATTGTGGTGGTCTTCGTGTTTTGCTGGCTCCCGTTTTACATGATGAACATTGTCAATTTGATATTCATACTGCCAGAAGACCCTGTGTTGGTAGGGGTGTACTTCTTTGTGGTGGTCCTGTCCTATGCAAACAGCTGTGCCAACCCCATTCTTTATGGATTTCTTTCTGACAACTTCAAGCAGAGTTTTCAGAAAGTCCTTTGCCTCCGAAAGGGCAATGGTGTAGAGGATGGTGACCCCATTGAACACAGGCAAGAGAACAGCAGCCGCTTGCAGGAATCGATGCTAACCCAGAGAAATATTGAATTCAATGGACATATGCAAACTAGCAAGGTCTAAGGGCATGGTTTGGTACTGCAAAGCACTTGTAGACCTGGAGAACTTGAGGACTTAAAGGAGAGAGGGGCTCATAGCAAAGCTAAAATCTGGAGACCCACAAGCTCAAATAAATGTACATAGACTTCTCTTCGCTCCCCTCCCTTTCCCAGCTAAAAGCGTTATGGGCTATACTGAGCTATGTAAGCTCTTACAGTGTTTTAGCTGAGTCAGATGTGTGTTACCACTTGCTGTACTCTAGAGAACTGATTTACTGGTACACACTGCCAGCTTTGTACTGCTCTAGTGATGCAAAACAACACTAAACCTGTTTTAACTACCTTGTTAAGCTGAGTTTATGGCTGCTTTGCACTGTTGGGATCAGCTCAAAGCAGAAAACAGCTCAGATAATATCTTTGGAAGCCTTCAAGGGGATCTCTTAAAAGAAAAACGCTATTTCTTAAGAGGAAGTTTCATACAAAAGAGGCCACAGCACTGATCTCAAAATTGTGTATGAGCCATGGTTCTAGAGTGCTGTGTAGCCCATTTACATTGTTTTACTGTCATTAACCCATGGAAGAGATTCATAGTATTAAGGAATCTTTCAAACACAATAAGAAAGAATAAAAACAAGACTAGGAAAACACTGTTGAAAGGATTCAATGTATTCATAATACTTTCACATTCTAAACCAAACTGCATATAAAATGTAATGTAACCACTTTATTATTATGTAAGTGATGATGATTGTGAAGTCCTGGAAAGCTGTTGTGTATATGTATTGGTTCTGAATGTAAGTATGGACGTGAATATAAACTGTATTTTCAGAAATTAAAACTAGTTCAATCCCCTTCTGACTATCCATTTCATGGCTTCGCCAAGCACTGTCAGGCACCACGCAAAAAAGATATAGCTGAGTCTTTGATGCTTAAATCATCGTAGGCGCTATATAGTTGAGTATGGTAGGGCCAAGTACAGGCACTTATGGGGCTCTGTCCTGCTCGGACACCAAAAGGAAAGTCACTGTGCCTCATGGTGCTTGGGAGCTCAGTAGGTACGTAGAGACCAAATGACCAAGGTGAGACCACAGAGCAGGATCAGGGGAGTAAGGAACAGCACCCAGACCCGATTCCTGCCTCCTATCTGGTCCAAGCTACTTGCGCTGTGAAGCGAGGACTCTTCATACACGAAAAGGAAGAAAGCAAATTAGGTATTTGTTTTAATCCAAGCAGAAACTATTTGTTCTCTTTAGAAATTGCTTTCCACCCCCACTGTTACCCACACAGGTCAAACAGTCCTCTAAGGAAATTTATCTGTATATAATAGCAAGCAGGGCAGGGGATACAAAAGGAGAGGGCATCGCAGCTGTCCTTCCAACCTTTGGTGACCTACAGCATCTCTAAGGGACATGGCTGAGCCCCGGCACCAGCAGGAAATACGAGCCTGGCATTTGTACAAGCAAGGCAGATTATTCAAGTAGCTCTAAACAGAGCATGATGCTGACATGGGTCCCCCATAAAGCGCAACCCAGAGAAGGGTAGACAAGAGTGACTAGAGTGAGAGGCCCCGTTCTGAAATTACTGAAAATTTGGGGGTTGGCAGCCTTCCAAAATGAGATCCAGGTTGCAGTCCTTTCCCCCAAACCACGTCCTGGATTTTGCACCGTGCAATATCTACTCACGTGTTGGGTCATTTGCACCATAAGGTGCTAAAAGCAGGTGTAATCTGTTAAAACGTGACACTGTAGTGCACAAATACTTCTCCTTAAAATGCTCTGCAGGAGGAGAAGTTAAATCGCTGCCCAGAGACCTAGTCATTGGGCTTCTTAGCAGGCTAAACCTGACCCTGGATCTACCCATCTTTCCATCAGCTCTAGCAGGCAAGTCCTTTGGGATTCATGATCATACCTAAGACATTTCTGATTGATGTCTGTCTTTGTTGGGGAAAGCATGTGTTTCTGTTCAGTGATATATATTCTGGCCTACCATGGGTGGGTCCCAACCAGCACATACATCTATCTTCACTCCAACAACCACAGTGGAGGAATGTCAACAAGCTCCTGGGAGGGTGAAAACAAAGTAAAATCTGTCCATCCTTCCAGGCTGGTCCAGGAAAACATCGCGCATCTGCAAATACAAACAGCAAAATTGTGTTATGTCCAGTAAATCAGCCGGGGGTGAGAGGTAGGGGTACTACAGGGAGGTCCCATGGTAGGCCATAGAACTGAAATGGTCTGTGTATGAAGAACGGAGAAAGCAAGACAACAGTGAGAAGAAAACATCTTTTGCTCTGTAGGCTGACTCCAGCCAGCATAACCTGTAGCTCAGGGTAGGCAGAACCTTTGCCCAAGGGTGTCCCCTCTCATCCACGCAGGTGGAGAACAGACCTGCCTACACGACCACCAGCGCCGAGGACCGAGCACACCAGGCAGGATGATAGGCTGAGCTAAAACCACTCAGGCCTTGACATTACTTACTCCTGATGCAACTATTTAACATGAACTCATAGGACAGACCAATTCTTAAATAAGTTCTTGCTTCTACCCACTGTTACTGTGTATATATTCACCATTTTCCTTCTTTGTGCCATCATACGGGGCCACGCTCGCATTCCCCAAGCACAAGAGCGCAAGAACTCACCAGATACAATGAGAGACAATTGCAGGATGTATCCAGAGCCTGGTCCTTGGTTTGGGCCATTAGTAGGTACATTTAGGCTGTAGCTCACTTTCCATACACCTGCGCTATACCATGGCCATTAATTCAAAATCACAGCACAAACAGGTTTACATTGATTAATTAAGTCATGCAATATCTATTATTTCCGGAATTATCAGGCTGTTCCAGGCATAAATCAACTCCCTTATCAGTTCTTGAGACACATGGAGTAATTAGTGCAGGCCTTTATGTCATCTCTGCCAACTCCATCTGCCTCCAGTTGATTAGCCAGAAGTTCTTCTCCAGTGACAGAATTAGAAAAACCCATTTTAGTTCACAGATCATTTTGCAAGCAGCAGTAATAATTGATGCTCTCACGGAGGGAGGGTGCCCCATGTACGCAGCATTGGTAGCTTGCTCTGCAGAAGCACAGGGATGCATAATTCAAGCCAAAGTGTGTTGCGGAGTACATCTATGCCATCGTTCATCACCAGCCTGATCCTCTGGAGCAGCTGAGCTCTTAAGCACAAGGAAAATTAGCAGAATGAAGAAACCAGGGGGTTGTTCACACTAACAGCAAAGCTGAGCAATGCTGGTTGCTCTCACTGGCTATATGCTATATTAGTATTTGCTATAGAAGTAGCAAGACGGAGTTACAAGCAGCGAATAGCTGAAATGCCAGGGCAAGAGGCTGAGGCTGTGAGACTCTGCCTAACTCACTTCACCCATTGTACATCAGTTTCTGTGTCTGTAAAACTGGGAAGAACGGTACTGACATCTGTCATGCAGCATTCAGGGCTGAAAGCACCAAAAAAACCCCCTTATAATTTGCTGTCTCCTACCAATGTGTTTGGAGCTCCATAAAGATCAGAACTGGCAGTCCTGGAGAGATGCCATTGGGGACCAGAGGGGAAGGGTGTCACCGCTGCCAGTCCTCACTAGTATTTTTCTAAGGCTGCCTGAGAGAAGGGCTGCTTGGGTATCTCAGTCTTCATTTTTAAGAGAAATCATTTCACTTGGGGATTATAAAGCATTACTGATAAACTTGAAGCAAGTGCACCCAACAGCCTCAAAACCAGCAGTCCAGCAGAAGCCTTTGATGTGCTTGGGACTGGCAGCAGCATGAACAGAATTAAAATATACAAGGAGCAGCGGTCTCATACTTAGCCTTTTATATTTTGAAAGAAGCTTATAGGTGGGGCAGAGACCAGCGTACGGCATAGAGAAGTTGTGAGCTGGGCGCTGGTTTGCCAGAAGGCTGCTCAGAACGGAGACGGGGCAATTCAGTCGGAGAAAACTACCAGCAGACTCAGAGTGATGGTCTGAGGACAGAGAGTAGATAGCAAACCCAAAATGTCCCTCCAGATATTTCATCCCAGGATCAGACACCCCTTTTAGACACCTTTCAGACTGAGGTGTATCAGACCCACAGGGACTGTGTGAGTGTTACTTTAACACAAAAATAAAACCATGTTGCTAAAATAAGTCACACACCTAGAGATTAAGCAATATAACGAGAAGCAGATGGAAGAATAAACTCCAAAACCAGAGACAATAAAAAAACCTCCTCAGTGGATTAGGTAAGAACACAGAAGAACTGAAGAATACTCATAAGACCAACACTTGAGTAAAAATTGGCAGAGTTGAAATATTGATGACTTCTGGGTAACTTCTTATTTTCTCTTCAGGGAAAAAGCTAATACCCATTTCAAACCTCTCTGAGCATGGGATAGGGCTAAAGAGGTGTGATAAATGAAGATCCAGAGTTTTATTGCTCTGTCACGTTAATCTAGTGCAGTATCAGGAGACACCAGTGTAACAATAATCTGGTACATTAGGGATACTCTGTTTTTCTTTCCATGATGATTTTATAACATGCTGGAAAGAAAAGCCAACAGTGTTTCATGCCAAGATGCTTTATAAACATTAATATTGTGCTAACAAAAGCATAATCTTTTACAACAGAGGAAGAGTTTTAGTGCAAACTATATGCTCTTTGTGTACCCAGCAAAATTTCTCTGTTCTTTTCTCTGACTCAAAGTCAGGTCAGCATGTCCTGTGTGGAGTTACCATGCACTAATCATCTTCAGTGGTCTTCAGGCTTATGCTACAGACCTTGTCTTCCCTTTGCGCTGTTAAAACATTCTGGACAAAGTACACAATATATGCATCGAATGAACCAAACTCCAAAATTGTCTGCATATTTTCTGCGTCCTAAAAACTCTATTTTTCAAGTGATATGACTGTTGCTTATGAAGGTAACTCTCAGGTCTCTCACGGGCTGCGAAAAGCCCACCCAAGCCCCCCTCGCTGGGCTGTTATCTCAGCCCCCAGCTCATTTCCCGGGTGGCCACACTGTCCCCTGGGGGACACAGAGGCTTCAGCCCCCCGGGACATCGGGGCTGCTCCACTGGCATAGCCAAGCTAGCCCTGGAGCTTACTCCCACATCAAGACTGAACAGGAGTGGAGCAAATCAGTGCTGATTTCAGCGTGAAATCAAATCTGCAGTCCATGATGAAGGGTTATACCTTGTTAATCACTTATTTTTTTCAATGGCCCTTTTGATGCTCTGACCACAAGTGAGGATCAGAAAGACACAAAGGATGCTGAAAAGCACTATCTATATGCTGATCAAGCCAGGGATTCTCTTCCCCTTGATTTCAAAGGAAACCAGTCTTGATAAAGCACTGAAGATGAACTGCTTGCAAGAAAGAATGGCACCAAAATGCAGAAAAACTCAGAAGTGTCTGAATTTCTTTCTGATTCCTCTCGTGACTTACAGCAGGGGAGCAGGACTTGGCTTCTATTAATTTGCCATAAAAAAATAAAGAAAACATTTTAGAAATGTGTGCAGCATGTACCCATGAGATTGAAAAAAGCTTTCCATTAGGCTAATGACTGATTTGTTTTCTAATTTAAAAAGAATCAAAACTAATTTTATTTACTAAACAGACAGTAATGGTCACGGTCCAGTGAATGAATAAATGTGCATTTCAGAAGGAATTCTTGTTTTGCAAACACATTTAATTTAATGCAACGTGTTCCTATAAAAACAGGGGAACTAATGAGGAACGGATGACTCTGTCCTGTCATGCACTCTCTGTGAAGAAAAGATGGGCTTGGGCTTGTGCTGTTAACTTAGGACTCCACAGATCTTGGCTCAGTTCCTAATTTTAACCTTACAACTTTGGTGTAAGGTAGGCTGTGATTCCCAAAGTTTTCCGCCTGTAAAATTAACCCAGTTCTTCCTTTCTCACGCCTGTCCTACAGGGCAGAGAGATTTGAAAGTCCCATCACAAAGTGCGTGTTCGGTGCCAGCACCATGGAGTTTACATCAGTTTCATTAAAGTCTTGCAGGAATAGTCAATTTTTATGAAAAGGATAAGTTCTGGTACATTGATTTTGTGTCTCTTTAACATGAAGACTCCTTTCCCTTATTCAGGTGGGGGTTTTGCTGGTAAAAGCTGTGCTAGATGGACAATCAGGTGGTTCTCATCGACAATGCATCTCCAGAAAATTTGCAGCTTGCTCTGGGCACTACGACCCTACTTGTCATTACCTGCTCCAAGAGGGACCACTTTGAAAGAAAATTGCGTTTCAGTGTGGCTCTCTTGGGGCAAAGAAGATTAAATAGATCACACAAACCGGGTCTTGATGGACCATCCAACACGTTAACACACTGTCCATCAGTGGCACGGCCAGGATGATGATGCTCAGCCATGCCAACCAATACCCCCATGAAACCTGGGTAAGTCATCAGTGTCACAGGTACCGGCCATGTGCAATTCTCGACAGCCACAATAGTGATCAGGCAAATGGTGTATGAGTCAGATAACTTTAACGAGCGCTTAGGTGTTATCTGTGTGTGCGGTAGAGGCTAGAACTAATATTCTCACTTTATGGAGGAAAATGCAGGTAATTTGTACACGGTGACAGAAGAGGAGGAATGAAGTCTGGGTAAAGCCCTGAGAAATCACCTCTCTGAAGTACATGAAGGAGCATTTCAGCATACAGCATGAAGTAGGGTCTTTGACATCCTGAATACTGCAATAGGAATGAAACCCAGGCTGCCGGAGCCTATCTTAGTTCTTCTGTAGTCAGACTTGCCCTTGATATATGCTCCGTCTTATCTGCCGTGGTCTGTGTTCGATCGCAGCCAGCCTCGTCCGCAATTTCCCTCCCTATCTCTGAGCCATGGGCATATTTCCTGCCCTCCAAGCAGATACGTGAGCAGGGTGATGCTGTGCTTTGCGTGCTGAGGCACTTCATTCAGACCTCCTCAAAAGCCCTACGCTTGTCTGAATTAAAATTAAAAAGAAAAATGAATCCTTCCTTTCCTCCTCCCTGCAAATCGCCAGTGTAGCCAGGCACTTTGGGCTTTTATAAGAGGTTTTGCATCCAACATCAATGCAGGTTTTACTCTTCAGCAGCCTGTTTGGAGCTTTGCTACCATCCTGTCTGTCAGAGCAAGATAACTCTCGCCAAGAGGCCCATAGTACCGGAGACCTTCAGTGGGTGAGTTATCAACCTGCATCTGCCAGGTTGTACTGATGACTGATTTCAAAGCACAGGCAGTGGAAGGATTCTGCCAGCACTTTATAACCAACCATGCCTTATCTAAATAGTATTGACTGATTTTATTCTCTGCCGGTTGCTAATGACTGGCAAATAAATGGCTGACTGTGCTGTGAAAATACAGAAAAGATTACAAAGTGGCAGCATGATCTGTGAGAAATATGTCGCTTCTGTTGCTAAAATAACATAAAAAAGGCAAGGAACTGTTTTTGCCAATTTCTTTTTATATGCATTAAAAAATAAGGCACGCTCCTAATTTGCATTAGAGCAGAATCTCTGGTTAAATAGATTGAGCAGAGGACATGGCAGGTTTTCAGCCAGACTGACTCATCTGCCTCTCAACCGAGGCATGCCCAAAAACCACGGGGCTACTCCTTATCACAGGAGGCCAAAGTAACCGAGTCAAACTATGATTTTTCCTGCCCTTGAGGCAATCCAGAGTAATTCTGCTCAAGCCAACGGTCCTTGGGGTGTCACTAGAAGTAAAGTGTGACCATGCCAAACGACCATCATTGGCTCTCCTGATCTGCAGTGAACATCATCCTTCCTGCTGCTGGTGTGGTTTGCTGTGGTACAGCAGCTGGAAAAGGTGGTGTGTCATTTCTCTGGATGCAACCCATTCCCCTGCTTTGGACAAGTCCTTATTTGCAATAAGAGTGTCCACACTGTGTAACGTGACTGTTGCTATTGGGCCAACTTTGGAATTGCCGGTGCTGTAAGCCCAAATCTTTGTGGTCTGAGCTGGAGAAGATGCAATACTGCAAAACAAGACACCCCAACATCCAGATTTTTGCTGGCTGCCTGATGTACTGTCTCTCCTAAAGGATGTGAAACACAGGGAGGAAAAAAGAGTATAAGCTGGAAGGGTTGAGTCTTGCTCTGACTAGACCTCAAGGCAGGGCTCACAAAAACTTCACTGGCAGCTGCAAATAGCAGGAGTTGCTGGCACGCACTCACCGAGGAGCAAAATCCATCTTGCACTACAGCCCAGGTGCAGGCAGATGACGTTTTCTTTACATGGCACGGTCCCTCTTACTTTCAAGGGATGAGGATGGTGCTGAGGAGGAGGAGAAGCAGAGACCAGCTTGGCCCCAGCCTTGCTTTGGTGCCTTTCAGTGACTTACAACAGCTGCAAATCGTCCCCAGTTGCAGCACTGAGGTGGCAATCAGGAAAATAGAAGCTGACAGTGGACAACGACCCTTTAGATGTCAAAAAGCTGCAAGTATCAAAGGACTCGCATCATAGCAAAGCTGAAGCCTTTTAACTAATGCCAGGGACATCGTAGCTATCTGGTTTCTGGGGCGGGCTGCTGGGGAGGGGGGGCTGCGGTGCAGACCTTTCCCTGCCACCGTGACCTCTTTGCCTTTCGGTTATTTCAGTGAAAGCCAAAGGTACCGGCCATGATCAATGACTGTCTCTTTTCATTTGGCAGAATGATGACATTGAATAAACACTACCTGCAATTAGGTCATCCCTTTAATGAATTAAACCATTAAGGAAACAATTAAGAGAGGGAAGCTTGGTTTGAGGGGTGCAAGACAACCGAGACTTGGCGGCCATCTCTGGCTGAGCGAATCGAAGCAATTATGCTTTACTTGACGAAAGACAAAAGGGCTTGCAAAATGAAAGGGAAGGCAGCAATGAGCAGGTCCATGCCTGCAATGATGGATGAAGGGGGAAGGGTGTTCTAGGATAAAGGGAAGGTTCTTGCAGACATTTTCAACTGATGAAACCAAGGAAGAAGTGCTTTCAGATCCATCTGCAATCCAGTTCAACACTGGGAAGAAACCTGGCTTTATGTCTTTCCCTCTTCCCCCATGATCTAGTTTCCCACCAGATGAAGACTAAGGAGGTCTTTGACCCAACCTAGCCATTTCCCATGTGGTGTGATGGGGGTCAGGATCCCTCCTAGAAGCTCAGGCATGGGAGATGACTATAAAAATTCAAGCTTGGGACAGTCAGGCAAGCTAAGAGCCGGGCTTCAGGACTACCTGCTAAAGCAGGCTTCCAAAGGCTGCCCAGTTAGGAACAGAAATACGTTATTAATTTCTCTTTTCCCCTACAATGGCAGAACAAAAGAGAATGTATTTCTTTTCCTTGGCCACCATTAACCATTTCAAGCTGAGCCACAGCATTGAAACACCCCTCTCCAGCCCAAAGGCATTTCTATGCAGCTGCTGTTCTCTTCAGCCTTTCGCTCCACTGCAAGCAAGATTTACGCTCTGCAGGATGATGAAAAGGGGCATAATATTAATCAGCAAATCCATCATCTATCCCAAGAACCTGATGGAAGAGGTCCCACAGAGGTGCTAACGCTGTATTTGCCATCTCCTGAGATTGCTCCCGGGAGCCCGGCTGATTTGCTTTTGCCTGTTGGCAAAGCGCGGGCGTGTGAAGTGTCTGCCTGCACCGAACACACCTGCCACACGCAACAGCAGAAGGACAGGGCTGTCCCACTGGAATCTCAGCCCCACGGCCACGTGGGCCACCTACAGCTGCCAAGAAGTTGGCCTCGGTCCCACCTCACTGCCTGTCTCCGGTCGGCAGCGGGTGATGCAGCTCCCTGCTGCTGTAGCAGCTCAGGTGAGCTTTCCATAACCTATTTCAGTCCAAATTGGACAACTTAGGAAAGATTTCTTACTGAAACACTCACCTGGGCTTCTGACTTGTCTTCCCAAGTCACCGTTAGGTGTGATGGAGCCCTGCTTTCTTGGAGATGGCTGGACACCTGCCTGCCCATGGAAAGCGGAGGATGAATTCCTTGTTTTGCTTTGCTTGCGTGCGCGGCTTGTGCTTTACCTATTAAACTGTCTTTATCTCAACCCACACATTTTCTCACTTTTACCCTTCTGATACTCTCCCCATCCCACCAGGGTGGAGTGAGTGAGCGGCTGCGTGGGGCTGAGCTGCCGGCTGGGCTTAAACCACGACAAGGGTAAACACAGATGGGGCCATCCCATGAGACTTCAGCCCACAGAGAGGATATAATTGCACTCAGAAGGAGGTGTAACAGGAAAAGACAGAGGTGCAAACTGGTCTGGCACCATTTTACCACCCTATCTAAAACCTAAATTAGCCATCATGCAAGTACAGTCATGTAAATCCAGCTTGGCTGCCCCATGACAGCTGTTTTACGTTTCTGGTCAATACTAATGTAACTACTGATTTACTGCACTATTTTTCACTAATATTAGTGAAAAGCCAGCTAGTACTGAGCATGTGCACTGCTATAATGCCTGCGCTCCAAGAATAGTGGTTCTTTGTGCCAGGAGCTGCACAAATACAGAGTGGAGCCCCTAAGCAGCAGGCGATGGAAGAAGCAGGGCACCCCATGGGAGCAGAGCGGTGCTGCTCTATTCGTGCACTTAGCCGACATAAAAAAGCATTTGGTCTTTACCTGAAAAAGGTGTAAATGAGAAAGCATGGGATGAGGGATGGGCGACGGCAACGAGACAGGCAGTTCTGAGGACTCCTGCGTCTTGTACGCATTTCAGGTTTTCATCTCTTTCATTCTCCGTCTCCACACAGCTTGTGATTAACATCAGTACCCTTCCCTCAGCTCATTCTGTATGTGTATAGTTTATGATGAGGCATGTCTTGAGATTCTAGGTAACAAAACAAAAATGACTAAAGCCCTCTGCCTCACAAGTCAGTAGCGAGGGGGCTATTTTCCAGAGAGATTTGTGAGAGTTTGGGCAGTGAGGTGGGAGCCAACATTTTAACAATTCCCACCTCCTCATGAGGACATTTGTGGACTTCAGGATTTGGCCCATGGGGTGCGATTCAGTTGTCTTTTTGGGATGTGGCCCCCTTACGCCAGACTCCTCCTTGCTGCATGCCTGCCTTCACCCATCCACTCCTCCCGCACCGCAGTGCTTCTCTGCACCCTGGCCCTAAATTCTTTCTCCCTCCCATGCTCTGGCTCATGATCCTGGATTTTGCTGCTCTGTAGACACAATAGGTCCCTGTGTTGAATTTTTTCCCAGTCCTTGCTGTTGCCTCCAGCCTGGTCCCAAACTGTGCTATCCTACATCTTATCTGCACTGTTCTCACCTAGGGATCCCCCAAACAGTCCATCCCTCCTGTTTTCTCCCATGTTTTTCTCTGAACTCTGGCAGGACGGGGGGGTTGCAGCATTTGGGCACCAGATGTGGGGCAGGGAAGGGAATCCTTCCCGCTGGCATTGCTGGAGTGAGCGCTTGGCTGTCGAAGGTGGTGTTATGTGGTTCCAGATGTTCACAAGCAGGTACTGAATTTGCAAACCTCTGAGTTTTGGTATGTTTTGGGGTGTGTATACGCAGCAGTGAAACCACAGACAGCTCAGCATCTATGGGACTCATCTGGAGAATGCAGCGTGCGGCTGGCCAGATGATGACTGAAAGCCCAGCTCGGAGGGAGCGACAAGGCTGTTTCACTGGCATCGGTGTGTAACTGCTTGTGGATTTTACAACCCACTTATCCTGGCTTGATTTATGAATTCAGCCAGGAACATCTTCTGCCTCGGAAACAGAAAAGACTTTAATAAATGAAGATGTATGGGAAAGAATTAAAACCTGGCATTGCATTAGCAGAGCAAAGATTATTTCTCTCCTTCCTCCGTAGGATTTGATCATATCTGGAATTAACCAAGAAAAGTTTTATCTGAAGAGAATAGTGAGACACCTGAAAAATAGGCTGATAAAACTGAGATCAAAGCAGGGAATGCAGAAGTCGTGTTGCCCCGTGCCCTCGTGCATGTGTGGAAGCTGGGTCCGTCTGTCCGACCCTTGCGTGGGGCTGCCCCCCCTCCAAGACGCTCTCTCAGGCAGGGGTGAGACCTGCCTGGCAAAACAGACAGTAATTGTGCTCGTGTGCTGGGCTTCCTAATTTTGCCATCCTTACCAGCAATCAGAGCCTCAGGGAAGTGGCAGAAATCAATTGGCCGAACAGCCGGCTCGCTGTCAACCCAAAGCGTGGAGCTTTATTCCAAACCTGCTATTGCCTGGGCTTTGAGTGTGCAAAGCTGTTGTGAAAACAGCTGCCTGTGCAAGGGCTGTAAGCATGTTTGGGGGAACGAGAGGACGAAAACTGCTTTTTGCCCCTTTTAATGTTTGCCTTTTAACAGAATAGGGAAATATAAGCAGGGTTCCCTTTGGCATGGCAACGCATCTGATACCAGCCGCTATTGCAGGAAGGAAACTCATTCTTGCATTATCCTAATGGTGGAAGCTGTCTGCCCCACTTTGATTCACTTTCAGCCCTGTTTCCTCTGGTCCCAAGTCAACATTAATCTTAATTATGTCTCAGCTAACAAGCCTCTAAGAGTTTATTAAACAGGCTTTTGTGTTCCCTAATTGAAAATCTCAGTGCAAAGCATTTCAGCGCTGCTTCTGACTCTCACGCTGCTTTGACAAATTGCTACGAGAGGCTGGCGGAGGGGAGATGGGACGGGGGCACCGTTCGTAATGCCGCCGTTTCCCTCGCCAGCTGCTGCTGCGTTTGGGAGGGGAACTGATGGGGACACCTGGGAAGTCGGTCTCAAACCCGATGGTCCTCTTGGGAGGACAGCGGTACCCGAAACATCAGCCGTGGAAATGCCTGATATACACATACCGCCGCACGGGACCGCTGAATGTCTCTGAAGAAGAAGTGCAGGACTGCCAGGGACCGTGCGTGGGTTGGAGGGCTCTTCATATCACGAAACATGCCCCAAATCCTGTAGTTCCTGGCAGGAGCAGCAATGTCCTGCAGGGAGCTGAGGTTTTTCTTCTAGGGACAGGAGATTTCTTCTTGATTGCGCTTGCTTTGCCTTTCCTTCAGGTCTGACCCAGTCCCAGAGACACCCACGGGCATTCCCACACCTTCTCCCAGCTCTGTCATCTCTCCTGCAACTTTGCCCTTTTCTTCTTTTCTTCTCGCCCTTGGATCTGCCTCACCTCCAACATAATCCTACTGTGTCTGTCCTGCCCCTTGGAGGGATCTGCGGGCCTGACCTGAGCCATGCAGGGAGCTTTGCCACAGCAGCAACTGCAGTCACGGTGTCTCATCATATACTACAAGAATTTACAAAGAAGGTGGGTCTGAAAATGTCTAATTTGGGGTCCTGGTTTTGAAGAGGGGCCAGACCTACCCCACCTCTTCTCCCACTACCCCGGGCCAGGATTGGGACCCCTGTGGCCAGAAAAATAGATGTTCCAGCGAGAAGCCTGCCTGCCAACATTTTTTGTTGATAATGTTGCAATGCATCATATTTAATGAGCAAATTTAGGAAAGCTTTCAATGCATCCATTTTCAGATAAGACGGTCAAATGACCTTTCCAACAAACAACCATCTGGGGAATTCGGTTTCATAACAAATGCCTGTCCCCAGCTGGGGTTACTGGAGGAAGCACAGTGGCAGCTGCAGCCAAGAGCACACGTAGGATCTGCTTCCCACCCCCCAGGAGAATCCAGCCCCTGGGTCAACCCTGTTGGGCTCTGAGGCAGCACGTCCTCAGCGTGGCCCAGATAAAGCAGTTCAGTCCCCCGGTGCTGTGCAGCCGTTGTCCCGCGGGATCCTTTCCTCATCCCAGGAAGATTTTTTTCAGACTTGAGCTGCGTCTTCAAAAGCTCCACTCGCTCTTTTCCCAAAGCCTATACACTGCTCTTGGGGAGACACGGGTTTCCCCAGCAGCTTGGCAGTGGATTTCTGAGGAGCCAGGCAAGCTGGCTGCATCTCTGAACACATTTCACCAAAACATGTCATGCTTTGACAAAGACTGACAAATTCAGATGAAAATCTGTCCTCCCAGCCAGCCATTCCCAGAAAGCAAGAGACAGAAGTGACACTCCCCAATGCAGTTATTTTTTTTACACATTTCAAATCCAGTCACTAAGCCTGAGGGACTGACTGACATTTTTAATACCTCGACAGACAATTCTTCAAATTAAAACTTCCTATTCAGCTTTAAATACTCCTTTCTTGGCCAACCCTTTGATTCATTAAAGTATTACAAATGTTAGCTCTCCTGCTGCACTACTGAAAACAAACACCCACCGACACATGAAGGTCAAGGAAACCTTGTCCTGTGCCCATCTGACCTTCATGAGGTTGCAAAATATATCTGCTTGTTGCCATTTCTGTTTAAGTCCCCAGTTATGAATATTCATTGAGATTCATGCAGACCTCTCAATAAACAGATTTTCAACTGCTGGATACTGAAATGCTTTGCTGAAGTATGTGTGCAAAAGTAAAACAAGCAACAGCTGGGATAAAGGAGCACCTTTCTTAAGTCTGTCACTTTTTATTCCAATAAAAATGGGTATAAGTGAGGGGCAAAAGTCACATATTCAGTTTGTACAGGTAGCATTTGCAGAAGGCAGCAATTCCAAATGGCAGCTTCCAGGTGGATATCTCAGAGGGGTCAGGAGTGACCTGGGATTAATGTGCTTCACTGGTGACTTCTGGCCCCCTGGGTTTCAGTAGGGTCACCACTGACTCCACTGCATCAGGATCTCCTCTGGTTGCTCTCTGAGGGAGGCAGTACCAGGCACGTATCTGAATTGGGGCCTGAGGCAGGAGTATATCCAGAGACTGATGGATTTACATCAGAGTTAGAGCAGAGCCAAGGATGGTATTTTTACTCCTTCCCTCTTTGAATTGCAGCTAAATGTAGTTTAACTTCCAAAATCAATATTGCTTATGCGTGCCTTAATGCAAACCTCTCTGGGACTAGCAGGATCCTAAGGAACCATCTGTTAAAAGCAGATACCTGTTCCCCCAGGCTCTGCGCGCTCCTGGCCCCAGGGACTGGTTTATCACTGGGATCCAAATATTTCCTGCGACACACGGTCCTGGTACAGCCTTGATAGGTGCAGCAGCACCCTTAAAAACTGCCAGGCCATGTTTCTAGCATGTGCAGATGGTGCCTTTCCCCTGGTCCTCCTAGCTGCCCATGACCTCCTGCAACCAGAAAGAAGGCAAAAGTTGCTCATCTCATACTGCTGTGGTTAGGTCCCAGAACGGCTTATCCAGCTCCACCATCTCCGTTACCCGAAATGTGTTAGTTGATCACCTCAACCTGCACTTTGTTTTCATGTCACATTTATTCCTGCACATTTTTGTATTGTTTGAATAACTCCATCTAAATCCAGCCTTGTTGCTATGAGATGGATGATGCTCTGGGGTTTCTGTGTTCTCCTTCTCTTTCCTGCTGTAATCTCGTAACACTTAATCCTCTGTATCTCTTCATCTTTCCCTGAAAAGTCACTAAAGGTGAAAGCTTTCTCTACTTGCTCTCTCACCATCTATATCTTGAGCCTTTAAGCTCTCGATCCAGGTTTCTGACCTCAAGCAACGAGTCATCCCAAACAGCAGATGTGTCCTGTTCCCTTAGCCTACTCTCCATTTCCTAGGATGAACCTTCAGAGTCTCTGTAGTATTTTGGTTTTTCCAACATGGGTAATGGAAAAGCAATAACCCTTAAAAGAAGTGGGTGCTACAGGGGATGTTCAGTCCTGTCCTCTGATGATGTGAAGTCGGGTGATGTGAGGTCAGCAGATAGGTTTGCATCTGAATTTGACTCAACAGCCCCCATGCTGTAAATGTACGCACAGCAGAGCCCTGGACCTGCAGCACGGCGGTGGTCGGGGAATTACCACCAGCGACAAGCGTTTCACTATAACTTTTCCTATGGTTAGGCTGTCCCTCTGCCAGGCAGTCTAAGGTGCAGACTGAGGACCTGGGTTTTATACAGCTTGTGCAAGTGAAGAGTGTTTAGATGGGAGGTGCAGGTGTGCAGCCATCGCTGGTCCAGAGCACCTGCCACTGGCTTCCCCATCCTGATACTCCAGAGGGAGATTTTGGGCTTCCCCTCCCAGTGCTCCAGGGGCAAGTCCTGCCACATCTTTCTGTGGAGAATCTGGAGGCAAAAAAAAAATGGCCCTCCCAAGGTCTCAATTGACTCATGCTCCCCTGGCTTTTCCCAGCATAACATCCTCTTGCCTTCTTGAAATGTGAAATAAAAGTGTTGCGTCCCTGCCCTGGGAGTTAACAGCATGCCCAGAGAGCACAAACAAAACTGGGGTGGAGACGAAGGGCTTTTAACAACATCACATAGAAGGTCCAAGGCTTCAGGAGTCCAGGTCCATCACCCAAGTTCAATACGTCTCCAGCAGACAGCACCTTTCAGTCTGTGCTTGCCCATGGGATCCAGCCACCACAAAAAAAATGAGTGGGACAGGAAATGTATTTACTCGAATTAATGACACGACGCATTGCGTGGGCTCTTCCTACCACCTCAGACTGACACGGATAAGTCATGGCCATCAGGAACACTTTGGGGCTGCAGCAGCCCTGCACAACAGGAGAGACTATGCATGTTGCACCCCGACTTCTCTGCAAAACTGCTGCTTCAAACAAGCAGGACAAAGACAGCACACGCCAGAGCAGTGTCATGCCACGAGAAGAAACGCTGGCTCTGAAGAGACGTGATGACAGTAGCTCCCATGGGCTGGGGGAATTAATTGTGCAGCTTCCAGAATTAATGCGATCATTCTGCTTTCCTGTTTGCACCACTATTAAGCCTCACACCACAGGCTGCGTTCGCTTTCTGTAGCCACATGTGTGAATCCAGTCCCATATGCCAGGTGATAGACAGAGGTCTGATGGGCCTCACATCTCAGTCTTGCAAATATTTTATTTTCTGGCATTTGTGTGCCTGACTACTCCAGACAGCAATCAGCTCAGCAAAATGTCATTTACATGGAATAAATTAATGTTACCAAATTGTATTTGGATGTCTCCAACACCTGTAAAACCTTACGTGGGAGAATGCAATTGCATTTTATTTCTGACCTGAAGTAGCCGTGATATAGATGCAGAGCTGAGCTGGCACATACAGACCAAGCCAAGCAATGTGAATAGGGGGTTTCTGCACCCCTGAAATGGATGGGTTTATTGGCAGGGTAACATCAACCCTGCCTCCCGGTCTGGGATTCTCAATCAGCTTCTGCAATGCCGGTAGCCAGCATGATAGATACCAGCTAAAAGCAGCATGAATTTAGTCTCAGATCACTTCAGGCAGTTCATTTAGGTGAAATTCACTGCTGTGCAAAAGGCAAGAATGAAGTCTGTGAACCACTCACGTCTCACAATGACGGACCTGGTGCTGGCTCTCTGCACAGGAGTGGATTTTATCCTTTGTGAATCCCTTGAGAAATTTTTCAATAAGATATTAAAACACCTCCATATTGTTCAGTAAGCAGGAGCCAGCATTGTCAGAGATGCACTTAGCAAAGAGCATTTGCAATTTCCAGAGAGCACAAAAAAAGAGTGTGGAAAATGGAATTGTATGAAAAGCCCATACATGAAGTTGTTTCTCTTCCTTTATTCCCCTTTTCCAACCATCCTCCTTCCCCAGCCCTTAAAAGCTGCGACCTGAAAGCTGAGGGTGACCCTATTAATCTAACTAAAATGCTGAAAAATTTCAAAGCACAGCATATGCTGCACATCAAGATGAAAAACATACAATATTCTCAAGATTATTGACCATGCATCGCCAGCTCTCCGATTCACTCTGGGACTGTGGAAATCTTAGTTTGAGGAAGATAAATCATAAAAAGTAACTAGGATGAGTATGACACATAGATGAGATGTTTAAATTCAGTCTGGCTGAGACAGAGCAGTGTGCACTTGACCCTGGCCAGCGGCCCGGGGTACGTATGTGTCATCTCTCAACAGGTACTAGCTACATCAGTTTTTAATGTGACAAAATCAGAAAGGAAAGATGCAGGTTCTGCAAAGTTTAGTTAAAAATTGCTCTGAACGGATTCCTTGATGCCACGTTGGTTAATCAGGTTTGGGACAGCTCGGCACGCACCTGCACTTCTCACCTGGGCTCAAATCAGCATCGGGAATAACCTGCTCTGTGGTCAACTGGGCTTAGCCGAATGGGAAGGGGGGCATGAATTACCCCGCGAATGTTCTGGTTTGGACACTATTTTTTTGTAATTTTGCCAATAACACAAGATAGCCTCTTTTGTGCCAACGGCATCATTTTAGCTGTGATATTTTGTCCTCTTTGGCTGCACCACAGGTCTGATTCTTAATAGTGATAAAGACTAAAAGTCGCTGTTATTGCTAAGTTCTTGTGAGTGTAAGCGTCAAGGTGAGGAGCACAACAGGAGCTTGCATACACAGGCTTTCACTGATACTTTTCCAGTATTTCAGATGGAAATGAAAGCACAAATTTGTGACATTTGGCAATTTCCAGGGAATAACAATCACAGCAACCTCAAGAAGCCTGGAAGAAACTTTCCGGAGCACAAGGCTGGGAAAATACCACTTTGCTCTGCGGCTTGTGACGTGCCATCACACCTGAAATTCTCGAAGGGTTTTTTTCAAGTAGTTCTTTGCATCAGGACTTACTGTGCACAAGCCACTTTGCACAGAAGGTGGTGGTATATTTAATTTGGTTACAAATGTGAATGCGCAAACAAACTCCTTTTACTCAGCAGCTGGCTGAGGCTGCAACCCAGTAGCTGGGGATAAGAGATTACAGGACACTTCCCGAAGATCCAAAACAGATCCCAGGAAGAGAGAGGTGAATTCTGCAGTTAACTTCAATAATAGCAGGATCCTATTAAACTCATCAATCACATTGGAATGACAATTTTATCTAGTGCAACGGGGTATTGTTCAGTGTGAAACTAAAAGCAGTTGGGGAATTTTATATTGAGCGCCATGGCTCTTTTTGCAATTTAAAGACCTAATGCTTGACTCGTAAAGCCATTCTGCCCCTGATGAATGCCACCTAATCATAAAAGCCTTCGGTATTTTCCTTTTCACTAGTTTAGCAAAGAGACAGCCGTGTGTCAGGGCAGCAGGTTGAGCCCGTGGCATCACCCCAGCTTTTCCAACCCCACACGAGAGGAGCAGCCCAGCGCGCCCTGAGACAACGGCTCCGGCCGCAGGTGAACAAGCCCCAGCAAAAACGGGAGGGATACCTGTGCTGCTGATGATTCGGGGGACAGATCACCTAGTTATTATTGATCTTGCCCATCACAGGGTTGTCCTGAGATGCTGCAGATTGACTTTCAGCTATCCGATTCTTAACGAAGGCACTGGGGGCAGAGAGGCTAAATCGCTTTGCATGGGCAGAAGAGCGCTGCGGGCCATAAGAAGTGGGCGAACTGTTTTGCCCAGAGCCTCAGTGGGGAAGGAGCTTTTCAGCTTGATGGAGTATATGGTATCTGTCAGCTCTGAACACCCACTGCTTTCTTCTCCAAAACCCCTAACAAATGACATCACCAGTAATTAAGCAAATGCAGTTAGTGGTTTTATGGCTGATGAATTGTAACCGCTATTCTTAATGAGCAGACAGACTCAATTAGATGAGGTTAATATACCAAATAAATGCTATTTGCTTCACTTCAGAATCATCCAAGGTGAAACACTCTGGCACTGGGAGATACTGAGCACAAAATAGAGCCACACCAGAGACACTGATGATTGAGCATTTGCTAATGTGCAAACCATTAGGAGACCTGTCACTAAACACCTGAAATCCCAACGACACAATAACTTGAGCTTTCTCCAATAATCTCCATAATCTCCAATGGGCCAGGTCTGATCAGTACAGGCAGTGCTGGCTCTATGACCCAGGCTCCATGAAATTACTAAATTCAGGCCAGGTTCCCACTATCTGCTTGATTTTACTTCATTCTGGTCTCAGAGGTATAGCTAGGGGAATGACTGGGAATTATATTGGGTTGAGTCACAACTTCTCCAAATATTTCAGCTGTGTAACCTGCACCAGCCATTCCTTCAGCCTTCACAAAGGGCAACAGGGCTGGCGAGGAGTCCTTGCCAAAATCCAGAGTGCACCGATACCCTTTCTTAGCCCTGATCCACTTTCGCTTTAGGTCTTGAGAGCACTAAGCTCTTCTGTTTCTTAATGAGATACTTTCATCCATTAGCTGCTCGGGTCTATTTTAAGTGTCCCTGTTTTAGCACGGCAGAGAGCAACTGAAGTCACATCCACTGTTGGAGCTAAGGTTGTGCAAGGTACCTCTATGACTCAACATGGTTGTTGTGGCATCCCAAATTAAATGTGCCTGGTAGGGTTTTTTTCATGTTTCCTGCATTGCATACTCCTCCCAGCCCTGTATTTCCATTCCCAGGAGAGCAGCAAGGCTCACTCTCTCTCTGCAATGTATAATAAAGCCAAGACATGCAGCGCCGCTGCCACATGGGCACAGAAAACATAGCAGGAGAGAGCAAGGAGGAGCCGGCATCCACATCACCTATCCCAGCAATTCCTTTTGTATTTTGTTAGCTCTTAAAAGTAGCAGGTGACAAGTCTTGCAGCAGCGTTATGCTGCTGTGAGCTCATTTCTCCACCCTGGGGAACAATTGCCATTAGCTTGTGGTCTGCGGGAGCACTTCCTATGGAGAAGAGCAGGTTTCAGGGCCAGAACCTGTGTTTGTTCACAGTTGTGTGTTTTCAAAGCTTTTTACTGGAGTTTGAAAGTCTTGGCATTTCCCTTTCCTTCTGGAGCACTTTCTGAGCTTTTCCCTCCTTAATTTTACCCAGGACTTGAAAGCAAAAGCGATGGGGATTCCTGCCCAGGCCACTTCAGAGAAATTCTTGTCAATGGGATCCAGGCACCGCAAATAAGAGTGGCAGACCCCCCAAAAGCAGGCAGACGCTGTTTAATTCCCTGGACGTTAATGCTTGTCGGGACTTGCCATCCAAGAGCTACACAGCAGCGTGTGATTTACACTTCACTGTACAGGTGCCTTTTCAATCAACAGGAGAGTCAGAATTCTGCCTTAAAAGGGATGAAAAGCCCAGACAGAGAAACAGAGGGGAGAATGACCTTGTCGAGTAATTGATTTGCATTCTTCCTTGCTTGGAAACAGGGTGATGTGATACCCTGGGTAGGCGCAGGCAGCCGCTTGGCTGCTATGCTGTGCTGGCATTTTGCATTAGCAAAAAAACCCAAATCCAGTGGCAACTCCTCTGTTTCCTGCAATAGAAGTTCCACTCCGTAAATGGCCTTTTGGTGGCAAAGGCAGGAGGAGATCTGCCACTTGCTCACACTACAGCGTTCAGGTCCCCCGAGCCAGCAAAAAGGTGTCTGCTCCCCCCACGACCGAGGGAGGAAGCAATTTCTTTGTGAGTTGGCTTTAATGCAATTTTCCCTGGAAGAAAGGAGTCGCAAATAGCATTAGGTTGTCATGCCCAACGTATGGCAGCAATTGTCGGGGTGCCCAGATCCTTTGCAGCAGCTTTTGGCTGGAGCTTGATGCGGCAGCTGCTGTCAGGAAAACATCCGCCGGTTTGGGAGAGGGGAAGCAAAGCCCAAACCACGGCAGCACCCGAGAGGTTCCACCAGCTCATCGTCCCTGTTTGCCAGTCCCGGAGCTGGCGGAGGGGACCGAGCACTGCCCACGTTTCTGCTGTGGCCAAATCCAGCCCTGCGAGGACACAAGTAACCAGCTCTGAGCTCTCCCCGCAAGAAGCTAGGTCCTGCCCCGTTATAGTCACACAGCGTGTGAACTCTTTTTACCTGGGGACTTCTAACTGAAGACCTAGCTAGGCGGAAAATATATAAAATCTCATGACATCAGGCAAAGAAAAGGTGCCGAGGAGCCAGGTAGCGCGACCTGGCAGAGAGAGCACACAGCTTTGCAGTTTCCAGGTGCTGGTGCTGGGACCTTTGCCATGAAAACTGAAGCCACCGTGGCAAACGAGGGTGCAGGAGGAGAAAGAAGCATCACCAGGCTTTGGCAGGGACAGCCGGAGCAAGACCAGGGAACCCCCCGCCGTGTCCCACCTCTCCCCTGAGCAACTCACTGGGGAGAGCATGGGGGGGGCTCCCCAGCCTGTCCTGGGGCACCCCAAACCAGGGGGTTGGGAAATGCCATTCCCAACCTTCTACCCCGGCAGACCAAAGGGCGAGGGTGGGGAATGGGCTGATGTCTGCAGAGCATGAGCAGGCCAAAGTCTCCAGCCATTTAGCTAAGTATTGCTCCCTGGCTTGTAAGTGGTTTCTATTTGTTTTAACACTTTCCTATTCTATCCGCTGCATTTTATCTGCTACTTTAAATCTTTGTTAGTGAATAGGTTCTTACTAGTATCATTAATTTCTATTCAACTCATCCAAACGCAACCCATTAGCTTTATTTGTTGCCTAGTTTCCTTATCTGCAGTGATGTTATCTGCCTGTTCCCGGTCGTAAAATAGAAGTTTCCCTTATTGAGAGGAAGAAAGCAGTTTGCCGAAGGCAGAGGTTCCCTTTGCACTTACCCTGACCGACAGAGAAGGACACTTCCAGAAAGTGAGGAGGGATGAAACCTCACCAAAACCAGCCTCTTGACCCCCCAGAAAGGCTGCAAGAAGGTGGGAATGCAGGATCTCTTGGATATCCCCGCTGCAACACGTTGCAGCATCCCTGCGACAGAGGGAGGTGAGCACCGTAAGCAGAGCAGGCGGGATGCAGCGAGGCCCTGTACGGAAATATTGGCTTGTGTTTGCAATATTAGCTAATCCACCGAGCAGCTGATATTTAAGCACCAGGTAATCGAACTTCCAAAATTCAGAGCAAACTGCTTAACGCCCAGACAGACTTATAGCACAGCCCGCCGGAACGCTGCGTGCCCAACACGGCATCGAAGGAGCAACGCTAAACTGCTGCTGGGGAGAAGCATGTTTGCCATCAGGTCCCATTCTGAATATTTACAGACAGAAAAAAAACCACACAAAGAGCTAGAATTTAGGGGAATTTAACATTTTGAGTGAAAGTTGGCTGAGTAGGGATTTTACCAGCCTCATTTGGCTGGGGAAAGCCTGATTCACACTAGCTCACAGCCCTTACTAAGCTTCTGATCAGCCAGAAGAGAACTGTGATTACAGCAGTTACTAAGGGATGGCTTATTGCTGCAGGCTGAAATCAAATCAAGGAATGGGGCTATCTTTGAAGAGCACAGCTGGACGACTGAGCTCAAAGCAAGATTTCAGGCTTAGCAGCAGCCCTAACCCTGGCTCAGCGAGCTGCTGTAAGGCAGGGAGCAGCAGGACGAGCACAAACTCGGACAGGACAAGCACAGATGAGCAGGGGAGAGCACAGGAGCCAGGTTGCTTTAGTGGTTAGCTCAGGGGACAGTGCCAGTCCTCCCAGGTCCTCTTCTCACCTGGCTTTGCCTACTCATTACCATCAGAGGGGTGCGAGCAAGACAATTAACTGTGCTCCACCTTCCCTGCTAAACCTACAGCAAGGTGAAGACCTAATCTTCACCTGCTGCTCCTTTTATTGAGAATTAGGAAGTGCTGTAAGGGCTCTCTTAAAGGAGACGACTTTTGCTTTGCAGCTCACCAGAGCAGTCTCGGAGAGTCAATGAGCGCGTTCAGAAGTTTAATCGAGTTAGACGAGACCGACAGTACAGAGCAGCAGGCTTTGACCAGGAGCAAGCATGCAGGAACAGAATAATTAGGAGAGAAAACAAAGAGCACACAGAGGTTTTTAGTTCCCTTGATGCCATTTGGCATCAAGAGCACTAAGCACCAGCCCAGTCACCAGCTCTGCCAGGTATAATGAGCTCTAATAGCCCTGTAAGAGCTATTAACCTGAACACTGGTTGGTTGTCACAGCCAGGATTATAAGCCCTTTAACACCTCTTTCAAGAGAGTCTTTCAGAGTAGTTACAGCATTATTTAAAGACTGCACAAAAAGGCACTACCTTCTTTAAGAGCAAGGTCTTCTGCTGGGTCAGTGCAGAAGTTGCAGGACCAGCAATAGGACCCGAGGAGGGTCCCTGGAACAGCTCAGTACTGCTGCAGCTCATCACAGGCAAGAGCGAAGACAAAAGTGCACTCAGTGTACTGTGAAGTATAGGGCCTTCTCTAATCCTCTACTAAATACTGAGGGAAAATGCTCAGCTCTACTTTTTGCCCAGCACCTCACTCATTAACTCTACATGAAACTCTCCTACCCCAAAAGTCCCCCAGCCTTTACTGGCGCCTTATATAGCCCCTCAGCTTGTTAAGGCAGACACAGGTGGGCTCCAAGTAATTTGCTGTTTCTGCATATAAGGAGGATTTCAAGCACCACCCCTAAATTCTGCTTTAGGAAAAGAAAAAGGGGAGAGGGAAGAAGGGGAAGGAAAGTCTGGGCTATTTTAAGCTCCTAAAGAAAGAGGGTCAGATGCTTCTGTATTTGAACTCAGAGAAGTGGTGGTTTTAGGTTAAGTGTGCAAAGATTTTCTCCTGTCTTACATCTGCAAGGTAAGAACAGAGCAAACTGAGCAAAACTATGTTATAGAGCAATTACGTAGCTAAGTATGGACTGCAGAAATCCTACAGGTCTTAATGCAATGCTTCATTTAGTGTAATCATGTAAGGAAGGGTAGTGAATGAGCACATTTGGAAGTTGTAAGACAGACTTAAGCACAGGATTCAATGGGGCAGATAGTTCCCCAGTAACTCCTGAGCTGTGCTGCAGGGTTTCTTATGTGTGGGTTTGTGATATTGGAAATTGTAGCTGAAGAATATTTACAGTAATGAGAAAGCAGGCCTGGCTCAGCTTCTTCATATGGGGATTTTTAGTGGGAGCTATTTTTTGTGGCTTTTTCAGGTTTTTCTCAAAAAAAAAAAAAACCAACCAAAAAAACCCCTGAAACTTAAATCTACAGGAAAAGAAGGTTAAAGGGGTAGTGTGCAGCTATGTGGTGCATTCCCCCGCTCTAAGCCAGAGCTGTCCTTATTGTTCCTGGCAGATCCTAGGATACCATCGAAGGCTTCCAGGGATGCAGAGCTTGTCTTTCATGCTGCAGCCACTTGCAGAGTCTGATTCTCCTTCTACTTGAAGTTTTTTTCCTTATATTGAACATAATTCTTGTCCTATCCCCAGTGGATATGGGCAGGTCATTTGCTTGCTCTCTTCCCTTCATCATCTTTTTGGCACAAGCACAGATGCTGTCCTGGCACACTCTCTCCTTGTGAGGTGTTCTTCTGGGGCTCTGATGCCAAAGAAATGAAGGAAAGGATGTTAGATGAGTTCATCTCCTCCCTATTTCCCGAAGTTTGGGCTAGTAAGTGTAAATCTCATACAGATTTGCAGTCAGAAAGTAAAAGGTATGTTGTCTTAAAGTCTGTTTTAATCTGCCTATGCCAACCAAAAGAGATTTTGGGGCGGTAGATGCTTCTCATCTGATGTTTTCTGTAATCCTTCTGTTGTTATAGAAGGCTCCCATTCTCTATTGACAACTCCTTGTATGTGATCTCAACAGGTTTCTCTGCTTCCCCTCTTTCTGGCCCTGCCCCAAGGACAGGTAAGGTTATTTTGGCAAATTGGTTTCTTGGTGCTTTGTACCATGGGGTCTTCATCTTGCACAAGGATCTTGGGGTGAGAGGGACCTACAGGAGAGCTAATGTTTCTTAATAAAATGCACCTGGGATTTATGACAGCTGAGGCAGTTTTGTCATTTCTGTATAATGCTGTTCACTAAAGGATTTGGAAAAAAGATTCTGACAGATCCCTGATGACTTATTTCAAAGCATAAAATACAAAGTGCCAATTTAGGGAAGTAATTGGAAAAATAAATACAAATTAAGTTTTTTCCTGTGCATTTAGATTTCAGCACTTGGACCCCCCACTTTCTCGTCTTCAAAAGAGAACTTAAAAAGCTTTTTCAAAGGTTAGCTCTCCAAGCCACATATTGCTGGGAAAAAAAGGGGATTTAAATTCTGTTCCTATAAGAGAGACCCTGGCAGGCTTCCTGTATGTTAATGAGCAGATCCCAAATATTTGTGCTTTGGATTTGGCTCATTACACTTCTCTAAACAGGGATGCTTGTCCTAGCCCTTGAAGTTGGAAAAAAACCCCTGATGAATGCATTCAAAAGGTGGCAGTAGGAAAGTCTTTGTATGTTAGGCTTTTTAAATATTTCAATTTTTTCCCCAAAGAACTTGGCAGGTTGAGACTTCTAGTTCTTTTATGGTATAAATGACTAATTTGAATAATATATGCAACCCAATAACCTCTATTATTTGAAAGGTTATTCTGCACCTGAAACCAATGTGGCTTTAATGATTTACCTGCTTATGCCACTGGCATATTGGTCATGAGCATTTTGAATGAGTCCTATTGCTTCAATAATCAGGCTGTCTCTAACTGTGTGTCTAGGTGTTATGGAAATATGCCTATATAGTGATATAGATGGATGGATTTTTGCTTGCTTTCTAGTAGAAAGTAACTTTTCCAAAATCAGCGTGCCATGAACATGTTCTGGGTGTGTTTTTTCCAATGCTGGGTTAAGCACTGTCAATAACTCCAGCTGGGCATGACATTTGAAGAGGGCTGGATAATTTTTTTCTTTTTAATTATAGTCAATGCAGCAAACTGCAGATGGGAGTGGGCCGAAGCTGTGGTGAAACTGCTTGATATGTGGGCAATGTTAGACAGCCCGGTGACTCCATCAGCCTCAGTGAATGATCCCTGCTCCACTGCAGGCATCTCATGTGATGCTCTGCCAGTGGTACCCTGCAACTGCAGTTTGACTTTCTGCAGCTGCAAAATCTAAGCCTGGGTGGGGAATGATTCAAAGCTAGGGACAAAGGAGGGCAAAAAAGATTTGGCACTCTCAAATGTGGTATGTGACTGGGGAAAAAACAGTCTGCAAATGCCATCACTGTGCACGGGTGTGCTCAGGGCTGGCATCTCCCTGCTAGTGCTCTCGGTACGAGGTGGTGTGCTGCAAACAAGCAGTGCAGCCATTAGGGCTTTTACCATCATCCTAGTGAAAGCAGCTGATTAGGAAACTTTTTTAGGAGGGTGGGAAGGAAATGCTGTGCAATGGCCTGACCTAAGCAGCTGGTATATCTGACAGCAGGTCAGTGGCGAATCTGCAAAAAATGCCCTTGGGAGTGTTTCTTAAAGCTGTGCAAGTTTCCCACTGTTCAGGGTTGCGGGCTGTGATGGAAGCAGGAGCAGATATGATGTTTCAAGGCTTGTAGACCCATTTTCAGCATGCATTTACTTCACAGATAAGCTACTTAAAGTTCTGATCTTCATGAAAGTTGTGAGATCTCAAAGATTTGGCATTTATTTTACAGCAAGTGGTCGTTAACTTCTGTCTACCCCTCCTGATACTTGATGATGGCTGTTTACTGGTCTGCAGGGAGAGGAGTTGGTGTCAGTCTAGTTTCTGGAGTCCTTTGGTGTTAAAGTAACTAAAACTGCCTCCTGAGACTGTTATATGGGACTGGATATTCACTCAAGTGCTTTTCGACCTGTACTGTGAAAAAGCGCATGGAGAGAAGATACACAAAACCAGGGTACTCAAAGCAAGTGTACTCAAAGCAATATCTTTATTTCAGCTACTTTTCCAAACAGCTGTGGATAGGCAATGTACAGCAGTGAAGCAGTTTGCCTAGCAAGAACTTTTCACGTATTCTTCATACAAATGGCTTGGGATGCAAAAAAAAGGACTGGGGGAATGGGCAAGGAGGAACTGGGAAAAATGATGTTTCTTGCTGCTGCATGTACCTTTCCACTGTTACATCAATAATTTTTTAGGAAAAAAGAACCCAAATCTCCTAAAATGTCACTGCCTGCCGTAAAGCACCTTTTTTCTTTGCGGTTTTCTTCTCCACTTTCCAGAAATGGGGGTGCTATAAGATGGTAATTTTCAGACATGAGCATGGCCTCAATTTCCAGCTTGGTAATGAGCACTCTGAAATTGGAACGTAAGGCAGGGCCCACTATTTTCCTTAAAACGGGAACTACACACTTTCCCAGCCATGTTAGAGTGTGAGAAATACTGCTAGCAGTACAGAAGTCTAGCAAAGCTATAGCATGTGGCTACTGTACTTAGATGTACTTAAATCTATGTGCCTCTGAAAAAGCTTTGCCAGATCATATGCTGTTATTTATCCAATTCTAGCATTATGCTCTTGGAATATAATACTACATGAAATGGAACACAAACATAATTTGGGGTAAATATACTGTGCAAAATATTGTTCTTAACACTGGTGTGTTCTTGCCTACCTGAGTGGAGCAGACCTGGTGTAGGTGCTGGTGAGTGGGGGCTCTTAGCAATACTGTGCACTGCACAGATACCCAAGTATCGTTGCAGGAGTAATGACATTCCTTAACTAGCACCTGGATAACTGGCACCTGAAGATGATCCTTGGATACAATTAAAATGTCCTCTCTAATGCAGAGCAAAGAAGTTAAATTTTTGCTACCAACTTGGCAAACTCTTTAGGGATGTTACTGGAGGTCTATACAGGGCTGAAGAACTGGGGCCTTCCGCATGTGTCTTCTCCAGGGCACGTAAGGGCTGAAGCCTTCTCAGTACTTGTGTAGCTTGCATCACCTTGAAAGTCACCTCCATCCATACAGGTGTCCTTGGCATGGACAGACAACCCTGTCAGCAGGCCAGGAAGCCTGTAATCCTTCCAAGTGGAACTAGACATACGCGTTTCTAAGAGGGAAGACACTAATGTATCTGCCAAAGCTTTGAGCCTAAAGCTGAAGAATGGCTACTCTATGGCTGGCTTGATTAAATGGCCATTGAAGATGATGTAAACATCAGACTCCTCGCTATAGATGGCATTTTCTCGCTCCCGCTTGAACATCCTCACCCAGACCTCCTCTCCTTCCTGCAGGTCCAGCATCAGGCTCTGGCTCTGCATGATGCTCCGGTCGCTGGGCTGGGCGTAGAGGATGGCCACCTCTTTCTCGTTCTTCATCAGGTGCAGGTAGGTCTCCTTGAAGTTCCAGGTGTGGACGTTGAGGCTGAAGTAGTAGATTCCTGCCACGTAGCAGAAGAACTTCCCCGAGAACATGTTGAAGTGCTTGTAGAGGTTCACGAACTCCGTGTCAAAAGTGACGTGCTGGAAGTAGTCTGAGCTATGAAGGGGTTTTCTCCGACCCACTGAGAAAGCTGCGTAGAGCTGCTTGCAGGAATGGCCTTGTGGGCCAGGCTGCCCTTTCTGTCCCTTCCGTCCATTAAAGCCACGTAGCCCTCTTTCTCCTTCCTTCCCAACTGCTCCAGGATACCCTTTCTCTCCCATTTCACCCTTCTCCCCTGCAAGCATAAAGGAAAACCTTGTCAAACACAAACATATGAAGCCCAAGCTGCAGACACATCCTGCTGGAGATAACCAGCAAAGCAGCTGCTAAACCACTGTTTTCCCAGCACAGATATCTGGAAGCATTGGTCAGACACCAGCACCTTCCGAATTCTCAGAAAGATAAAAATGCCAGGTGAAAGCTCGGCTCCACTGAGCTTGTGGTGCCAACGTTTGATGTCCAATACTGGAACTCCATGGTCTGACCAGACTGTTTACATGAATCCAGTGTTCATGAACCCAGCCCCTTTGTGCAGATGTTAGGGCAAGAACAGTTATTGATTTTCCTGAGGTCTGCTTTGGGCCTTGGAGAGGTGGTTGGGTTTGTTGGGTCTGCGTATCCCTGCTCACAGGACTCCTGGCACATCTGTATGATATGCTTACTTTGTCTGCTCTACTGACACAAAAAATGTGCGATGGAAAAGGGAGTGAGAGTCTTTCCTAGTTTCTAACCCTACCGTTCAGTAATTCTGTGATAACATTTGCATTGGTTTTTAGTGTGACTTAACTTGAGCTTCCAGTGATTCTGCTTTTTGATGGATTAGAGCCTTTTGCTAGCTCTTCTCACTTGCACACAATTACAGCCTGTGCCATGGCACCTCAACCTTCTTTTGGGTAAATGAAGTGGAAGAGTTTCTTGGTGTGTGGAAGAGCACAGCGTGCAAAATGAAGGTGAGCAAGTAAGATAAAAGATGTTATCACAGTAGTCAGCTTTACCCACCTTTGAGGATGGTGATATCTATGGTGGGCTGGACTTTGGGTACCGAATAGGCAGGGTCGCTGCTCATCCTTGTGTATCGTGAGGAGATGATGGAGATGGGCTGCTCCGAAGGCCCGCAGCATCGCACGCACGAGAGACGTCGCGGTTCCCGTCTCGGCAGACCCTTTTCTGCGCTGATGTTCGCAGTGGACAACAAGAGCAGGAGAAACACGGCGCTCATCTTCAGCGGAGCCAGCTGGACTGAGCAAAGGAACAGAAATGATTAACATGATGATTCTAATCAGAGCTTCTGATGGGCCATCTGTTAATGTTACCACAAGGTGCGCTTCTTCTGATTAATTATTAGCTTATCTTGTAGTGGCACCAGGAGACTCCAGGTAGGAAGGGTGCCCAACTGCGTACTGTTTACAAGCAATAGAAAAGGCAATCCCTGTCTTTCATTACCTACAGTTGAAATATTTGACAAGAGACGCCAGGTAAACAAAAGAAGAAGAAAAAAACCCCAACCAAACAACAAAAAAACCTAAAACCTGCTGAGATCAGAAGCTAAGGCGGCGATGCTTAAAGCTGTTGTAGCAAGCTCTGGTCAAGGCACGCTTGGTGCCTGGCTGCTGTTGGAACAGCCCTTGCAAAAGGTGCTGGGTAAAAGACACAAAGTGTTGCTCTGGTCTGTTCATTGCATCGCCATCCTGAAAAATTCAAAATCACAGGCAGAAAATGAAACTTTATTTAAATATACTACCTTAACCTGATTTTTTTTGAGGAAAAACCTAAAGGAAAATGAAACTAAAAGAAATCAGAAGCATTTGCCTCTTTAGCCTCTCGCAGCCTCCTGCTGGTAACCTCTTTCCAGGGTGACTTTTCCAAGAAGTTTGTGGCTTTGACCATATCCATGTGCTCTTCGTAGCAGAATTTCTGTGTACACTTTCCATTTTTATTTTCCAGTGTGCAGAATGGAAGCCCAAATAGCTGCAACAAACAGACTGAACTGGGATTTGCTCTGCACAAACACTAGTTTTTTGAGATCACCTCTTACACTTTTATCTGCTACTGGAAAGCTCCAAAGGCCCTGAGTACTGGGTGAAATGAAGAGAAAGAAAATGTTTCAGGTAGTGCAAAGGAGGTGAATTTTTTCTAGCTCCCCATTGCCTGCCTTCCTAGGGAGGGATTGGAGCTGGAGACAGGCAACTGTCTCCTCATACCATGTATAATTAGGGTCATTCTACTGATTGCAGTGGGGTTTCGTACAAGACAGCTTTTGGCCTGATGCCTTTTTGGACCTTATCCAAAGTCCAATTAGTCAGATGGACTCTTGTTGACCTCAGGCTGGGAACAGCTTTTCCAGCTCTTCTTCTACCAGCTTTAATTCCTGGAATAGGTGGGGAAGGTAGTCGCTAGATGTCCTGGCTTTCAGAAATAGCTCAATGAACACACAGGTCCCATCTGCAGCGGGAGGGAATCCTGTCTTGGAGCTCTACAAAGGCTTCACTGGGCACAAAATGGACCAGCTGAGAAAAATATGGAAAAAAAAAAAGTGTCGGTATGGGGCAAGGTACTTGGATTGTACTGGCATTCTTGGGAGATGCTTTCTTCTAGTTCTTACCTGTCCCGAAAGAACTGTCATTCACACCTTTTATTACTTCGTGTAATCCAGCTCCCTGGAAACCTGATGAATAGTTATTAGCGGCAACATAATAACTTTCCTTCTGACAGTAGTGAAAGTACTTTCATCAAATCTGTCCTAACTTGAAATGATCTTTCTATTCATAATTGTACCTCATTCTAGGTACTAGTCTGAGGAGGGACTAATATTCCTTTTATATCAGTGTTCAGGGCCTGAATTTCATTTCCATTAAGCCCTTTCTTAATTTTCATTCACTTCTTAAGACATCTTAGTGCTGCCAAACAGGAAAAGAAATGCAACTCAAGTCTAAATGGGCAGCAGGTCATAAATAACCAGCCCGTACGTGCCCAGAACTGAAAGTTTGCACCACAGACAGCATTTGGGGTCTGTGTAATATTTCTGGGGTCTGCTCAGCAGCGATTAAAGTTTGTGCATATACATAATGGTCTAAAGAAGACCCCAGTTTCACTCAGTCCCAGGCAATCAGGGCCCACGTATCCTCTTTGGGACTAAAAGCTATTTAGCCCTTCTCAGGAGTGTGGGTAGTCAATAACCTGGGGGTTAAAGTATAGGGCATTTGATTACATTATCAGAACATTAAAACTGGAGGACCTAATTGCTCATAATAGCTTCATGAAGGAGAAAGAGCATTCATTAAGAGGAGTATTCATAATAGGCGGAAGGGAAAGGATTCATAAATATGAAGAAATTACATTTTTATAGGCCATTAATCTCCCTAAGATGAATTACTTTCCTATTTTTAGAAGTGACTTAAATAGGAAAAAAAAAAGTCTGGGTGAAAAATCAGTGTTCAGGTTGTGCACGTTTCACATTACGGTAATCCAAGCACCCATTGAAGAAATAGTGGCCACTTGCATGATTCATGAAAAACACCTATTCAAGTTATTGGCTAGGAATTGCATTTGGAAGAAAAATGAAGCAAATGCTGCAACAATCCTGTCAGTTCAGGGCATTCTAGAGCCAACCCCCCCCCACCACCACATTTTCATTCAATAGTTAGTGAAGTTAGTTCACTAATGCGGCGGAAACACATATTTGGTTGCAATATCTGTGGTTAGGTGAAACCTTAATGATATATGTGAATAAACTTTAAGATTTGCAGTCTGCTCATAACAAACAAGAAAGGACAGGAGAGGTAAAATAGGAAAGCGGTGGAGAGAAAGGAGTCCGAGAGGACTGCAAGAAAAGAATGATGAATTCAGCAGTGTGGGATTATGTTTGAAAGACATCCGGCGCAAAACCGGAGATCAGGTGAAGGAAAACCTCAAACCAGAGAAATCAAATGGGCAACAGGAAAGGAAACAAACCTGGTAAGGATTTTCTTGTAACAAGATCATGTTAATCCAGAGAAAAGAGTGATTTCAGCCAAATTTCAGAGGAGAAGCAAATATAACTCTTGTGGTGGTGGCGAAGCCAAATCTGATGCCTTAAAAAAAAAGAAAAAGAAAATACAAAAAGGATGAAACCCAAAATTTAAGATCTGTGAGGTGAAGCGAGAGGTTGTTTTCAGCCATTTGTTTTTTCCCTTAAAGATAATTATTGTGACCTTATTTTGTCAAACGTGGTGATGACGGATTTGACTTCAGCTGCATAGGTTTATCTTCTTCAGAAGACGGCAAACAGCAAACGGGGCTTTGCCCTGCCGTGGCCACGGCTCACCAGAGCGCAGGCTGGGACGCTGCCTCTCCTGCACATCGTTCAGATCCCCGTGCGGAAGGGACATCCATCCTCCTTCCCACCACAGTCCGACACGCTCGTTAGCGCCTGAAATGATACATTAGTACTGCACTGAATGTCCCGAGGCTGCAAAACGGAGTATGTTCCTCCTTGGTCATCCTTCACAAACCGTCTCCAGAGATGGACGGGAGCATCCTGAAAGCAACAGCTTAAAACTGGAAGTATAAATTATTGTCTTTGTGTTCCGTACTGGGAACCTGAAATTCGCCACCTGGTTTGATTCAGAAATCTTGTTTTTCCTATTCGGTAGAAAAACCCAAAGGTGATGACAGATACGCAGACATCCTAACGGCTGGGAGGAAAACTCATCTCCTGTGTTTGGAAACTTTGCAGTCTGTAAATGTTTCACCCGAGGATAAGAAGATGGTCTCAGCCCTCCCTCTCTCAAACCCATTTTTTCAGTTCAGCTTCTTTGGCTCTGCTTTAGCTTGGACTCATTTTGAAACAGTTGATTGACAATTGATGAGTTTGAAATGTTTCAGTTGAAAAGCTTGCGGCGACATGTAGAAAAGTGTAAATTGTTATGATGCTTCTGATGCTTCTTGCAAAATGCTTGTGAAGCAGAAAGTTCAACACGAGGCTGAGCGCAGAGCCCGTTTGGTTGCAACAGGTAATTTCAAGATAAATTATGTGCCCTTCCCGTGACACTTTCAAGCTTCTCCGCTCCAAAGCCATGAAGCAGAGCGCAGCCCCCAGCCTCTGCAAGTGGAACCAGGATGAAACCCAACAACCGAGTGTGAATTTAATCGGATACTAAGGAAGAAATTCTGCGTGTGCTAAATGGGCAGATCTATCTTTTGGGCAATATTTTGGCAAACAAAATGAAAATTTATAAGTGATGAAATAAAGCATCTGAACCTGATGAAAAGGCAGTTAATTTCAGTGAGATTTGGTGATGAGGATGGCTGGTGGTTGTGTTCATTATAACATTAGAATATATGTTATTGTTGGAGAGCTCTTTAAATGTAATGAAAGGTTTCTTTGACTGAAACTACCCTTTAGCTAAGGTTTAAAAAGACTGTTTGCTTTTTCTGTCCCTTTTCTTCCCCTCTGATTTTCTGAGTAGAAAGACAAGATTAAAATATTAGTGAAAAGGATTGTTTGTTCAGGTATTTCTGCTGGGCCCAAAAGAAGAAGAAAAAGCAAGGGAAAATACCAGTCTCCTTGCATTAAATTTGAGCACTCCTGTTGTTCAGACCCTTTTGCGAGGGTGTGTCTGTCTTTCTAACCAGAGCTGGCACTACGAAGCCTTTAGCAGCTGCTGCCTCACAGTGCTGGTGAGGATGCAATGCCCAAACCAGGGACACTGTTGTCTACCGTGCTCGATCCAAGGCAGAACCGTCAAGAAGATGATTAAATAATTTATTTTTGTTTTGCCCTGACGTTGGAAGTACCCTGACTTAAATACAATCCATCAAGCTTTTTATTTATGCATTTTTTACCTGCTATGAATAACGTGCATCAAAAGTGCTGGTTTTCCAGCCACACCTGGCATTCCCCGTGTCTGCCAGCAAAAAAAGCCATGTTCCTCCCATGCAGGGCTTCAGAGATGCCACAGACCTTTGCTAGGGAAAGGCAGAAACCATTAGTTCCAGTTCAGGGAGTTAAATGATATGATCCTTTCTTCTTGTGTGCAACTTCTTATTTAAATATATTTTCTTGACACTATTACAGGTGGAGAGGACCTTGACTGATTTTTTTTTTTGGTTCATGATTGAGTTTAATCTTATAGCTCAAGGTAGACAGCTTATGTATGAGGAGCATTTGCTCATGCAAAGCTTTTTAATCACTCTGTGTACCTGAAGAATTTTAACACTTTATATTAAAGTAACACATCTGGGCAATAGAAATTATAAGAAAGCCCCACAATATCTGCAAAAAGAGCTTACTTTGCTCTTCACACAGAGAAAATTAAGCAAGAAGGCAAAGCAAGTCAGGCTGGAGGCTGGACCAAAAGGTTTTCCCTTAGGTTGGCAATGTGGAGTTTGGAACCTGAACCCCGAGCTTGGCCAAACCTTGTGTGGTCCATTGGCACCGCAAGCAGCCCTCATGGGATGTATAGGTCATGTCAAAGCTACAGATCTATGCTAACCTACCCCAGCCCGTGTTTTCACCGGGTACAGTGGAAGTACGTCCTTACCTTGTGCAGATGCTGGAAGAATAAATCCCACTAATAACTGTGCTGAGCTCACATGCTGCGATATTGAGAGTTTAAAAGGCAGAAATTGCTCTTGGATCCCTGAGCTGTGCTTTAAATTTCTGCTAACGTTTTCCTTCCTGTTATTCCTAGGGCTCTACTCAGAAAAGCAGTCTATGACTATCTTTTCTTTAAATTCAGGACAACGCCAGCCACTGCCCATGTTAATTAGTGACAAATCTTGACTGAAAACCCAAGAGGGCAGTTAAGACTAAAACCTTTCTTGCGCCACAGAGATGGAAAACACATGGATGTGTCAGCCGCGAACCTCGGCATTGTTCCAGAGACGGAAAATATTCCAGTTCTGCTTTTTTACCTTTCGTCTTCTTTCAAGCCTCGACCTCCTCACTGCTCCAGAGCTCCTTGCATTGCCAGCAGCAGGAAACGAAGCATCATTAGGGCCGAATTTGTCTGGACACTGGACTTCCTCTTGGAAATGGTTTGTTCAGAGGTTTTGTTGTTTTTTTTACTTTCTTCCCCAGGAGGATCTAAAATTTCTTCGTGAGCAACTTATTGTAGAAAAGCCGAAAACACTGAAGGAGCTTGTGCGTTTTCCAAGGCAAAGCTGTGACAGCTCGTGGGTTCCTTTGCAGCGGTGCCAGAGCCGAGCGCGGGGCTGCTCCTCTCCATCACGATGCTGCAGAGATGCTTCGCTCGAGCAGTAGAAGCCAATCTGCAGCCATGCAGTGATTTGGGGGCTTGCAGACAAGAATATTCAGATCCCGAAAAGCAATGTGGTTTAAAATTTTCCACTGTCTGTAGTGGTTTGCAGATGACCAATGTTAACGCCCTTTTGTCCGTGGTGTTTATACAACGGACTGGGGTGATGCAGAAGAGGGGTTGGGAGAGCTGCTAGAGACAACCGGGTCGGTTTGAGCCCTGTAAGCTGCGAGCGGGGCAGGAATGGAGGCAAAGCCAGGATCTGGCCATGGAGAGCTCCGGGGATGTTAGCTGCGTCTATAATTGTAATGGCTTGAGTGAACATTTGGTCAGTGAGTTTGTAGCTCTGTTTCTAATTATGGTTGGTTTGGTTTTTTATTTTTCTGGTGCTTTTTTAGCATATGCCTATTTCCAATGGGGGTGAATTGCCCTAGTTCCTCTGTCCCGGGAGGAGCTGTCCCTGAGCAGCGCTGGCTCGTGTGGCCACCACGTGCTCTCTCCAGCTCCGATTTCACCGACTAGGCACGGGAAGACGTGAGGATCCCAAGCGAACATCCCTTCCTATTACCTGCACGTGCTTAGACCTGGAGGATCGTGTGGATTTAACACAGTGCCCTGCAGGCACGATGGGAGGAGAGGCTGCGCCTGTATGGAAACGGATCCGGGCACCTGTATTTTCCCATGGTGCTGCCTTTCCCGGAGCGCGACAGGGGCTGTTACCGCACTTAGCGCAGACGGGGAGCACAAGGATGTTTGCTGGTTCCTAAGCAAACAACTCTTCCCTCTCTCCTTCTCCTCGTCCCTGCCTGCTCCTCCGATGCCAGGAACATGCCTGCAATGTCCTGGAAATGGCTCTGCTCCGGGCTGGGCGGCTTCTTGAAAGCGATCCCATCTCTGCAGCGAGCCCAGACAGTGATTCAGCCCGGCGCTGCCGAGGCATGGGGCGACTTACAGTAAGTCACTCCCAGGGCAGCTTCTCTGATAGAGCAAATCACCCTGACGAAGTAGAAGGCACCCAACTCTCCTTCATCCTTCCCAGCGCGAAGGCAGCTTTCCTGTGACTTGCCGCTGCTGACTCAGTCCCTCCGGGAACTCGGTTTTCTGTGTGCCAAAATAAAGCAGGCAGAGGTGCCCCTGCGGCGGGTCCCGAGCCCTGCCGTCCCACCAGGACACGGGTGCTGGCAGCGGCAGGACCGTCCCATCCCTGCTTCAAACCCCTGCTTGCAGCTCAGGAGCGAGCGGCACGTTTCAAACAGCGGCAGTTCCCCGGCAAAGCTGGAGAAACAGAATCCACTGAAAGTTTCCATGTCTGCAGAGGGTGCCAGGAAAACAGCTTTTTTTTCTGCCCTGGGAGCCTGCATCACATCGGGCTCCCTCCCTGTCCCATGGCTCAGCCCCAGTTAAGAGCAAAATCAGACTAGAAGAAAGCATCGTTCTGGAGTGCTAAGGGTGGTTAACGAAACCCGGAGTGTTAGTAGGAGCAAATTAAAGCCAGCTCAGCAATAACCTGGCCTTGCACTTAGTTTGCCTGCTGCTGCGAAGCAGAAAAAGCGAGACGAAGCGGCGCAGGCAGAGACCACCTCTTTTCAGTACTCACCCAAGCAACCTGCTTCTGCAGGGTGGGAGCACTTTGTTCCCTATAGCAATAGTGGGGTTTTTTTTTTTCCCCAGCTTATTCAGATCCATTTAACTTACCTTGTGATTCAGACCCCTCTGTCTCTTACTTTCTTTGCTGTTGCTTAGCAGGATGCATAATATGAAAGCTGCCGTTCATTCAGGTTTTTTAGTTCTCAGTGGCAGCTGCAGCTTCCTAGCTGGAGTCCAAATGAAACACAGAAAGTCAGTCCGGCTCCTTATGAAACCCAGCAGCTAGGTTGTTTGCAAAAGCAGGGTTTTTTCTTGTTTCTTTGCTTGCTTCAACTCGTGCTGGGTTCCTGTGCTTTTGTCCTGCTATAGCTTCCTTAGGACTCGCAGCCAGTCTGTCGGGTTGCGCGGTGCCTCTCACAATGATGGAAATGAAGACCAAAAAATCTATGAATAATAATAATAAAAAAAATATCAAAAACCACAGACCCAAAACCACATCCAGTGTTCCAGCCAAGAGAGAAAGTACTGGGATCACATGGAAATAATTTCTGGTTTGGAGATTTCAGCATCTTTTTATGCAGGGGAAAGGAATTAAAAAAAAAAGCAAACACCATGAGCCCACAATAAAAGCTCTGGCTTTTGTGCACGAGCTGTAAAGGTGACAAAGACATCTTGAAGGGGTGCAGCGACGGAACCTGCCCCTGCAGTGACACTGGGGGAAGGTATGGGTGCACGGCCAGGGGCCTGGGGACAGACCAGCGCTAAGGGAAGATGTCACCCCCCCATCCCATGCACCTCTGCTGAAAAATAAAGCGCTTTGCTTCTGTTTGAGCAGATTTGGGGCCAATCTCAGGAAGGTGACGTGCAGCTGCAGTATGCTGTTTTCCCTCCCTGCTTCACAGGTTTAGGGGATAACACCTTATGCCAAACCATCCGTGGCGGGATGCGATGAGTATTCGCATCCCGTGAATGGGAAAGGAAGGACAAACATAAGCACGAGGGTGAAACTTCCTCAGCGTGTGTCTTCTCCCATCACTACCTGCTTGCTGGTGGTGTGGTTTGCACTAACTCTCCTGCAACACCCAGAAATGGCTGGAGAGCAAGTTGCCACTATTTCACATCCATTGGGACTGAATTACCGGCTCCCCTGGCTAACTGCAGCAATTACAGCCAGGGTGCCACGAGGGTCCGTGTGGGACGGGAGGCATGAAGACCGTCTCTGAAGGAGACTGAGCAGAGGGCATCTTCAGAGAAGCCATCCTGCCCGGGCTGGCCCATCTGCAGAGGAGCACAAGGTGGTCCTGGGCACGTGTGAGCCCCTCAGGAGGGCTAGTAGCCACCGTGGAGTGAGGAGGCTGCAGAACTGAGCACAGCATGGCAGGGTCATGCATGCTGCATGCTGGCAGGATCATCCCCGAGCCAGGAGATAATGTGGGATGTAGCGCAGATGGCTCTTGTCCAAGGAACTGCTGAGACAAAGTCACTCAGGACAGCAAGGAGCAGACACGGGGGTTTCAGAGCGTGCTGAACATCGCACACGTCCCCAGCCCCGGGGCAGAGCGGTGCCGCACCAGTGCCGTTTGATTTTTAGTGCCCACGCTTTCTTAGCTGAAATTGCAAACTTGGTTATTTCCAGCCCTTGGAAAAAAAGCACATTGGTGGTTTTATATAAAACCAGGTTTGGGCTCTGAATTTTTCTTTTTTTTTTTGGGGGGGGGGTGATGGTGGTTCTTTCTTTTTTCTTTTTTCTGTTTTGCAGCTGCCTCCCACTAATTGTAAAAGAGGAAGCTAAAAGAGATGGGTACCCTATAGAGTGCAAACTCCAGTATCATTCCTGCCCTAAGACTGAAAAAGAAAAGCATCACTTTTGATTGCCCTGAGAACATCAGGAGGGGAAAGGTGTGTTTTGTCCTCTCGCAGTGCCCTTCCCCACTCCAGGTCACAACTCGGTGCTTTAAATGCTTCTCGCCGCAGTCCTCCTGCTCTGTCGCCTGCCCTGCACCAGACCCCAACACTGTGACACCTCACCAGTCCACGGGGACACGGGCTGGCCAGGTCATGCTTTTTTTTTTTTTTTTTTTTGGAAACAGTCTCTGCCTTATATAAGGAGGGATGAGATGTGAGAGAGCCTTGGGAACCTCTCTGCTTTTTCAAAACCCCTCCAAAGCCTCCCCATCCCTCCCTGACCCAGCCGGGCAGGGGACATAGCCGAGGTCCTCAGAAAGGTCTCCCAAATCTGCTCCAGGTGCCGATGTGCCCCAGCTCCCAAATGCTCCGCACCGCTGTCCCACTGCCCACAGTCACCCGTCCTCCAGAGCCTGGAGCCCTAGATCAGATGGCTGTCATGGTGGAAAAGGGGGGTTTGCACATCTTTTCAAAATTAAAGAAGGAGCAAAACATCCTTTAAAGCTGTAGGTGGACCTGGGTTATATAAAGGAGAATTCAAATTGTTTACAGACGACTTATGTTGGGAATGTTTTTATGTTGGTGGTGTTGAATAAAACTAGCGGGTGATTAAAGCAGACTGCAGCGTGATTTATTTATTTTTTTTTTAAATTCAAGAATCTGCATCCAGAGTGATGAGGAGGGGGAATAAGGACTGTTGGGAGCGAGGGCTGCCCCCGTATCAAGGGGGAGGGAAGATTTACATGTGCTGCCAGTGCTGTGCTTGGGAGACTCCATTAGCAAGGACCAGCGAGGCGAAATGTAGAGGTTTGCTGCTGTCCCAACATGAACCCGAGCAGCGTCCAGCTTTCCATGAGTCACCCGCTTCTCCAAGCCCAGCCTTCCTGGACCCCCCCGTCCCCATCCCTGTCCCCATCCCCATCCCCTCCCACCGCAGCAGTGGTCCCGGTCCCAGCCCCACGCGGACGGGCAGGAGCAGGCTGTGGTGGGCAGAAGGCGCCTGGAAAGGGGCACATGGAGCCCAGTACAGCAAGGGTGGGGGGAATCGGGCTCCAGCCTTTCCAAAGCTGCCAGGAAAAGAAAAACCTTACTCATCCTCTTTTTGGAGGGACCTCAAACAGTCTCTAAGTAAAGAAATGACTTTGCCTCACAAATGCTAACCAAAAGCTTTTCCTGTCATCTTCGCTGTTCTGGATTAAACACCAATTTGTGTTATTTTTTCTCATTCACCGCGTTTCCCAGGTACCCTGCTCTACTCTTGGCGCTGCTCAGCACCTTTCATGGACGGGAGAGGTTCCTCCACATGTCCTGCACCGATGGCTCCAAAGCCGCCCCGTTGGAGTTGCTGTGTTCATTTACTTGGTCCCACAAATCACCTGAACTCCAGGAGCAAATATTCTGCATTAACACATTTGTGTCACCGTCAATAGAGAGACCACATGGGTGACATCGATGCCTTTTCAGGATTTGGGTCTATCTGCCTCCCAAAAGCAGATCAGCAGTCCGTCCTGAGCACGCTTCGGATAGTTTCTTTCCTTCGTCATCCAGCAAATATTTATAATTAGAACACAATCAGTAAATAATACCTATTAGCCCTGCTGAGACACAGGAGCTGCTTTGCATCAAGTACATCCTTGCAACAAGAACCGATGCAAACAAAAGCGCGAACGCAAATGCCAAAGCACTTAAAGCGGAGGGACGGCAGCCTGGAGATTGGAGTTTGGATCCTGGCTCTGCTGCTGACGGCGTGGGGTTTTGGGAAAGCTCCCCTCCGCCCTCCTGGGGATGGCACGTCTCTTCTCCCATTCTTCATCGCCCATTTTTAGACTAAGCTCTTCAAGGCAAAAAAAAAATGTATAATCGGAATGCAACCGGGCAGAGCTCTGGTTTCACAGGGGGGTGCGAGGCCACCGCTGAGAGCTTACTTGTATGGATATAAAAATAGTTCATAAATGTAACTCAATAGAAAGAGTGTTTGGGACTCTGAAAATTATATTAGCTGGTCAAAAACTATCCGAAACCAGTCTACATGAGATATTTTTATTTTTACTCTGAAACTTAGGACAGAAGAAAAATGTTATGGTAACCAGCACCTGGCATCAGAGCCGGTGTCTCAAGATCAAACAGGTTTTCTGCCTTTTAAAACGACAGCCTCCTTTTTTGAAATAATAATCACATTCAAGGAAGAAGGATATTTCTGTTTACGCAGTTGATTTATAAAGCTTGGCTTTTGTCCATGCAAGGAGCAAGGAAAAGAAAAAGAAAAATCATCTCTGCGCGCTGCTGAAGGCTTGCAGCAAATTAATAAGAAACTCAGTGTGTGATGGAGCAGCGAGTTCAGGGCACGCTGAGCGTCTGCCTCCTCTCTGCAATGAATGCAGTAAGAGATTAAACAATGCTCAGCTAGAGAATGGACACACCGACGGTGAATTTAAGGGACATAAATGATGATCTGGGAAAGCCATGGTTTTCTTTGCAGCCTTGGTGTGCTAAAACCGGTCTGGTTTACGGAGAAGTGAACGTCTCTTTCTAATCAGTTAATTGATGAAGTGCCTAGGTTTTTAGGAAGGTGCTGCTTTGTGCTTTGAGGAGCTTTGCCTACTTGGGAGAGCGTGCTCAAGGATGAGCATCGATGGCTTGGAAAGGACACCCGGAGACACAGACGTACACGAGCTCTTGCTCCAGGTAGCCGATATTAGCGACCCCGTGCTGAACCAGGGATGTGGTCAGCTGCGGCGTGCCGGGATGCTGGAGTCTCCGTGCTCTGCAAACGCATTTCCCTGCGTGGTCAGACCACAGTCACAGCTCTGCTTGCGTAAAAAGGCAGTGGAAACGTCTCAGCCAGTGTCCACAGGCATGCTTATCCTTTCTCCTTCTTTTAAGTGAAGGCATATCTTTTTTTTTTTTTAGCTTTCAAACACATTGTATATAATGGCTGAAGTTATTTGAGTTGTAACCAGCTCTTTAAATGAAAAGGCATGTTTTATATGGATTTTTCCACTGCGCTGAACTCAGTGAGAGTGATGTGTGTTTGCTCTCTCCTCCCGCTGAAGGCTGGGGCTCTGTGCCATGACAACGTCTGCACCACGTGGCAGGGACACACACAGATGATTCCTATGGAAACATTAAATATTAAACTAAGTTTCCTCCTGGCTTTCTGCTGGGGTGTCTTTTTGGATCACAACAACCCCCTGGCATTCACAAAAAGCAGCCAGACCTCTGGGGTGTTTAGCTGACAGCCCAGACGATGCACAGGGAACCGGGAGGGTGTGTGCAGAGATATGATTAAACTCCAAAAATAAGTGGAAAAAGCGAAAAGCAGCTCTCTATGCACTGCCATGTCAGCCAGGCAGCCCAGGAAGAGTTTTCAAAGCCTCTAACATAGTAATCCCCAACTGATAATATAATTTAATGCAATAAAGCGTGTGCATATTTTTTTTTTTTTTCCAAGCGTGAGTGTGTGGTGCTTTCAAGTGGCCAATTGCACAAAGCCAAAAATAATTACGAGCTAATTGGAATTTAAACAGCAGCGTGTGAATGATAATTGGAAACTGCTTAAGAATAATTTACTAAATAGCATGAAAGCTATGATTTCAGAACAGAGTGAGAAAACATTTATAGCTAAAGCCTGGTTCTGCGAACTGAAAGCTTTCTGGATGAGAAGAAATGCTGCATATAATAGGTAACGAGGAGAAGTGGGTGGCTTTCTCCAGGCTGCTGCAGCCTTCCAGGGCTGCTCAAGCTGAGCGATATTTGCAAAGGGGAAACGAGACAACCTGGATAAATATAGGTTAATCAGCCTTACGGTGAACCTGTCAAAGTAACAGAATTGCTGATGATCTCTAATGAAGAGTTAATGGAGGGTAATGCGGCCAATGCCAATCAGCCAGAACTGGTGGGAAATAGATCTCATAGACCTAATTTCTATTCTATATTACAAGTTTATTCGATGCAGGTACACCGACTTTGGCAAAACACTGGTCAAAACCTTTTAATTAAAAAATGAAAGTGATACTAATTCAGGCTGGCACGGAGAGATGGGTGAGCGTGTTTGCAGCAGCGTGTTGGGGACGGCTCATCTCTCTCGCCATCCGGGCTAACGAGGCACGATGCCACGAGCCCCGATCATGATGAACCGGGTCAGCTTTGCTGGGAACCTGCTGAATAACCAAGCGGTACTCTTAAAATTGACTATAACGGCACTAAGCTGTGAACGACATTGATTCATCATTAAACCTCATCTACAAGCTGTCAAGCTTTAGACATTTAAGACCCTGTTCTCAAATCTAAATTTGGAAACCCTGAAAGAATTGAATCTTGGGTTTGAGTTAAGCCTTTGTTAAATGGAAATGGGAGTTCACAGTGGTCATAAATAGCACATCCATCTCCCCTGTATCCACCTTCCCTTTGCATAAAAAACAGCATTGTTTTGCTGAATAATCTCTTAGGCAGGGCTTAGACCATGAATTTACTTTAAACCCTGGATTTAGTGTGATTAGCTCTAACTAATCTCACAGGGCTTCAGGCATGTGTTGAGAATGCTCTCTAAGCCCTTTTTGTGCAACACCTTTTGGGGAGAGCAGCACGGGTTTTAGCCATTCTCACAGCTTCTGTCTGATGGTGGGAAGAGTCCTTGCTCAGGTCTGTGGCACATTATGGAATTTTCACATCATGTAACACAAAGGGTAACTTGACTTATTCTGTGCATTTTCTCATCTCCACCCCCCCACCCCCCCATTACTTAGAGTAATATTAGGCAATGAGCACTATTCCTGCATTTAGACTCTCTTAAAAATCCAGTCCGATGACAGACCCAAATCAAAATAGCCAAACCCAGGAAGAAATCCTTGGCACAGCACCAGTGTTCAGACAGGTTTATCACACTGACTGTATTTGCATGGAAACCAAAATGAGCCGAGAAGGAAAATATTTCTCTTTGTTGTTTTGTTTCCAGAACAAAAGAGAGATTTGATTTTTTCACTTTCATTTCCTTTCCAGTTTTTAGATTACTTGTAATTATATGGTGCTGAGCAAATAGACGGCGCTCTACCTTTTTGTAAATGACTTGGAAGTTTTCTTTAATCCCTTGATAGGGTTCAACTGGTACGTCATTCATCACGCTGCTGCTCTGCATTCCAGCAACTGGGCTCATTTAATTTGCTAGGCTGCACGAAATAGCTTTACCATGCCTGCTTATACAGAAGTAATGATGGGTAGAACCCCGTAGCACATAATAATTGCTATTTTCCACAGAGAGATGCATGCATGTTTTCAGAATAATCTTAAAAAAGTTAAAACCTGTGAGAGTGAGACGGGCTGTGGACAGCAGTGTAAAAATGATGGAAGATAGTTTTCTTCCCAGATTCTTTTTTTAAGTCTCTATTTTTCAGCTTTAAAATGGTCTCTGCTGGTTGAATCGCTGGGCTGTGGGACACCACATTCCCCCTCCCCACGCTCGTCCGGGGTCCTGTCTCTCCCTGTGGGCAAAAACGTCCCCACGTCTCCATCCCCAGGAACTGTTTCAGCATGTTCTCGGTTTGAGCCTCTGACACACTCGTCCCCTCAAAAAAATGTCAGTCTGAAACCCACCTTTTGCCTCAGACTTTTCTGTCGGAAAAGGAAACAGAAAACAGATTGCAATAATTTTTCACTAGGGAGATAAACACAAAGGATGGGTCCGGACAAGCCCTTTTGTCTGAGGACGCGTTGCCTGGCCGCCTCGGCTCGACCCCACCAAATCTGGCAGCGCCTCGACAGCTGTCAGTCACTCCAGCACAATCGATACGCTGACATTTCGGGTCATCCTCGCAGACCTTTCCCCAGCACAAAGGAGCTCAGGCTGCCTTTGCCCGGAGGGTTTCGCACGGCAGCGCACCTCTCCCTTCCCTGGGCAGCTCAGGCTGCTGAGCTCTGGCAGCGTTTCTGCTCTTGGAGGACTCACGGCTCCTCTCGTAATCTCCTATTAAACGCTCCCCGGCTATCGCTGCTCGGGCTTCACACTTATTTCCAGCGCTGTGGCAGACAGGGCTGCAGCTAGCGGTGAATTTTGATTCCCTGGTGGCAGTTGCAGAAGCAATGTGGAAGAGTTGGCTGAGATATCAATAAACTTAATCTGTCCCCTCCATTCCTCTGAGGATTATTCTTCGTTTCTTAAATTGAGGCTGTTTTATGAAGTCATAGACTTTTGCTCTTTACATTTAAAGAACAGCCAGACAGAGAGTTTTCCAAGAGCAAGGACCCATGATTTAAAAGTGGGAGCAAAAGTCGCTCATCTGTGTGAAGGAATCAGAGATGAGGCAGTTTGACAATTAAATAAAAAGTTACAGAATGTTCTTTACAAACAAGATTCCATGCCAAAATTTTTGCTGCCCTTGTGTTACTCCTGAGTTGCCACAAACCCCAGGAAGAAAGTCTTTGCTTTTAAGAACTTGTAGTTGAAGGAAACAGAAAGAAAAATCTTCAGGTGGGTCAGGGGCAGAGATGGGCACAGGCAGCTCGGGACAGCCTGGGCAGAGCGCGAGCTGTGCTCGGGGACAAGGCGGCTTTACCGCCATGAGATGTGCACGCTCCTGCCTCACGTCAAATGCTGAGCAAAGCACGCGGACTTGAATCTCTCTCCCTGGCATTTAGTTTAATGCTTTCAATCTTTCTTACCTGCCAAGGTATGAGCACGCACATAGACAACTCACACGGCTTTGGTGCCGCATCATTCATCGAGCTGTGAACACATCGGACAGGAATCCACGTGCCCGTGGCAGCAAGGAGTGGTGATTCTGGTATAATTTTGGAGACTATTTTTTTTTCCATATTGATTTGGTTCTCATTTTTAAGCAGATGCAACATTGTCGGTAGTGTAAGAAAGACGTGGATGGGAAGAGGTCTCTGGTCATTCAGCTGGAGCCGTCTGCTTGGGTGGACCCAGCACCGGGAACAACCACACAGATCTTTTTTCCATGCTGGCTGCCAGACTGAGGATCGCAGCTCGGCGCCCTGTACCCGCAGCTAGCAGTGGCCAAAAGCATCATTTTTCTTCTTGCATCTGGAGAAAAAGAGGAGGAAGGGCAGCATGTAACATTGATCTGCAGGAGCGCTTGACATTGACATATACCATGAGTATTTTTAGCATCCAAGCACACTTTTTCTTGGCCACACCATGACACCTGAGACCACTCCTACAACATCAGTATAAGGGTAATCATTTTATGACAGGAGAGGGGAGGCACAGAAAGGTTAAATGATTTCTCTCCATCCACACAGTACGACAGCAGCAGAGGTGGGAATAAATCTCAGGATCTCCCTGCACCTCCCCACCGCAGCCGCAGCGGTTCAAGGGCTAGCTGCCACTTCTGCCGCTCTTTGGCAGGTCTAATGGAGAGCCCTTTGTCAAGGAGGCAGGCCATGCATCAGCTTGGTGACAGTGGCATTCCCAGTGCCCTTCCCAGCTTGGCCAGCGTAGCTCCCATCCATCATCGACTGCATTTCAGCACCAGACTTCCAGAAGCGGCTGTAGTACAATGACTTCTAGGCATAGTAGCAGCAATTTCAGAGCAGTTTGAGGTAAGAGGTGACAGAGCACCAGGAACATTTCAAAGTGAAGGTGAGAAATGCACACGTTCACCGTCTGAACCTCGTAGTCATTGCGGACCAGAACCTGCATCCTTTTCTGGAGTCTCACTCAAGCAGCACTTCAAGTCTCCAATGTACAAAAGTTCAGAGGTTGAATTCACCTGTATCAGTGCCATCAGTTGTCAAATCTTTGGGGCTACCACAGCCTCCATCCAACTCTATGGGTCAGTGCTCAGGACGGGGACAGGACTTCAGTGTCTCCCAGTGCCACGGTGCAATGCTGCCTGAGCTCTTTGCAACCTTCACTGCATTTACTTCCATAAAATTTCAGGCAGGCAACTGCTACAGATTGGTCTAAGAAACTTGCAAAGTCAGTTGGGTTTTTGGCAGAAAAGAGCACTGAGCTGGAGCTCTTCTGTTCCCACTGGCCTCTGAGAGAGGCTATTAATAGCCGGAGAATGGATAAGAAGCAAAGCAAAGAGTTTTAATTGGGCATCTTGATATCGAGAAATGGGCCTTTGATAGGAGTCCAGTCCTGTGAAATGTTTTTGGAAGGAGCAATGGTCTCCATTCAGGATCTCTCAGGTTAAAGACTTCCAGGCTGGGGGTTGATTTTGTTATCACCTTCCTCGGCAGTAGCGTAAGAGCAAAGCTGCTAGCAATGCTAACCAATGTTATTGCAGCCGAAGGCCTCCCATGGACTGCCTCTGCAGTTTAAAATCCTACTTTTGCACAACCAGCACGGCGGCTCCAATGAGCAATTGCGGCAAGATGCTTCTGTGCTGAGTCTACCTTTTCCTTTGTTAAATAAAAATCACGTCTCTCTGCTTTGACATTTCACTGTTGGCCACGGATCACATGCATAGGATGAAGATGAAGCTGCCCATTCGCATGGCCAAGAAGCAAAGTCTACGACTGATCTTAGCGATGCTCGTCATTAGGCTGGGCTCCTGTCTCAGGGCGGCGAGCGCTGATACGGAAGCGCAAAGAGGAGAAAGTATCTGCCAGGGGCATAATGTGGAGCACAGACCGAGACAGAGCAGATCTGCCCGACCACGAACAGTTATTGCCGACAGACAGATGTTTGTCTGGTCTTAAATTACATTGCCTGCATGCCTGGAAAAGATACTGGCTTATAAATAGCAGTGCTTCAATCCCCTATGGTTTTGCATATTCAGGTCCCACCGTAAGGCATGAGGGTGTTAGACAAAACTGGCTGGAAATGGGCTGTGGGTAGAAAGTGTCTAGGGGTGTCTGGCAGTGGGGTGTCGTGAGCTTCTTCGTGGGAAGTTTTTGGTGAAGAGAGGGGGAGCAATTCATCCTTTCTCTTCTGCACTGCACAGAAGGAGAATCCCTGGGAAAGCACCATATTTATGGCTGGATAAAAAGGTTTTAAGGTTTTTGACATTGAAGTGTTTCAGCAAGAGTCCAAATTCTCCATGAAAAGCAGACATTTACCATGAATATACAGAAGATCCAGGCTGTAAAGCAGCATTTTGTCCACTCCAGCGCTGCCTTCATTTCCTAGGCAGGCTCTCAGAGGCCTCCAGCCCCAAAGAGATGCCAAGGACTGAATGCTCATTGCAGATTAAAACCCAAATAGAGCCAGATTCCCAGCCCCGAGTGGTGCTGCCGGGGGGGGGGGTTGTCCCCTGGGACAGGGTGTGGATCATCCTGCTCGGCGCTGCATCTCCTCAGCTCCCACCCAATTCATGGAGCCGGGCTCACGACTGGCAGGGTTAGCCTATATCTTGATGAGATCCACCTACCAGCTGTGTCAAACCACCGATGAGTGTGGACCCAAAGCTTCATCTCCTGCTGGTTGAGGACTTGCACAACCTCCTGGAGAAGCGGGACTGTTTTCTGCTTCCCCGACCTGCCCCAAGCTCTGTCCTTACCAGCCGGCAGGGCTCAGCTCTCCTCCCACGCGATGCTGCAGCCCGGCTCAGTGCTAACGGGGGCTGGTTGCCGCGTATAACGGGCTCCTTATGAGCTGCTCCCTGTTTCGGACCTCGAGGCATCCTGTCCGTGCTGCTTTCTGCCAGTAGCCATTTCTGCGTATTGTACAGGCAGAAAAACAAATGTCAGCTAACATTTTGGGGAGAAGGAGGGGGACAGCCAGTGCGACTCACCCATGGACTAACCCGAAACATTCTGCATTACAGTTTAACGTGATGGAAAGCTACAATTAGCTCTAATTAAGGCAGCCTCATTGCCTCACTGAGAGCAGAGCTGCTGTCAGTTCCATTTTCTTACCTTTCCACAACACCGACACGCTGCAATTCAACAGATTAATACTCCTGGCACGAAGCATACTCCCCACTGATGAATGGGCGCTGAGGATTTATTACTAATACCCTGCAGTGGGGCCCAGAGGCACCCCCGGCACTGGCCTCCCTTGGATACAGGGTGTTATTTATTTGGGGTAAAAAGTCAGAGCATGGAGAGTGCGGCTGCGGGATGCGCCCAGGGTGACACAGTCCCTTGGCAGGGCTGGAATAAATCCGCTTTCCTCTGATTTACCCGTAGTGATGGACCCATTAGAGCACAGAGCCTGTTGCCTCCAGGCTTTGCAAATTGAGTATCATTCACTGCTGTATGTCTGAAGAGTCTCAGTGACATTTCTGAGCTGGCGTCTCAGAAAACTGCTAATAAAAGGATAAAACCCAGAAGTTATTATAAAGCATATCTCATAAATTTTTGTCTCAGTCAATGAGCATCACTGGGCTTCCTGGAAAGAGCTATAAGACCCCTTTCACATCCTTTCTTAAGCTGATCTCTTTGCAAACTATTTCACGTGCAGATAAGGCATGTAACCTGCACCTCTGCCTTAGGATGAGTGAGCGTTTCTCTCCTCCGTCGTGTGATAACAGCCAGGGCTGCTCTGTATTCAGTGCAGTCGTGAGCAAAGTGAACCGTTCTCATCTGCGATGCACTGTATTCAATGGGCAGAGATGCTTTATTCTTGCAATTAAATGTAATTTCTATGTTGCCCTAGAGAATACAGAACCTTACCTCATTACTGCAGCCAGTCTTTCACTGGTGCCAGGACAGGATTTTATTATTGCTGTGTTGCACAGGATACTGAGTCGAGACTTGTGCCATTTTGGGTCATGTTATTAACTGAAAAAAAATCTCTGTTACGACAGAGGGTGGATTCACATCAGCAGATATCTTGAATCTTTTCCTGAAATCAATCATCTTCAGGGATTAATACAGTTCTTGTTATGGGAGTGTCAAAGCCTCTGACAATCACATTGAATCTGTCTGCACGCTCTTGGGCTTGACCAGGAGGTGGATTCTCCCGTGCAGGAAATTCCACCCCATTTGCTTCTTATGTTGAAGCAGAAGGGAATTAAACATAAGGAAAAGTGATTCAAATGCAATGCTTTATGTGAATTTCAAACTTCATAATATCATAGTCTGGTTTGGGTTGGAAGGGACCTTCAAGGGTGATCCAGTCCAAGCCTCCTGCCATGGGCAGGGACATCTTCAACTAAATCAGGTTACCCAGAGCCCCATCCAACCTGACCTTGAGTTTTTCCAGGGGTAAATATTGGTGCATAGAATGAAACCATTTCATTACAAATTAATAAGAAATGTACGCATTCCCTCCTGGGAGAGTCAGAAGAGGACATTTTGACATGGGGTGGCTGTCTTAACTCCTCCACAGAGCAATGCCAGGACCTGGGGAAAGGGTCCCAGGCGCTGGGCAGCACCAGGAGCTCAGTGGTGACCAAGGAATTCGGCTCCATAGAGGGAAAACACCCATCTCCCATCTGCAGAGAGATGTGAACAGCAGAGAGAGAACCAGCTGAGACCCAACACTTGCACGTCATTGTGGTTAATGGCTTATTGATGGGATTACAGCTTTGCTTTCCGTCATTAAGATGCGAGATCTGGTTTTAGACTTTTATTAATTTGTTTGTTCGTAACCGTTCAATAGATCTTTTCTGCAAACATGCTTCAATCTCTGGGTTGTTCACAAACATGTTTGCTCAATGTATTCCTGTTCGCTTAATGAATTCCAGCTGTTCATTAGTATACCTGTCATATGATATTACTTCTGTTTCCTGAATGGATGCAATAAAATAGATACATTAAATAAGAAGTAAATTAAACAAAAAATGAAAGGTGGAGGGGGAAAAAGGTTTCATCGATGTTTTCAGGAGGAAGACGTGAAAAACACATGGCCTTTACACCGAAGAGGGCAATCTTTCCCCTGTGGAGGCAGAGCAGTGGGGCAGTGGTGAGGCAGTAGCAGACATATACTGCAGCAACCATGGTCCAAAGCCATAACCCTGAGTCATGATGGGTCAAAACCACGGGAAAGCGGCAAAGTTTCAGTGTTCACACCATTAATTAAAGCTAAATCTGCTCTGTATAGCCTATTTCACCCTGCACTCTCATCGTCACCGTACAAACCTCAATCAGAGTGTGAAGCTTGTATCTCAAGCAGAGCAGATAGGAAAGCAGATTTCCTATTTCCCTAAGGAGCTTTTAGGATTCCCAAGTGGTTTTCCACCTTGAACCTGAGAGAGGATGGAAAAAAGTTGATTTTATTGTGAACTGGAATCAATGGACTTTCTAATTTTGGCTTGGCTGACAAGCTGTATTGATTTTAATTTCCTTTTTGTTTCCCTAGGAAATTACTTCTATTTCACAATGGGAATTAATTCAGTTAGGAGAAAAAAAAGACCCAATGTGCTTCCTTTCCCAGGTGCCATTGTGGCTGCTTTGACAGGTCAGTCACATTTTTGTCCTTGGGAATTTTTCAAAATGGGGTATTTGTGTACACAGATTCTGAAACCTGTCATGCAATCTATGTTGGCAAATTTAATTTTGCAATAAAGAATTCTTTCTATTAAATGAGTCTACTCAAATACCAAAGGATAGCTGAGAGATGTGAGATTCATCCCACCTCAGTGAAGCCACGCATATCCCAGCCACCCATACCCCAGCTGAGATAATCACGGCTGCAGACTGGGGAGTATTTCAGCAGAAGCTGGAGTGTTTTGGCACTCTTACATGAATGTGTTTGGAATATATTTTCAGTTCCTCAGTGCACCTTGTAATTGAATCAGATAAACATGTGGAAGGTACAGCGATATTCAGGCAACGCTAAGCACTAGTTGTATGATTATAGCAAATCTTTCAGCTCCTCTGAGCTCACTGACAGTGACTTATTTCTGTATTTGTACGTGCTGCTGTTTATGATGGAGGAGGTCACAGGGCAATAAACAGGATAAAAAGCCAGGCTGAAGAATTTGATTATTGTAAAATCTATTTATTTCAAGTATACCAGTTATTTCTATTATGGGACATTTTAGAAATAATTCTGTGTCTTTAAGTAGTTTAAAGAAGATTAATTTTCCAAGCAAAAAATCCTTCCTCAAATCCATTTTATCTGCTTCTCGGACAAAGTGTGAAATTAGGAGCTTATCCTAAAATCACTGAAATCAAAGGCAGGTCTTTCCCTTGACTTTAGAGGGTTATAAATCAAACTGAATGTGAATAGCTGAGCAGTAGCGTTGTAACAGATAGCTGGTGCACAGAAGAGTGATGGGGCTGGAGATGCACAGTACCAATAAACATATGGGTGTAATCTGACAAAATGTCTTTTTCGCTGGGGTGGGTGGCGGAGACGCCACCTGAGAGCTTCAGAATTCACCCAAGACATTTCTGGATCAAGATTATTTTTCTAAACCTGGTCTTTTGTACAGTACATTCTGCCTAGCTAAATGACCTGAAACCTTGAGAAGTGGGGTAAAAGGGACAAAATGGACAAAGGCTCTTCCTTTCCTCTGAAAAAGGAAAATATGAGGGAAAATCCCATATTCTGGGAGGTGACAGTAGCACCTTCCAATGCTCCAGCTGGATCCAAAAGAACACAGTTGTCCCCACCCCTAGAAAAATCCAAGAAACTAATTTTCAGGCTTCCTTACAGGTTCTAGCTGGTTGCGGGAGGTTGATGCTGAGACTGTTTAAGCCGTATTCCTATGGGCTCTCCCCAGGATTACTCTACAGCCCATACCTGAGCTGGCTGCTCACGATGTCCAGTCCCAGAGAGGGCTGGAAGATGCTGAATTTATGCACCAGGAAAAAAAAGCTCTTGGGCTTTTCCATCCCTTTTTCTGCATCGTGATCCCTGGTGAGGACACTTCTTAGGAGTTTCCCACAGATCTTGGGACTGTGTTCATGTGTCTGCTGCCAGGGAGTAATATTTACTGTATCTGAGGGGTCTGAGCGCAAAATCAACAATAGCTTAGCCGTAAGACTGATCTGTTGGAATCCTCTGGCTCACAAGGGTTACCGATGCTTCCCAGCAAAAATTTTTGCATTTCAGTTACATCCTTCCTTTCCAAATACAAAACTCTTGCTAGTTTCTCTTGATTTTATGAGGGGGTTTTGTCTGAATTCCCAATGTTAGTCCTGAAAAGAGTTGATGTTTTATCAGAAACCCTCACTACTGCACATGGGCTAAATTTTGCCTGGATTTCTGATTCTTTTTGATGCTCTGCTCTATTGTTCTTTATATTAGGCTGACCCTTTTGCTCAGTCTATTCAGTGTACTTATTTTTCAGCAGCTGCCTGGAAATACTCACAAAGAAACCACAAAAAAAGCCCTCACTGCATCACAGAACACTTCTGTAGACTATTTGAGAATGAAATTAGAAGTAAAATAATCAAGAGGTGGCAATTAATAAAACATAAAAACAATCTTCCTGCGAAATGGCATTTACTTACATTTTAGAAAGTGAAAAACATGGGGGTCTTCGCTCTAATCATTTATCTGATGGAACAGATTATTTTGTAGACATATTCAGATCGCTGTTGCTGCTGCAGCAGCAGAGTTAATTCTAGCTGCCTGTCAAGGGAAAAGGCTACAATTACTTTCCTACTGCTGCAAGTGCCCTGTTCTGTATGTGTAAGAGATGGTTCTCTATAAGCAGGTGATAATAATTACTATTGCCTGGAAGGGCTGTCTGGGCTAGGTCCATAACAATGCCGGTGTTTCAGATGCTTTTGCAAATCTAAGGGTTGGTAAAAATATTTTCCTGGGGCAGCAGCAATCCACGGTACTGATTCTGCCACCCCAGACCCTTTGGGTTTTGTCACTGCTGCTGTACCGCAAGATGCCAGGCGTGCACCGGTGTCCGCGCGGGCAGCTCGCTCTGTGTTTGGGCTCTGTGCTCCCCGCACAGTGTGAGGCTCCTGTTGCATCTCACCTTCAAAATTAGCCCACTCGTACTGTGCAAAAGTCTTTACTTCTGCTAAAATTAAGGGAGATGCAGGGGTTGATCCCAGGCTGGGGGAATCTTGCTCCTTTGAAGTCGGTTTATAGCATTGGGCTACAACAGCTGAGATTTGTTTCGTGGTGGTCTGCCTTCAGATTATCAGGGATCCATTGTCTGAGTGTGCTGCTGAAGGCATCGCCTCCCGTATCAGTGCATATTAATTATATCCTTCAGCTGAACAACCCACCTTCGATAAACACCACTTTTGAAATAGAGCCCTGTGAGGCTCAGCTCAACCAGACAGGACAGGATACTGAAAGAGGAGGGAACATCTCATCGCGAGGACGTGCTCACGTGGGAACGCACTGGAGAAACCGGGGGATAAATGCCATGTTAAACTTAAGCCGAGCTGTTTACCTAATGAGTCCTAAAGTCTTCCTTTCTTAATCCAATGGTTTAATTTAGCTTCTGAGTTTAACCGATCACAGGACAAAGTGAAGCTGAGTAGGTTCACATTTACCGGTGGAAGGAACAATCTATTCAATTTGATAGATTTAGAGAGAAAATGGTCAGGGTTTTTTTCCAAAGAAAACACAGTCATTCATTCATTATGTTTAACCTTAATTTATTAATGCATTTTCTCTTCTTTCAGAAGCTCTAAAATTCCTCCTCAAGTGCTGCCTTCACTGCTACACTGTCCCTTCCCCTCTGCTTTTCTCCAATTAGTGTGTCTTTCTGTGCTTCAAATCTGTCCCCTGAAATCTTGATATGCAAAACTGCCCTATCAGCGGACCCTGAGTAACAAGCTCTGCACAACGAAGCGCAGACCTTGGCTAAGAAATCTGGATTAAGGCATCTCACTAAAAACATTTTGGTTTTCATTATTAGGAAGAAGAACAATGTTTGGGTTAGCATTCATGCTTGGTGTGAGCGTAGGGAGAATAATTGCAGGTAGTTACTTTATTCAAGCCTAATTCCTATTCCTAATTAGTCCCAAATAATATTATCTATATAAATCTCCCTTAAAGAAGCATAGGAGATATTATTTTCAATTGTATGACGACAAGGAAGAGCTTGTAACAAAGTACAAGCCTGCTGGTGCTGGCTAATAATTAGGGGAAGCCAAAACAGCCCTGAGAGCTGAGGTGGTGCCCGTTGCTCCTCCAGCCTTCACTCGCCCCAGGCACCAGCCGTGAGCTCTGCCCTCCTGCCCTCCCGGCTAACGCTAACCTTGTGCAATGGAAAAGCACGTACGTGATGTGAAAATTCATTCCCCGGCTGCCACGCTGGAAGGAAATCCCCTTTTTTTTTTTTTTCCTTCTTTGGGGCAGAGTGGTTTAGGGTGGAGGGAGCCGTTCTCCAGGGCAGACTCCTGTCTTGCGGCAGCAGTTCCCATCTCCAGCGAAGCAACTCCTGCCCTTTTCACCTAGCAGGACTTTTCCTGCCTGATAATTCTCCACCGCTGCCTGCCCAGTCTGCCAACATAGGCAGGTTGCTGATCCTACTAAATCTCTCTCAGGCAGCAAAATCCCAGGACCCTGGCCGGCAGCATCCCAGCTCCATCACAAGCCTGGGATGAGCAGCGCTGCTGTCACCCCAGGGCCTGTCCTCAGGATGCTGTCAACTCTTCATCGACAACGCGGGCGGTTTCTTGCAGGTTGAAGCGTCATTGCTCAAATTCCTGACATTTACTCACCAAAAATGCAGGTCAGGCTGCACCATCCAACGTGTTTCCCACGGCGGGGAGCGCCCATGGGTCTCACGGAGTCAGTACTGGGGAGGCATCAGCAAAGGGTCAGGGATCAGATGGATAAGTCTCCAAGCACCCACTTCAGACTTAAGCCAGCTAGTACCGTGGTAATTAAAAGCAACTTAGTTAAATGATTTCCCCCTGGGTGCCTGGTTTTGCTATATTTGGAAACCAGAGGCCAAATGTAGGGCTCAAGCACCCCTCTGATGCATGGGAAAGGGTTCCTGCGATCGTTGCAGCCTTTGCTGCAAACGGGTCATGCTCTAAATGAAAGGAAAGCAGGAAGGGAAAGCAACCAGATGGCAAGATTTGCCTGTGGCTGCAAAACTGGTGATTAACAGAATGAGGAGGAGAGCCCTGGTCTCCTAACTCCCATCCCGAAGCTGCTCGTCCCAGCAGTTGTGCAGGGTTTTCCAGCCCATGGCCAATTTGTCATTACTTTTCTTGTTTGACTCTTTTATTATCCCAGCTCAAAGCTTCTCTCTCTTGCTGATCAAGTCTATAATAATTATTATAATCTGAAAAATTGTGTCTGTCTTCCTGGGAATTAAATATTTAAACTCTCAGACAAATGGGCCTTGCTTATTTCTGTTAAAGGTTCATGTTCTCAAATGTCACAGTAAGTTAAATGTACCTTGAAAAATAATCTCATTTCTGGTTACTTTACTTTTCATTCCATTTTACCTCCATATAAATTACCCACACTAATTCAATCAGAGGGTTTGACACTGCAGCTCCCTGAGTGGACAGCAGGGAAAACAACTGTCACCTCTGATGATAGGGGAAGAATGAAAATGGTTTGGTGAGAAAAGCCGAAAGGGGTGAACACCTCCCTTTGGGTCACACACCAGCCCTGGGAGGCTTCTCGGGCTTCCTCGCATCACTGCTATTTTGTTACGAGCATCTTCTCTGCTGGGGAGTTAACCTCTTGCCACCGATGGACTTGCAGAAATGTCAGCGCATTACAGTGCTCCAGAAGACAGAATAGTTGGGTACACGCTCTTTGGGTTTCGCTTTTATAATTTAATGAGCAAAATGGAAGGTCACATATTGTAAAGGCAGTTAGGCTGGGCCCGCTGCAGCAGCCCTGCGGGTTTTCGCAGTTGCACGATGGCGAGGGCTGGATGGAAGCTGCCGAGCTCCAGCCGCCAACTTGCTAACCGGCAGCTCGGGGCTGGGAGAAACCTCCAGATGAGAAAGTCACTGCAATCACTGCCACAGGCTGTGACTTCACGGCCCTGAAGGGGCTAAAGAGGTACTGGCACAGCCCAAAAGCCTGTGCGAGATTTGATTTCTGAATCATTTCATAAAGCATGGTTAGAAAGTCTCTAGTTCAGTGAAAATTGGCATGTGGAATGGAATGGAATGGAATAGGATAGAATAGAACAGAACAGAACAGAATAGAATTTTTCAGCTGGAAGGGACCCACAACACTCTTCTAGTCCAACTGCCTGACCACTTCAGGGCTGACCAAGAGTTAAAGCATGTTATTAAGGGCATTGCCCAAATGCCTCTTAAACACCGACAGGCTTGGAGCAATGAGCAGCTCTCTAAGAAGCCTGTTCCAGAATTTTACCACCCTCTCTGCAAAGAAATGCTTCCTAATATCCAGGCTAAAACATAGACTCTGATACCCTGGATATTCTGCACACAGCTGTCCTGAAGCAGAAAGCGTGCTGCCGTGGCCTGCTATGTACATTTAGTGTACCTCAGTGTACAAAGTCTCATTACCAACCGTGTCTGTTGCATCTGGGTATTTATTTTGTTTATGGGAGGAAGGATGCTGCCATTCAGCCACGTCTCCTGGAAGCTCCCATGGCCAGATTGGGTGAGGCAGGATTTGACCCATCAGTCTCTGGCACTGCCGCCTGCAAGGGCTGTCCAGGCTGGTGGCCCGCAGCACATCAGGTATCATGATTGATTTGGACATACTTGGCTGGCAAAGAGCCCCCGGGGAAATGCTTTCGTTGTGCTGCCACACGATGCTCAAGGTTTGCTGATAACAAACGTGTCATTGCTTTGATGCTTCGGCTGGTCATGTGCCCTTTTCAGCTCGAAATGCTGCAAAATGGCAAGAGAAGCTCGGTTTTCAGTGACTGCGTGAATGATCTTCAACCAAAACTGCTAAAAAAGCACAGGAATCCTTAAAAAGAAGGGTTTACAATCCTTACTCCAGCAGACCTGCCAGCTCCAGATTTCTCCGCGGGTTTTTCCCTTCTGGCAGCGCCCAGCTCAGCACCTTCAACCTGCCGGTCCTGCAGCGCGGCAGCGGTGGGCAAAACTCATCCCTCCTGCTGCCGAGAATAGACACGATGACAAATTACCCATCGCCGCATCGCCTGCTGCCGCCGCGGTGGGTGCCGAGCTCCTTGGGAGCCGTTTTCCTAGCCCGGCACGGAACGAGGAGCTGCAGCTAATTTTAGTCTCACCTTCCCCAAACTGCCTGGGGAAAGGGCAAAGCAGAGAAAAGTTCATTTCTGTGGGATGAGAAGCAAGCGGCTTCCCAGCTCGGGGGACCTTGGGGATGTGTTTTAAGCAATGACCACGTTGGGTCCTTGCACAGAAGCCTCTGGGTGCTCTGCCTGGCTCCTGCTCTCCGGCCATGTGGCTCCAGGGATTGATGCCAGAGGAAGGAGTGCTCCGACGAAAAAAATCTTTTGAGAAACCCTGTGCTCAGCAGCTGCTCCTGTGTGAACAGGACGGGAAGAGGAAAGAAGCTCCCGGGGGGAGTTTGTAGACAGAAAACCTTGTAGGAACCAAAACTTAAGAAAAAACCATCCATGATTAAAAGAGATTTTGGAAGTGGTAGCACTGCATTATTTCAATCAATTCATTTGACACCCACTCATTTTGAAGTAATTTATCACAATTAAGATAGGCATTGTAACACGGCGTTGAAAACTCTGGCAAATTACATACCATTATGCTATTCAGTGATGTTTGCAAGCCTACATTTTTTTCCCCCCTTTTTTTAATAAAAGCACCACATTTACATAAATCATTATTTTTGAGTCCTCGGAGCCAGAGCTTATCGTCAGTCGGGGATGTGGGCTCTGGGGAGGGGGCAAAGCCCTTGGGCTGCTACTGGTCCTTCCCTGGGCATTAAACTGGGATCTGAGGGTAGCAACAGGGTGCTGGGGAGCCATGTCCCCGCTCTCATCTTCACCGGTTATCACTTCAGCCATTGCTGCTGAATGCCTTTGAAAGCCGAAGCCCAAGCCCTGAGGACCCAATCCAGCACCGGAGGACGTGCTCAAACCAATTCCCATCAAGGTCCAGTGACTGACATAATTTGATCCATTGCAGGGCTGCTGCTAGATGTGGAAAAGCCAGAGGGAAAACAACCTGATGCATCTCCCACTGCTATTCCTCTGCTAATATGCCCCGGAGCTTTTCTTTTTAACCAGTGATAAGAAAATCCACTTGTTTCTTGAACTAAATGATATTCTGGGGGGCTGAGATGGGGAAGTTTAATAATTTCTGCTAAATTAAACAAAGCTGCAGTTCCCCTGACAGCCAGAGTTATCTGCAAGTGAGTGAGTGCAGAGAAAAATTGAAAGAAGTCAGGACATTTCGTTCTGCCTTTTTCCAGAGGAAGTATTTCCATCTTGAAAATTACCAAGTATTATTTTTTAAGTAGGGAGGGTCAAAAAAGGTCAGGATCACTAAACAAGCCAAGCCATTTCAGAGCAGCTCACACAATATGTTTTACTTGACTTGTAAAAAAATACTTCCCCCCCCCCCCCAACTTTCATTTCACTAAGGCAAACATGCTGCGAAAAAAAATAATAGTCTTATATCAGCTGAGGATGGCAAATGTGTTTTGATGATTGTGGGTTTTTTGCCAGCCCATTTTTCCATCTTCCTTTACTTATTATTAATTAAAGGCAGTGGTTTCCCATTCCATGGCCCCACCTTTCATGTGCTGATGGCTGGAGGCATGGGTAGGACCAACACTTTGCTGACTGCAGCCATGGGAGAGATGGGGCAAATTCTCATGCAATCTTTTCCCTGTCTTACCCATAAAAGTTTGGAAAATCTTTGTTGAAAAAACAAAAGTGAATGTGTCCTGGAGTCTTTTCAAGCTGTGAATTTGCTCCTATCTTTAAGTGTAAAAAGTGTGCAGGTGGGAAAAACGTAGCTGGTTGTTGCAGTTCTTGGGTTGGTTTGGTTTTTCTTTCATTTAATTCCTCTTCATCCACTAGAACTGCAAGCAGTGGCAGATACACCAGGACAGCAGGATCTCAGTTGCTCCACTTCTTTTAAGTGCTCCTCAGCTCAGCACTCAGTTCATGATGAGCTGTCAGGGAGAAAAATGTAACTCTTGTTCAGCACCATAACCAGACAAACAATTTGTAAAAAGTAATCTTTTTGAAAGATCATATTCCTTTTCCTGCATGAAAACAGCTTGTGGGCTTTTCTTTCCCCTTCATCATCTTCCCCCCCACACACACCCCAAATGCTGTAGATGAGTGGATTTCAGCAGTGATTCAGAGATTAAAGTAGAAAACTGGAACTGTTTCAACAGGACACGCTGATGGGCGCTGGTTTCTCTGTTCCCAACCACATCAGTGCCTGGCCATGGCTAAACACGGCACAGATCAGACCTGAATGCAAACCTCCCCTTCCCCAACCACCACCCAGCATCACCCAGCTGTGTTGCTGTAAAGGCACCAGGGAGACAGTATATTTAAGAAAAGCTGATACAGGAGCAGTTTTGGCCCGGGCAGGCTGAACATGCTGCGTGCCGTGAGCGTTCCCACCGCAGCAGGAGATGGGCACGTGGTGGTGGTTCTCCTGCATCCCTTGGGAATGGACAGAGGGACCAGAGGGTGAAGACATCACCGGGGTTTGACCACGCACATTGTAGGTTTGTGCTTTACACATGGTGTTTTGCCCAGGGAGGCTTCGAGAGAGCTTTCTTTGAGGGTAAAAGGAGCAAAGAGCCTCCTTTGTGCTAGTTGGGGTCCATGCAGGGCTGGGAGCGGGGCTGAGTGCAGGGGGTGATTCCCCCTCGCCGGACCCAGCCCTGCAGAAAAAGCTGGCGAGGCTGAAGGTGGATGGATGCCTCTGATCCTGGTAATAAAAGACGAGTGGAGTTCAAAGGGAGAGGCTGAGGAGGTAACTCTGGCTTTAAACAGACTAGCTAATAAGTGGTTTCGGCACATCTCCACTTGCCCCTGGAGCAGCTGGTTAGAAAGCAGGGGGGGAAGGCTTTGTGCACCAAGAGTTTGCTCATTAATAACTCAGAAATGGGTGTGTTGGTCGAGCTGGGCTCTCCCTGCTGCTGTGCAAAGCTCCAGCCCTCCATCAAAGCCCAGGGAAAACAACCACAACTCGCTCTGCAAAGCTCAGAAAAGCAAAGCTCGGGGTCTGTCCCTGATGCGCCAGGGAGCAGGTGAGGTTCCCGCTGGGGCTGGGGGCAAAAACCAGGCTCGTGCAACAGACATCTTGCTCCCGGAGGAATATTTTTAGGCCAATCTCAGCGCAGGAGTGGGAATAAGAGAGAGATATTTGTGATCTTTCATTTACCTCTTGTTTGCACAGAAGTGTCAGCTGGGGCTGCCGGTGGCCAAAGGTCCCAGAGCAGACCCAGGCAGCCTCAAACCTCGGAAATATGTTCAAAAATCTTCCTCCAGAGACTACAAATACAGAGCAGTGTCCTACGGTATCGGCGTTCGAAGGAAGGCGAAGTGACAGGGAAAAGGCCACGTCTCTGCTACTGGTGGAGGGTGGCAGGGACAGCGCAGGGTGCCCTCGCCCAGGGCCGGGTGCCTCGGGGGAGCTGCCGCTCTCCCTGATTTAAGAAAGTTTTTATTTCAGGTATAAGTGCAGCTGAGCATTCATCAGTGTGAAAAATAATAGCTGAATCGATCATTTGAGTCAGCCGGGGTCAAATACTTAGGGAAGCATTGCAGCGATTTCAGTGTAATGTTGCTTAAACTCCTCAGAGCCACAGGAATTATTCGGTTCAAACTTAGGGCAAAACTCCAGCTCCATCTTTCTTTGTTTCCCTTGAAGCCATTTGCCAAAGAAAAACATTGTTTATCTAAACCCTGCTTTCACTTGCAAGGTGATTTTTAGCTTTTTGCACTTACCACACCAGTCTATGGAAAGTGTTAGCAGCAATTTTGATTTAAAGAAATATTTCTTTTTCCTGCCAATTGGAGCAACCTAGAAGAAAAAGATGGCTGTGAGCACTTGGAAGTCTCCCTGCCCTACGGTAAAACCTGACCAGCAGCACCCAGAGAAGGAAAGATAGCTGGTAAGTCAGTATGAGTAACTAATGAGGATTTGAAAACAGTCTCTACAAAGATCCTATTCTGGAAAATCCCAAAGCTGACATTTATTTACATAAAACATATAATTGAAATGTCAGACGAGAACAATTAAAAGCATCAACTGACATGAAAGTCAATTGAAGAAGTACCGTGACTCTGCTTTCTGTGGAAAGGGAAAGATGCGTTTGGGCTGGTTTTCCCTTTTCATTCATTTCTTTAATCTCTTTTCAATGCACCAAACTTTGTGATCTACTAAATACAATGTGTAGCAGAAGAAAAAGGTTTTAGCCTCCAACACCTCAATAGATCTTCCTCCAGCAGCGTGGCTGTGCTCTCATACTTATCAGGCAGTGATGGCTTTTTTAGAGTGTAAATCACATTTTCCCACGTGTGCGCAAAGGACAGGAGGCATCAGGGTGACGGTCCATGGGATGCCCCATCCTCTGCAGCCCCGCAGGTGGCCAGGACAGGGTCTTGCACAGAGACAGTAGTTAACCATTTGTTAAAAAAACATTCGCAAAGTGTTCATGCCAGAGCTGGCTCCCTCCGGGCGGGATTTCTGCAGCCCGAGGCTGAAGCCGGTGCGAGGGCAGAGAAGATCCAAGAGGTGGAAGACAAGCAGAAAGGACTGCAAGTAGCAGGGCTGCACGTTCCTTGTGGGATTTTAACCCGGCAGAGGCGTCTTCAGGTTTGTCCTTGATTTCTGCGGTTCCCCCTCAGCTTATTCCCTCCTCTGTAGCTGGAAGATTCCCAGCCGGTCTCCCAGCAGCTGGTCAGACAAGGTCATGTAAAATAATTGCAGCCCGTACAGAGTCCCTGGTCTCCAGCCTATTTCTTTGCTGTAGAACATCCTTTTATTGTACCTGACCTTCAGGACAGAGTTGCAATTCTACAGCAATGATAACAATATTCAAGAGACGATCCTTTTGGCATTTGTGGTTGATGTTTCACACATATCAGAAAAAAAGGAAAAAAAAAAGCCATTCTTACAAGCACCACATTTTTCCGAAGAGACACCTAATGAGACCATTAGCACGAGTGGTCTGTTTGTTTGCTCTATCACATAATTCCACACCGGAGCCCTCGCGTCGTTATTCTGGTTTCCCTTATTGTCAGAAGGAGATTTGCACCAGGCTGATCATCAGAGGGCAGTAAATAGGGCTGAAAGCGGACGTTCCCCACAAAACTCTTAGTTCATCGCAGCGTGTGACGAGTGGCGAGGAGAACGTGACAGTAATCAGAGCTGGCAGCAAGCCGTGGAAAATGTATTTGTGAGAGCTTTGATTAAGCTGTCAGCTGGAATTTTGGAGCAGATGCAAAGCATTTAAACATGGGCTGTTTAGTGGTGGGAGGCCTAATTCTTTTAATTTAAATGTTGGTTTAGGAGAAAAACTATGGAATGTGTTTACCTCAGTGCATACACATATCTTGTGCTGTGACGGTAACTGAGAATTAGGAGGCTGTGTGTATAATCACAAAGGCTTGACGCTCATGTTTCTGAAGGATGCTCTCTTGAATACACTGACAAGTTTCCCTTTCTTCAGCACCAGAGTACAGCCACGGGGAAGCGTTAGGGTAACAGGAGGAGGTGACATTTGTGACAAACCCAGGGGGCTCAGCCTGGGCTCGCCCCCAGCCTGTGGACCAGCCTGGGTCAAGGTTGGAGCAAGCTGTGAACTAAGCTCTGGAAAAACTTGCACCAAGCAAGCAGGAAGATAATTAGAAATCACAAATGATTTTAGAAGGGTTTAGCAAGGTGGTATTCCAAGGAAAGGTCAAAATTAGAGATGATGCTTCCAAACGTCGGAAGGCTGGTGTCTCTGCAGGGTCGTCCCGGAGCTGCAAGTCATCAGCGTGGCTGGCTATCCCCAGGGCCGGTTGCCTTTTTGCACCCAAAGAAGAACGGTGGGGCTGCCAGTTTAAAGGGTTATATTAATGGTAATGAACAGTAATGATTACCAACATGTTGGCACATAAGGCTGTAAATAAGTGTCCTGTTTTGGACAGCCTTAGAACAAAAAAAATCCTCCCTGCTTCTGCCTTCTCAGATGTGCCCCATGCATCCCGGGCTGGGCACATGAGGCCATTCAGCCTGGCCACTTCTTTATAAATAAAAAGAATTCTGGGAAATGTAATCTCCCTGGTAAAGGAGGTTACTTCCAAACTTTCCTGCTTTCTCAGCGCCTGTGGGTTTTTGCTGTGATTTTCACCTTGCAGGAAAGTCATCAGAAGAAAGACACTGAAATCATCCCACGCTGCTGCAGCGCTTCACGGGAGGTGCCAGACCCCTGCTCCCCTCCCTCGCCTGGGCTGTACCTCCCCTGCGTCCCACTGGATGGGACATTCAAAATTCAGGAAAGCACTTAATTCCCAGTCATTGCGGTGGGACTTCAGCCCATGTTAAAGGATGCTCCGGATAAGGCCACCTAATGCAGTACCTTCAGTTACATTAGAGGGATCCAGCCTAGAAGGGGATGCTGATGCGGGTGGGAGAGGTTTGCTGGGTGCCGGGGCTGGCCCGAGGTGGGAAGAGGAAGGAGCAGCATGACACACACGGGATATTGGGATACGGCACTGGCAGAGTCAATTTGAGCTGCGTTTGCCTGGTGCCTGTCTGCTCTGTCACAGCCTTCAAAAACATCAGGTTTGCCTACCTTTAATTCTTTATTTTATTGAAGGAGACGGCTGGATACAGTTTTGCATCATCAGCTCCAGAGACACAGAGACCTTGTAAAAACCGTTCTTGCCTGTAAAGCAAACCGAGCGTGTAATAACTATAGTGACCAAATAGTAGTGTCGCAGCCAAGGAGAGGACAGAGTAAGGGGTGCAGGAGGAGGGTGAGGTTTGATCCTCCCCAGCACAGGTCTCAAGGCAGGGAGCGCAGACCCTGGGGAAGGTTCCGTTTTAGACCCACAAGTCCCAGGAGGTAGGAAGAAATAACCTGAAAGTAATTAAAGATAAAAGCTTGCTTGCTCAGCTTTACCATCTCTCAGTATAAACTGAGCTGCACAGGCAAAGCTCTGCCCTCCTCTTCTTTGGAAGCCAGTAGAGACTTAAGACAAGTTTTTATAGCTGCTCACTTGTTTTTGTATAAAACTTTCCACATTTGTTTGGCCAGAGGGGTTGAATGAGGCTGGTCTCCTGGGAGGACAAGCCCTGTTTGTGTTACGTGAGCGATGAAGAAGTTTGCTCACTCCCCCGCACGCTGCCTACAGCCCATTCCCGAGCAGAACTGCCACCGAGCCGCTCGGTAGCGATGGCCCATGGGAGGCAAAAGTGTCCCTCCTGTGTTTTGGGCAGCTCTTGTGAAGTTGCTCCGAGAATATCGTCAGCCTCGGTGCCTTGGTCCATCTTCTGCTGTGAAGGCTCATCAGCTCTGCAAACTCTGCTGTAACTCAGCACGGTTCCCCGTGCCAGAAGGGGCGCGAGGATGCTGTCCTGCGAACAAGGAATCCTGTGCTGAAAGTGTAAAAAAATCTGTTTGCTGTGTTCGTCAGTCGTGCAGACACTACAGCAAACCTGCCAGCTCTCTGATTTTTGGCCGTAGACTTTGGTCAGCTTTTAACCGTAACCTGCTGCCACATTTCCAGACAAGTGACCACTGTGCAGGGGCAGAGAAAGTCTCCCCGACTTTCACAGGAAGCACAGAGCAATTTTACAACCAGACTGGCCTTTGCAAAAATAAATTGGAATTTGCAGACTGAGATAGATGCACACAGCCCCACATTAATCTCCAGCACGCTTGAACCCATTCAAAAGCCTCTCCTATGAAGAGCTCATACACTGCGGCAATCATAAAAATGATCTTCTATTTACAAGGCCTGAAGGCAATCCTTAATCATGAGCCCGCATCTGAACAAGGCACTCCATCATTATGGGATAAGTGTATGAAATGGAAATACAGCCAAGGACTTCGGTGGATTTCAATTTATTCGATGTCTAACCCTGCTCTGCAGTTTTCAGCCTAGGGGATGCTTCTATGTCTGCACACCAAAAGCTGCAACAAGCAGCTGGGTGCGCTGCCCGCAGCCAGGACCGCGGGTGCCAGCACCCGGGATGGGCTGTCCCCGGGGTGCTGGGCACACAGGGCAGCTCAGGAACCACTGCTGCGTCCTCCCCCTCCGCCAGATGTGCCCCACTGGGGACCAAGAACACCCGTGTACTTGTAAGTGGGTGAAAAAGGGCTTCGAGCTGCTTTGGTGGGCTCATCCTGCAGAGGGTAATTTCAGCGCCTGGCAGAAGAAATGGTCCCAAAAGGAACAGACCCCTCCATATTGCTGTATGACTGATGTCTCTGACCAGCCTTCTCCTCTGGGAAGAGCAGCTACCGATTAAATTTGTAACCTCTCCCTTTTGCTCTTTGCATCCCACCTCCCCTGAGCTGCTGAGTAGTCTTGACTCAGTTCTGGCTGAATTAATTCCCTCCAGTAATGATTCACCCAGTTAATAGGTTCTCGAAAGGACCTGGTTAAGGAAGGAGAAACTGCAAACATTTTCAAATAAAGAAAAGCTCTTACATTTAATCTCAGTGGTTTTGTCACTTTCTTCTGGGACAAACCCCGTATTTTTGCTCAATCTGTGAATGCATTTCAAATGAGCTGTGTGATATTTGGCAAAAAAAACCCCTACCCCCATCCTGTTGTCCCCCTTTCCATTTTCTTTCCTAAACAGACATGAAATGAAAGACTTGAGCGGTAATTCATGGTCTAGACACTGTGTTGCCACAATACGCGGCTATTGCTGAGCTCCGCAAGAGTCCTGCTGGCTCGAAGCTTGATTGTGCTGTTTCCTCTGTGACTCCTAATGGGTTTTGGAAAATGTCTACACAGCGAGAAGAGCTCCCACTAAGTGCAGCTACAGCTGAGTAAGAGCTGATTACAGCCCCACGATTGTCAGGGACCGTATCTTTTTTCCTGGGATGACAGTAAGCCCCTCATGCTGGCAGCACGGATGGGCAGGAGTGGCCACAGTCCCTCCTGGAGGAAAGCTCCTGCCTTGGAGGAAACTCCTTTCAAATATCCTGAAAACTCAAAAAGAAAGATGGGAAGTTCATTAACCCTGCAGGAGGACAAAGCTCAGCATCTAGGCAGGCTTCCACCTGGTGTGCTAGGAGCGATGGAGAGGTTTGGAAGAAAGGTTGGGAGACCAAGAGGCAGCCATCCCGGCTCCACGCAGCTCCGTTTTGCCTCCCACCCTCCAGGAGACAAATTCAGCACCTCACAGGTACGGCAGCCGGGGATTGTCTGCAGATGTCCCACCTGGGAAGGATGTGTTGGCCAAGTCCTGCCCGAAGTCCTTCGGGTGCCCGAGGGTCCCGGTGGTGGTTCCCCACCTCCTCATCGCAAACTAAGCGCAATACTCCACCTCTGCCTTCACCCACTCTGCCAGTCTGTCCTCTCTGGAGTTCCCAACATGTGCATTGATGCCTTTCAGCCCTCTGGAGATGGCCTGGCTTTGATCCAGAGAGCTTTAGGGTAACAATTTTACAGGTCTCCACTCCATCCACCTCCTGCCTGTCCTTTGGCGGTGAAGCCAAAACCACGTGCAACTCGCAGGTTGGGTTTGTTTTGCTGGTACAATGTGTTTTCTTTACAGCTCTTGAAATACATCTACAGAGACCTAAGAGCTCTTTCATGGTCGCAGCCTGTGACTGATTCATAGGGATGGAAGTTACGAGGCTTTATGATCCCTCCCTCAGTTTTATAGATTTGAATTTATCCTTGGGCAAAAGCTGGTGTCATAAAACGCCAGGAATCTTGGCGCAGGAGAGCCCACGTCCTGTACCCTCTCGTCCTGCAATTACTGGGCAGATAATGTTCTCAGCCAGGGAACATCCATGGGAGCGCGACGTGGCTTGAGTAAATGCCAGCAGAGCTGATGTAATTGTTCACATGCTGGGGCTGCACTAGTAAAATGTGCTACAGTCTTCTACACGTCGGATCTATATAATCCCAAACCCGGGAGCAGGAGGGAGAGCTGGGGGAATGACAGCTGACTGCCTCATTGACATTCTCCTGGAGTCCGGTGACCCATCTCCTGGCTTTCTGTGTTTCCTCATACGTAGGTTGGCAGAAAAAGTGTGAAATGTTGAAAAGATGAGGATGAAAGGATCTTTAAAGCTTGTGGAGAGGAAACCTTCCTGTGCTGGGAAGGACAGCGGCATTAGCACCGATTTCAGTCTGCAAAACGCAGACATTTTCTGTCTGTGGGGTGCTCAGAAGTGCTGGTCTTGCTCCTCTTTGTGTTGTTGGCGTGAGGCAGGCTGCGCTGGGAAGGTGATGGATTCCCACAGCCCCTTGTGTTCTCAAGTCTGAATCAGAGCTGTTCATTGCTGCCTGAGGACCTCTGGCTGTCCGTAAGGCATCAGAAATAGCTACCAGCTCCTGTCAGTGTCCGCGAGAAAGCCAGGAGGAATTAGCAGGAACTGGCAATATTTAATAATAATTTGTAAAATTGTAGTTGTTTTTTTCCAGTAGCAAGTACTGTTCCCTTCCAGGCTACCTGTGTTTCAGCCTTTGCTATTTTGCAGTTTCCTGTTGCCCTGAACACTGAGCAGCAGAGACAGAGTGTTTTCTGGACATATCTCAGATGGTTTGGTGCTGCTTTGGTTTAAAGAAATTAAAAGCCATTGATCTGAAAGACATCTCTGCCCCCTAACACGGAAGGTCACTGGCAACATTATGAATTTTTAAAGGATGAAACAATCAAGATTTTAAAGAAATAAGTGAAATTTCTCCCCATCTTCAGAGATATTTTCCTTCTGGAAGGTTTTTTTTTTAAACCTCTCAAATTATCCTATGATGGACATTTCAGTCTTCTAGATTAACTGTGCATGACTATGTAAAAAGGTCATTCAATTTTTCTTCCCTGTCATTATGTTTCTATAAATCCCCTAAGAATCAGCAATAAAATACATCATCTTCCTATTTCTTTTAAAAATAATAATTTTGTTTACCCTCTATGGCCGTTACCCTGAAGATCTCATCCTTTCCTGCTGCTGTTTTACTTTCAGAGTGGCCAGGCTTGTTGAAACTGCAGTTACTCTTGAAGTAGATCTTGGTGCAGCATTTGAGAGGAGCATAGATGTTCTTCAATGGAGACTTGACTTATCATCTGGCTTCTTCATCCTCCAAACAGGTAATAAAAGGCATTCAAAGAGAAAAGATAAAGTTTGTCTCCATATATGAAGAAGCATCACAAGCAGAGACATGTTCGCTATAACTGAATTGCAAGACATAAGGGAAGAGGAGCAAATGGGGGAGCAAAAGGGGAATAATTCTCCAGCAAATTGCCACGCTTCTGCATTTCCAAACAACAGGTTACCATGCAAACAGGCTAACTCCTGCAACTGTGGCCAAAACAAAGTGTCTCCTGGCATGGTCTGCACATCAGGCAAACTGAGGCACACTTCCACAACCCCAGTTTGGAGCCGTTACCATTGTTTCGGGTAAAATCCATCTCTGCAGGAGAGGGTATTACTGCAGCGGCTGATTTGCCTCACAACACAACAGTACTACGGCTGATGCAAAAGTATAATTTTCCTCATTCGTATCAAAACCCATGAGATTGAAATATTGTCTTAGGAGTGAGGTGTCTAAAAACGTTTGTTAACATGGGCTTGCTTCAAACAGGAAATTTCTTACTGTCTAGTCCTCCTAAATACTCAACTTGCTTACTCTTCCTATCCTCCTTTATTTTTTCTTCTAAGGAAAGCCTAAGAGGAACTTGTAGGACTAAAGTGCATCTGCCTGGCACATGTAACAAGTTGTAGTAACCAGAATATCCCCCTGTGTACACATGATTTTTTGAAATAAGGGTGCGGTAGTGAGGTTGTCATAGAAACAACTGCATTCGTCACCCACCAAATGGTAAGAACAGACTGTTGTTCCTCATTTGGAGAGGAACGCGGCCAGGATGTGATCCTGAGGGGCCATCACTCCTGAGACAACGGGCATTAGTGGGAATTAAAGGCACTCAGCATCTCAAGGGATGAGCTCTCATTCTGGTGCATCGTGAGTGTTTCAGTCTCGATGAAGACATTACGAGGTGTGACGCCTGTTCCCTGAGCAGACTAAATGTCGAAGTGCCACTGAAGCCTTTCTTCAGGCAAACTTTCTTTAAAAGAACTGGATGCAAAACTTTCGACGAGATAAGCTAGTTCTCATTCATTTGGTGATGAGTATGTTCCCAGAGAAGGGAGAGTGGAAAGCCTCTACTAACAAAGGAGCTTGGAGCGAGCAGATACTGTAAGGTCAAGGGTGTTGCAGGCAACCTTCCTTGCAGGCTTTCATAACCCCTTTGTTTTTTTGTGGGCTTAAGCATTGGTTTAACAGCTTGAACAACAACAGATCAAAGTACAGTTTGCTCACAGCATGGATTGGTCAGAGTCTGCTTGGGTACTTGGGCACATGAACTATTTTGTATCTGCTGTCTTCATGTACACAAATTCTGAACAGGAGGACAAGCGACAAATAGCAGATAGAAACAAAATTCAAGAAATTTTCAAGATGAATATGTTTATCAAATGCTACTTAATTACTAAATAACATTCAATTGGATATCCAAATATCCCAAATATCCAATGATGTTATTAATGGCAAGTCCAGCTCAGGTTGTTTGCTCATGGACATATTAACCGCACCGACCTTTCGCTATTCAGCCAGTTCTTCTCATTCCTGTTCAGCTGGAATTTGTTTCTCAATGCTATGAAAACCATCCTGCCACTTTGGACATGACAAAAGGGATCTAATATATGGAAACGAGCCTCGCAAACAAGCTTGCAATAGTCCTGCAAACAACCCTTGTATGGGGAATTTTTGGATCTGTGTTGAATGTTCTTTGCTCCTGTTCTCAGCCTGCCGTGGACCCAGTGTGCGACCTAGCTATCAGACATATCCTAGGAATAAAACAGGACACTAATGAGCACTGTACATAGCCATAAAGTTGTTACTGAGACTTTCATTACTGCTAAGACTGATGTTGGGATGCAATTTGCTGAGAGGGGCCAGCAGAACTAAGAGACTACCCAGAAATTACTTGGAAAAATTGCTCAGGAAAAGATTTTAAAATAATTTCCACTTCTCTGTGGGTTACTTTGTAATTATGTTGCAAATTACCTCAAACAGAATCTTGAAGAACAATACAAAAACTGCCCATGTTCAGATGTCTTCTTTAAGACCCAGCCAGTAAGGCTGTCCTTGTGGCTATTTATCTTATAGACTGAATTAAAGATCAATATTTTAAGCAGGTATTGTTTGTACCATATGTCAGGGGTCCAAAAGCAGAGACAGAGTCTTCTGAAAAATCTCACCTGGGCATCTCGGTGCTGGCGTCTGCCACTGTGGTACTAAATTTTGTAGTGACCTGTGACATGGTACAAGGGTGAAATTATTAGACAGTTGTTCTAAGCTTCAGTCTTAGAGAAAATCAATTATTCATGATAAAAATACTACACAATATTATCTCCCATTTCTGTGTAACTTTCTTTGCTCCCCTTGCAGAATGTCTTCTGCTCTTAAGTAACAAGTAAGTTTTTAATGGGTCTTCACTCCTGGTTTTTCCTGAAGTCCCTGTATCAGGCATTATAAGGTATCATTTATCACACCATTAATTCCTTCCTCTACCTGTAAGCAGATGAGAAAACTCTCAGACTTTCCAGAAATTAAACCTTGTCTTCATAACCAGAAATTTCTCAGGATAATAAACAAAAAAATTCTAATGAAGTCAAAAAAAGTCCACACTTTTCATACAGATTAGCAGGTAGAGCTCAAGACAATTGGAAGCTATAGCTCACCTGTGACCCCACCTCACACTAGATCCAGCTAAAACATCCTTTAAAATATTTCCTGGTAAATCCTCAGCTTAACAATGACTTATGAAAAAAATAATATAAAAACAAATTTACACTGCTAGAGCAGTGGCTTTATTTATTATTTTTTAAAAATCAGTAATTAAAGAAAAAAAAAATTACTGAAACTTGAAGCTAGTCCATCTGATTCTCACTCTTAAAACTTGCTCCTATTCATCTCTTACCATGTGAATAGGGCAGTGATTACACTCCTGCCAATGTATTAGGTTTACCAGGGCAGGATTTTCCTTGATTGGCCTAAAGCAAGGGCAGACTAATTTAGTTCACAAACGTAAATTAAACTGATAGGCTTTAATTAGAGAAAGCTCCATTTACAACCCGATATAGGGCATAAGGTCATTGATACTCAGCACAGTCTCAGAGAAGATGACAGCACTTTTCCCCTCTCAAATGTAAAACTCTTGAATCAAAATAATAATTTTGGGTCCTGGACCGCATGTTCTCCTCATCCCATCTGCCATAATCATAACCCAAATTCCACTTTGATTCCACTTTTTTTTTCCTCTGGTGGGTGAGTAAGGTTAGTTTGAATAAGTTGCTCCTTTCTGTACTTTCTGAAAGGTTTCTGTGAATATTCCCATTAGTCTAAAGCCTGGTTCAGACGTACATGTGACCAAACAAGCAGCACTGTCTAGAGGTTGGGGCTAAATGACCAAAACTCTTTTAACACCACAGCTCTGAATACTAGAACACCCTTTAAAGCGTTTTATTCTTCTGGTGCAGCTAAAGTCAGTTTTATACACGACTGCGCAGTGGTGTAGCTGCATACAAGGTGTGTGATCCACCAGTTAGGCTGTAAGATTTGAGCATGAAGAACAGGCTAGAGCATGCTGCCAACAAGAAAGGTGCTGAAGGTGTTTTAAGAATGGTACAATGAAGGAGAATGTTGTCAGTCTACCAAAATAATCTATAGTGACTGTTTTAAGTTCTATGTGCAGAAAAGCATAGTAGAGCCATATTTATTTTTTTTTAATCTACATGCCATTTCTCTCTAATAAGGATTCAACATCTGGACTATAAAAATATAATCATGAAGAGGAAATCTATTAAAAAAGCAAAACAAAACTCTTCAACACAAAGCCTGTAAAATAGAGGCTTGGGTCAAAAGCCCTCAGTGACGCAGCTGGTTTTCAAAGAAATGGCAGTAGCTTTTAGCAGGAGGGCGATTGCTAAATAGTGCTCTGCACATCCTGAGTTAAGATAATACAAATAGCTGTCTGTGAGAAAAACAGATAGGCTAATGGCCTCTCCTCTCTGGTTAACAGAGCAGGGCTATTCACAGAAGTACACTGGCTAGGGTTTTTTTGGTGTGTTTTGCTTTTTGAGTTTGGGGTTTTTTTCCTCTCTCTTTGATAGCTGCTTTTTAAAAGTAAAAAATTATAATACAGGAAACCATAATGGAATTCTGTTCTGTGTCATCTTTTCCCCTTTTTTGACACATCACATATTTAACCAAGTGGCCTACTAAGCTAATGGATGAATGACAGTTGTTACAGTGCTCTGCTGGAGTAGATGAATCTGATGTGTTCTCCATTATGGATAATAGTTCAAACACATGCCTTGCTTCCAGGGAATAGTTGGAACAGATCAAGAGCTCAATTCAACATCCAAGTGCTTAAGCTGAAAGTCACGATTGCTATTCACAAGCTGTTCAGTTGGGGTTTTTTTCTAAAAAATCCTAAATTTATTGACTTGAAGGTTAAAAAGCCCTGGACTCATTTTCAGATTACATAAGCAGGTGTCACAGGCTGGGAGTGGTTTTGCCAATAGGCAGATTGTCATCTAACCTGTGCAATCTTTTTTTTTTTTACTAATAGTGTTTGAGCAGCTTAAAAGTCTATCGTCTGTTTCCTTGCTGATCATGTGATCTTCTGTCAGGCAAGCAGTTTTATTGCTCTCCTTTCAGGATGCCTGAAACTGCTAGCAAGCTATAAATGTCATGTCTACATCTGTGTATATTATGATTATTCACAATACATATTCATTCAACATATTCACTTATTAGGGTGAAACCCCAAATATCACGTACTGTGCAAATTATGCATATATGATACATAGATACATGGATATATATCATATATGATACATAGATACATGAATTACCTTTAAGCTGTGTTTTAAACTCACTATACTTTTATAGGCAAAGTTTTACAGTAGTTTTAAAGGCAAGACTCAAAGCCCACCATGATACTATACTAATGTATTTTAACCCAAATAGAAGAAAATACAGTGAATACAGTACTTCTGTGTATAAAGTTATCCATGTATTTTATAGGGAAGATTCTAGACTACATTTTTCTTCCACACTTTGCATAGTTAGGACAGAGATTACTACTGGTAACCTGCTAATTTAAGAACAACAGGGTAGTGTGTGCGGTGGGCCATGCACTTTTGCCTATCAATAAAAATACTGTTTGTTTTCACTGCTATTTCTTTTTCCAAATTCATCCGTGTGTCTTCCAGGTTCCTCAGAGACTGTTCAGATTCCAGCAGTTTTTTCTTCAGGGATTCAATGGACTCCGTTAGTTCTTCAACTTCACCAGTCAACCTGAACAGAATTATGTTAAGTAATAAAAAAAAGAGAAGCCAGTCAGTGTTCAAAAAGACATATGAACTGTAATGGGAATAAAGATCAACAGCTATAGAATCACAATAGTCAACAACAAAGGACCTCAGAGAGGTCCTACATACTTGGTCAAAGGCAGATTTCACTTTCACAGCTTCTGTACGGAAGTCTGCCATGATTTAGATAGTACCAAGAATGTCTTTTTACACTAAATGCAGTGGAACTATCCATCCTCACCTCCTCCCACTGTGTAGGACACTTGTGCTAAGAATTATAGAACAAAATTGTTAGATAAGTTACCCAGTTTGACTGGATCAGCATTTTGTTAAGCCTGTTTTTTAAAATCAGTTCACTGGTATAAAACTCAAGTATTAAAGATGATACCGGCACCAGAGTTCAGAAAACAGTGCTTACTTTAAAAGTATATAAGTTTTTAAAGAAGCAGCAGCACATCATTTTAAAAAAAGCAGCAAACCATTTTTAAAGCAGCACATCATTTCAACTAAAAGTCAACGGGGGGTCAGGTGCTTTACTGCAACCTGCCTGCAGAGAAGGCACATATTTACTTCCTGGGAAAACAAGATTCCTGTGTGCTATGTGAACTGAGTTACTCCAAACAGTATAAGCCTGGCAATTAAACACATGCCCATTCAGCAAAGGACTTGCATGTGTCTTTAAATCCCATTAAAGGCAATGTACATACTGAAAAGCTTGCACATGGATGGTTTGCTGAATCAGGACCTTAAATGAGCGTGCCTGAGATGGTATAAAGCATCTGGATTAACTATAACTTCTTCCTCACTGTATAACGAACAGTATATTGGCTTTAAATGTTAGGCACCTTTGCTACAAGGATATTGTAAGCCTGCAAAAGCTGATTGACCACTTTTCCTAAGGGTAGGAAAATGTGAAGGAGGAGAATCAATTACAAAGCTTATAATGAGATCAAAACTGACAAATGTGACACTCGGACCTTTAATTTGAAAGGATTTGTTGACCTCCAGTTTTAAAACGGATTATTACTGAAAATCAAATGCCACCAGCTCAGTGCTTGTTATTACTGAGGACTTATCTCAGACTATGAGTATATGCAGCCCATTTACATTCTCGGCACTTGAAGCGTAATTCATTCGGCACATAGTCCACCTTGTGGTGAACTTTTGCTAACAGCAAAAGGTTGCAAGTGATACACATGCTGTCAGATCTTTTTTGATCATCTAAATCAAAAAGAAACCACACAGTTCAGAGAAGAAAGCATAGAGGCAAAAGGCGGAGTTGAGTCTATAGATTTTCTATTTGTCAATACATTAGGTTAAAATGATATTTTCCTCACAGTGACTTCAGACAGTTGAATTATTGCTGACTTAGAATCAAACCTAGCAATAAAAGCTAAAGGTTATGTTTTGCCAATAAAAAGTTGCAAAAACTGTCTGACATCACTTCTGGATAGAATAGACACTTTGGAGGACTTGTTTAATAGCATTTACCTGAATTGTGCTTCATCTCTGCAGAGCTCTACATTGGGCCTAAAAGACCTGTCATACAGCCTTGTTTGAGCAACTTTCATTGGGGCTTCTTTGTCTTTGATAGCTTGTTTGAGAGCAGCAATATTAGCTTCTTGATCTCCAATCTCCTTAAGGATCTAAAGAGGATACCCAAGAAAAAGAACTGTTAAAAAAAAGATACACGTTGTCTCTGTGCATGCTATACATCTGTTGACGGTCCTAGTGAATTAGTTAGAGTTTTGACTTCCTATTTGGCCAGAACATAGAAGAAATAGAAGTACAAAGGTGGTTCTGACCTCTTTATTTCTACTACTACACTGAGAATCTGATCTTTGGTCTAAAAAGCAGCAGAAAATATTCTGCAGCATGCTTGAAAACTCTTCCATGTCTCCTGACAACGCATCCTACTCCCATGAATTGCTTTAAATTTAATCGTAAATTTTTAACTGTAAATTATCCAAGAAAAATTCAAGTTATTTTGAATGAGATTGAGAACTGCTGATCAGCTTGGAAATGCACGGATTTCTGGCATTAGTGAAGAAAATGGAAAAGATGGGAAATTCTGAATTCCTTCTTCCTCATAACAACTGCCAGACATGCAAAATTAAAGTCTACGCAGCTGTCGTTACCTAACAGGTGCTAAGAAGTGACTGTTTTTTCCACACTTGCCAATGGGCTAACAGAGAAGTAGGAGCTGCTCTACACTGGAGAAGGGGCAGAGGCTGAAGACACCTCTTGTCCCTTGCCAGGAACTGCTGCTGCTGATACTACTGCAGCACAGCATGGCTTTCCTTCCATAAAAGTGATAATCAGGCTAGCCTGGGAATCCTGGCCCAAAGATCAGCTCCTTGATCACACAGTTTTAAGTTTTAGTTCAGCAAGACATGGAAGTAAGGGTTTAATTTTCTTCATATGTAAGTCTATCTCTTGTTTAGGGAAGTACAAATAGCAGAAAAAGCTGAACTGGAGCCACAGTCTAGCTCTGAGGACTCTTATCAGATACTAAGCTGACACAAAATAGTGTTTGATACCTGATATGGACCAAGACGTTTTTTTCTAGAGGATAAATCTACTGTGATCTTCTCAAAAGAGACTATCACGCCTGTAGCCAGCATTCAAAAAATAACACTTACTTTTTTCAAATGATGCTCTAGTTTGTGTTTTGCATCATCCAGCTCCTCACAGCGTCTGGCAAAAGCCTCATTAACAGCAGCACATTGCATCCTCAGGTCCTCAGATATGTCATGAAGAATATTGTCGATCAAGGCACGAAGATTGATGGAAGCCAGTTTTTCTCGTTCTGCCCTATAGATGTTGTCATGACTGAACTTGGCCCATGTCTCCGGTGTAGAGGCACTGGAAGAAGAGGTGAATGGTATACAAATAGGAACCTTGCTCTTTTGTTCAAGTTGCACTAAAGAGCTCATTATCTCCCTACAAAAGTGTTGTCAACCTCTATTTGTTTTTGCTTTTGCATGCAGTCTAGATTTGCCATGAAGGAAGAAGACTAATCTTTTATAAAATTGATAAACTCTTGTTCATCTTGTTGCTTCTCAGGGAAGTAATACATGACACAAAATCACCCAAAATTCTTCTACCTTTAGCTAATACTATTAAGGCAAAAAAAGTATACACATACTTTCTGTTCAAGCACTTAAGTCACCAGCAAATAAACATGTGACTATATACAAGGTTTACAGTCTGTGTCTACTTTGAAACAAAAAGAAACAAGATCTCTGGTTATATTTTGCCATGTTAAGCAGCAGAACGAATTACGTAGCACTTGGGACATGGCATCATATGAATACTGCCTGAAAAGGGAGGGGGAAGCAGCAAGATTTATTGTAATAGTAATCCTCTCTGTGTACAGGAAGCAGTGTTTGCCTTTCCTGAAAGAATGGCATGCCTGCCGATGTCAAACAGTAAGTCTCAATAGGATTTAGATCAGCTTTGAAAAGTATAAAGCCAATTATTTCCACGAAAAACTTTTCCAAGCTCAGTTTGCATATAGCGAACCAACTTTGCCATCAGTGGTATGCCATGCTGAGATGGTAGCACTACCTTTACTATCCGTATAGCTATTTTAAAGCTATAACTTTGTATGCCCAAAAAAGCAGCAATCGCACCTTTAATTCAGAGCAGCATTACAGCTTTCACTGACGCAAAGGATGTACTATATCTTACCAGGGTTATTTGTGGAGGATAATGACAGTAACTACTCACCTCTCTTCAAACTTCACTGAACTAGGATGGAATTGGATGTTGGTGCTCTGGTTACTGTATCTTCCACATTTATCATCAATGTTGTATGTTTCAATTTTGTCTGACCAGTCCATTTCACAAACCTCTTTGTGATCTCGATTTAATCTGAAAAGCCATAATTATCACACATTGTTGTGGAAAACAATATAATTAAAACTATCAATCAATCACAGACATTTGTGAAGCTAGGCTCTGAGCCTTTGTTTTTCAAAGAGCAATGAGAATGTAAACTTTCCTTTTTGTCTTGAAAAATCCTAACCAAACTCTCCCACAACTATCTGCTAGAAGGACGGTAAGCCTGATATGTTAACCACTACCCTAGACCTTTGGTACTGCTCTGTGCCTACTAAAGGCTTAAAGCTTTTATAGCCTGAGACAAAGGAGTTGTTGGACTTTGGTTTTTATGTAATAATCCCAAAACACAGAGTTCTTCTTCAATAGTGGCAACAGCTGCAGTTATTACGGGGAGAATAGGTAGGAGGTTTGCCCAACAGAATACTCTTCCCATGATAAGACATCAGGTCGTGCTGGTAGAAGACCCATCCTCCTCCTTTGCTAGTATATTGAGTGTGACTCAAATTTAAGACCTCTGTAGAGTGACCCTGTATCATTCTCCGAGTCCTCCTATCTAGCCTTTCAAAGACTGTAGCACGCAGACAGTGTAATTTGTCCTTGGAAGATACAAGTACAATGATATTCACAGTTAAAACTGCTGCTTCGTTGTCAATTAAATAAGGGACATGTCACCTAATTAATTAGAATGATTTCATATTATAAAAGACAGTGGGTCGTTACCAACTGTTAACACCAGATGTCACTCTCACCTCAGGAATTAAAAAGACTCTGCAGGCCCATGATACTAAATCGTACTAAAACGGTCTTAAAACAATTATAAAAAGCGAAGCCTGGACTTAGTAGACTCCTCTCATACTCTAATTGATGTAACAGAACTCCTTTAAATTATTTTGCATTTCTAGACATTCTTTCTAAAAACAATATTTTATTTTATCTGGTAGAATAGCACAAATTGGAGCAAATTAAAAAATGTAAAAACCTAAAATACCAAGGTTTCCAGCTAACTCCTTCATATTGATGCACCTTAGGATTTGGGTAACATCTTTCCAAAGGGCTTGTTATAAATTAAAAGCAAATATTTCTTTAGCAATGCAATGAACATCCATACTGATACAGAAGGTAAAGTGAAGTTTCGTATTTTAAGTTCATACTGACATCTGGAGGCAAAAAATTCATCTTGAAAAGGTCCTTTGATCAGATAAATTATTTTAAAAGCACCTATACTACAAATATAGCACAAGGTGTAACAAGGTAGAGTGATATCCAGAGAATACTTTTATCGCAATTAAGTTTAGTATTGGAAAATTAGAGAACTGAATACACAGACTGGAAACCAGGACTGAAAATATAAAGCATGGCTTTAGAGCAGGACTCTTCTCTTACCTTACCCTACTTGAAAATCCTGAAGTTTCATCACTGAGTACCTCTTGTCAGGTTTAAATGGAATTCACACAGCTCATAAGCCTGGCATTGGTAAGATCTTTATCCCCTGGGCATTGTACCTCTATATGCCAGGAACTGTGTGGCGATATAAATTAGCTACTAAGGTATCGTGAAAAATGTCTTACCGCATCTGGTTGCCAGCTTGCATCAAAGTTCTTTTCAAAAGCTCCTGGATATTTCTGATAAGTTCAGCTTCCTAAATAAAAACATTGAGACTTCTGTGATATCCAGAGCAGTACATACTATCCTGCAGAGCAATTTGATTTCAATGGTTGTGGATAAATACTTAAATCTTCTGCTCATTACCCACTCTTACCCTATTACTGCAAGACATGATTTTCCAAGCAGTTAGCAGATAACGAGGTAACTCAGCTGTAAGTCTAAGGCGGCAGCCGTACTTGGAATACATCTAAAACCTGGGGATTCATTATTTTCATGTTGCATCTGTATTCTATGAAAAAGGCTATGGTCTATCAGATTAAACAGAATATCTGAATTACTTGCACAGCCTTGAAGTAGGGAAAAATAAGGCAACAGCATCATGCTCAGCAGGAGACCAGAGTCACTGCCTTGCACAAACACAAGGTGTCATTTTAAAACTGAGCAGGACACTGTCTGCCCTGCAAGCACAAACTCAGATGTCAGAGGCTGCTGCCTTGCACAGGGATGTGATACGGCAGATCAGCTTCTCTGGCAAGACACTGGCATCCAGAACCTGCAGAGTCCTTGCAGATACCTTCAGAGCCCACTGCCGCCTTCTGTAGTAAGCGTTTTATCTGTATGCAAGGGAGAGGCTTCCCATCAGAGTCCTGCAGATCTCCAAAAATACAGTTTGGTGATAAGATGCTATTTAACAGAAAGGAGTGACAGTATCATAACCTTCTCTTGGCCTGCCTCCTTTGAATGCTTTGTATTAACTAAAAATAGAAGTTACTACTCTGTGATTTAAACAGCTATTGTCTGCTTCAGCAGGTGTAGGAAAGCTGTCATAATATAATCCCAATGACACGCACAGCTTTAATTTTTTTATTAGATCTACTTATTCCAGAACTCATTTTGCCTCTGGTGATGGACAGTATTGAGGACTGCAGAATTATCTCAGATATGCGATGTTGTTTGAGGGGTTAATTTCCTCTGAATTGCAAGACAGTGACTGCTCAAAGTCACGAAGCTTTGCCTCACCTTGATAATGGAGATGATGTCTGAAGTTTCAGCTCAAGCTGTGTTTAGCAGGAATGTTCATTTCAACACAAACATGATAAACCAAAAAAGACCATACTTTCTAATAATCTCTTGGTGAACAAAAAGTACCTGGTGTTCATTTTCAACTGCAGTAATGCTGCTTTAGGGATTAACTATCAGTGCTCTATAAAGTGACTTTACTGACCTGGTGATTTCATATGATTATATAAAAGCCAGTCCAGCAAGCATTTTATTATTTTTTTTATTATTATTTTTTATTTAAAGGAATTTAATATTTGAGGCTCAGATATTAAAAAGAGCTTTTGTATATGAAAAACTCCTAATTAATTTTGCTGTTTTACATGAATGACAGTCATACAATGACAGCTAAGGGAATATGTACTTACTAATAAACTTTATTCCCAGAAACACTGCTGGCACTTGTTGATCCTTGTACTGTTTTTGACAAATAAATGAGTGCATATGTCCCTGCAGTGTCAGTTTCTCCATCATAAGAAACCACCAGGGGCCATAAAAAAGATCACTTTATTCTAAATGGAAAAGGACAATCATAGTTCAAAAGAAAATATTATTCTTAAGGCTTTAAAAGAGCACAACTAAAATACATACATAGCTGAAGGTATCATTTTACAAACTGTGAGAACACGAAGACTCACTTTCTGCAGGGAGGAAGTATTACAATGGCTGAATGGTCAAAGTAAAAATTCAAAAGGATTTTAAAGTGTTAGAAAGATCCAGCACTCAAAATTACATTTATAGTAATTGATACTATTTTGTGTTGGATAGTCAGTCTCCATGTAAACAAAGAGACAACCAGTTTCCTGTGAGTAATGTGCACAATTTTAAATGAGAAAAGCCTTCCTTTAGCAATTAAGGTCTCTCACATGGAAAGAATGAAATAATGCAAAAATAAAGAATTCCCCTGTTGAATGACCTAAAATAAAATTTAAAAATGCATTCCCTGTTGAGGAGATATGCTTTCATATCTGGCATTTAAAACTGAAGATGCAGTTGTCATAATTAATGGCAGTCTAAGGCTTGCTAGAGTGAATAAACAGGCACAAATGACAATGAATTTTCAATGCTTATCTACTAAATTATTTTTCTTAACTTTTAAAACAGTTGAAAAGTCAGATTGTATGGCTGGTAGTAGCTGTGGCACTAGGGTGAAGGTGAAGATCCTTTGAGCTAGGTCCCTCAGTCCTGGCTGCACTTAGACGTCGCAGTACGATCCAGCCTGCTGCCCACCCGTAGCTGTTGCTGGCTCGTGGGATCAACGTGGGAGAAGGTCCTCACCGCATGAACGCCTGCCAGCTAGCACTGCCTGCAGAGGAGCAGGAGCTGGGAATCTCATACACCATGTCAAGGACTTACAAAATGCCGTGTCGGCTCCTTCACATTTTCTTTGCAGAGTAAATTCCATCAACAACCATGGCAAAGAGAGCCGCAGCCTGGAGCAGAGCTCTCCCAGACTTTGTGATTTCAGCCATAAAAATGTGGGTGATTCCACGTTAAAATCCTGAGGGCAGATCTGGGTTTTAGCAAGTGGCAGAATAGATGACCTTTATGTGGTGTGTGCACAGGATTGTGTTGGCAATTCATTCGAGGGCCCAGTCTGCATTAAGAGAGGAAAAGCACATGAAAGACTCTCAGTTGCTAGCAGCATCTTTGGTTCAGAGGACAACATTAACTGCGATTTGCATTTCTTCAGTTCATGAGAGGACTTGGTGGATGAAATGTCTTTTTTTTCTCCTTATTTTTCCCATATATGTCTTCATGTGCTGTCTATTAAAATGAAATACTGTCAAATCTGAAATTATCTTGGCTTCTTTTCAGCTGTCTTCTCCACAGTTAATACTAATAATAAACTTCTGTTATTATAAATGGTTGTCAATTAACAGGGAAAGAACATTTTATAGTTTAGCGTGCCATTTATTTTATTACAGTATTTAATGTTTATGATGCATAAGTCGGCTTTTCCTCAAATCTAGTGATAAAACCATCCCAGTTCATGACTTTGTAAGTGTCTAATTAATGGTGCAAAGAAAACGTTTAAGAGCAGATGTTTGTGCCTTCCATGAATTTACAAATTCAGGAGTTTTGCAGCCTGTCTTTTTACATCAGTGACTTGCATATGTCAGCAATGTCTAAATACAGCACCCAGGGCCAGAATGATACAGTGAGAGAGCAGCTAAGAGGAACTGGTGGAACCCAGTGAGAGAGGCTGTGCAGTCGCCCTTGATTACAAATCCAGCTGCATCCATCCATCAGTAACAACATGACACCAGATGTCCGACACATCAGCACAGCAAATAAAACCAAGCTAGCTTACAGATCTCACTAGATTTAGACCCCCAAACACCGTGTAACAGGCAGACTGTTACTCATTACAGCTGGGAGTGAAAGCAGGTAAGAGTCTTCAAAATCTCAGCTCTGTGACTGGCCTTTTTTCTGCTGATCTCTGAGAGCCATTTCAAAATCCATGATCTGCAGATGCTGAAAATAAGCACCACACTCTTAACTGAGTTGTCTATACACAGGACTGTCCTACTGCACACTGGTTCACTTGGCAAAGCTACAGATCCCAGTGTTTGGAAATGGCATTCTGTTGTTTTCCTTGCCCCATTATTGCAGTTAGCAGGAATACATACATATGTATCCTTTCTCCACTTTTTAAAATTTTAATTTTACACAGTTGACAGGATCTTGGCTAATGCCCTTGTCTTCAGCATCAGGGAATAGCTGGGGCTGACTTCATTGTTGAAGCAAACACACAACAAATCAACACTCTGAGTCTAGGGTAAAAAAATGGCATAAATGTAAGTACATCCACTTATTCCGAAGTCATATCTGGCACTTAGTTAATGAGTCTGGACACTGGACATGTGAAAATAACCTTGAAATGCAGCTGAAACATGATTTATTGACAGTATACCATCACGAGGCAAGTCCTTTGCTAGGGCTTACATTTTCAATATTAAATGTGTGCACTTAAACATACTAAACTGTCACTAAATTGATGCAGAGGGGATTCAGAGGAGATGTCATATGGGTTATGAAAGTCAAAAACCTCATACAAAACAGATGCATGTACTGCTTTTTATGAATTCAGCTATTTCCAATGCAGCAGCACAAAGAAATACAATTCTTCTACTTGAGAGATTTTATCTTCTTTTTAGTCATCAAATAACCTTCTTTATTGGAGAAACAATTGTGTCCTTCCACTTCTTTTTCTTAACCAGAACTGCGTTAATAAAAGATGAATAAGCTGTTAAGTGGAGTCAATGAACTTCTGAGTAACAGCTGATTTTACTATGCATGTGAGGAGCTTTCACTTAAATACCCTCATCCCTCATTCCAGCCGTGGCTATTTAGTGGTGCTGTGTATCGCAATAGGTGATCTACATATGACTCCATGCTGCAAAGCAAATAGGACTGATGAGTTGGAACCAAAACTACCTAAATTAAATAGATGGTGTGCCAAAAAATAGGAAAACCCCAAATATTATCTAGATGCATAAAACCTTCATCACAGATACTTCTGTTTTCTTTGTGAGTCATCTGAAGTGATTCCTACTGAACGGAAAAAAAAAGTGCAATTACATGCAGAGATTCAAAACTGCTTGTATATGTGTATTAGATGTTGTCTCTTTAAATGTCACCTGCCAGAGGGCTGCTGAAAGGTGGTTACCTTGGCAGGATGCTCTGGAAACTGGGAAATGTTCTTCATTGCTGTGGAAAGCTGAAAGCAGGCGTAAAACCTATGTCCTATGAAAAGCTTTTCCATGACTATGTGAAAGGTAGTCCCTTGTCCAGACATGCTCTCCCCCTAGTTGCAGATTCCCCATGCACCGGTCCATGGGAGCTGGCAGGAACACGGCAAAGATACCAGAGAATGACACCAACACAAGCCTGGGTTGCTAGTAGGAGAGGCAGAATTTCAAAGGAAGGAAAATGCCGTAGAATATCAATTGACTGTGTAATTAAAACTGCAAGGAAAATAATGTCTGTTTCCTAACACAGCTGACTTCTGGAAACTTTTTCCTCTTTACTCAGTTTTTGCATGGGAAGATAATAAATGACTCCTGATCTCCCTTGCATTATCATTTCTTAAGAAAGTTAAGATGAGAAAGTGACTGTAAAAGTAAGCAACATTCAGAAAAAGTCAGTGCTTTAGTGATAAAATTTCCATAACTCCTCCAAATAAGCAAATGTTGTCACACAGAGCTACAAGTGAACTGGGCCGTTAACTTGAAAATCTGCACAGTGAACAGTCAGAATTCATGGAAGAGCAGCTCTAAGTGTCAAGAATTATTAGTCAGTTTTGGAGAGAGTAAGAAATACAAGGTACTATCTGTTTTCTTGCAGTGAAAGAGGTATAGAGTATGGCTGCAGCTTAAAGAGTTGGCAAAGCCACAGAGGGCACATTTTAACATCTACTTGCAAACATTCATGCCATAAAATCTATTCCTCTATGAAAATGAGAAGGATTTCCTCTGGTATTATGTACTCCTCTTTCTTCTGCACTGCAAAGGTCATTGGCATGGCAACAAAATCTTCATTTCTCAAGGGTCCATCTGCTGCTGGTATACACGCCTCATCTGAACTCATATCATACTTTTTTGATGACATCCTACTTGGCTGTTGACGGTCTGTCGTCACAAGCACACAATCACAATTTCAGGTGAAGAATTAGCAGCAGCAGCAGCAGATGGACTTTTGAGCAATGAACAAACTATTCTCTGAGATCAGGAGGAAAGAAATAGAGGAGAGAAATCCTGCCAGAAAATTATTTTGGGGGGTAAATCTAATATTTCATGATTACTCTAAAACATCAGCAGCTGATGAAAATAATTTCTTTCCTGTAATCTGAATTTTGTAACAATTTCCACACTGAAATATCCTATGCACTAACTCTTCACATGATTATATTTTTGACTGGAACAACCTCTTAAATATTGATTACAGTTCAGCAATTGTACATAATTCCTATTCAAAATATTGCTGAATACTATCATGCCATCAACTACGGAAGTCTCTTCAATATTTTTCTAACAACAAATATTAATCATCTGGTTTAATCAGTAAGTCATCATGAATCAACTTTCACAGTATATTGGAAGCTGCAGGCAAATAATCATTAATTTATTTGTGGGACACTAGAATATGTATCATTCCAGAATGAAAAATGACCCAGAATCTGCTCTCTGTAACATCTGCAGCCACAATAATTGCATCAGCTTTGAAGGCAATCTACATGCAGTGTTGGATCTCAGTGACAGATAACAAAGTGTCAGCTGGAGTAAAGAGTCCTCCATGGCAGGAAAAGGATCAAGCAAATTTCAGGAGAGTCTCAGGTTTGCGGAAGTCACACTATCAGAAATACCATCTGTCTGTGCCCCCCCCCCCGCTTACCTGGAGCTATCACCTCATGCAGGTGTCACGCAACTACATTGTACTGTTCATTGTACTGTCCTGGACATTTAAAATGATGGTTTGTGTTGAGACACTGTTTGTGTTGGATCAGCACCTCGTCGTGAACCTTGGCAAGACTACAGCGTCGGACTCAGTAGTAAAAGGTAATGGCAGAGACTGCCAGATTTAGGACAGCTTGAGTGTGGAAATAGGCAAGGAGCATTTCACTTGTTCTGAACAGTCCACTTATTGGGTACTGCATTTTTGAAGTGTAGCCTGCAGAGGTGAGGGGACTTTAAGCCAAGCGGAGGCTGGAAGAAGTTTAATGCTAGAATAGGATGCCCATCTTGGTTCAGGAAACCTCTGTTTTGATTTTGTTTGGATCTGGTCTGAGAGTGGGGATCTGGTCTCCCCTAGTCATACTCATGTGATTTTAAATACTTTTTAAACAGAGGAAGAATTTAAAGCAATCCTTCTTAAACCTAGGAGTGACAGACAGAGTCCAGGCTGCCAGGAAGGGGCACTAGACCTCTGTGCATTGCTAGAAGAGACCTTCACAAGCTGCAGTTGTCACCTACCGACAAAGCTGTTCATCATTTTGAATTCTGATACCAGAGCAGCACTAAGAGAGGGCTGCCAACAACCCTTAATATCCTAACATCCTGCTCACCTTCAGCAACTCTCTCTCTACCTCATCACTGACCAGGTCCGGGGGTTGCCTCCTCTCCCGACACTGCAGGTTATCGGTAGCAATGGCATAGGGCACCTCAGTGGCATCGAGCGCCCTTTCCAGCCGCAGCTTCTGGGCTGCCAGCAGGCCGGTCTCGGCATCCAGCTCCTCAATCTCCTTCTGGAGCTCGGCCTTCCAGAAGTGTATGTCCCGCAGGCGCTGGCCCAGGCTGGCCGTGGAGTCCCGTTGGGTACGTTGGGCAGTGGCAGCGGCCCGTTCGGCCAGCTCCTTGGCCTCTGCCCGGCCACGCTCGCCCTGCTCGCAACCGGTCGAGGCCTTGTGGTACAGATCGTTGTTGCTCTGGTACCACTCGGCGGGCAGGTACTTGGCAGTACGGAAACCAGCCGTGGCCAGGCCGCTGGAGGAGTCGGGCCCCGTGTTCAGCGCCATCTCGTACACCTTCACGGGTAGGTCGGAGGCGGGCACGGCCTGCGGAGCCGGCTCCTTGGTCAGCAGGACCCCGGCCTGCTCCATGGCTCCCGGGCCTCCCGCTGGGGCAAACCCCGGCTAGGCCGCGCCGCGTCCTCCCGTTGCCGGGGCAACGGCAGCAGCCAATGAGGAGGCGGGTTCCCCCCCCCCCGTCGCGAAGGGAAACCCGAAGCGGTAACGGGGGTTTAACGGCGCGCCCAGCGACGAAAGCCACCAATCAGAGCGCGGATCCGCCCCGAGGGCGCGTCGGATAGGGGAACGCCGGCTGCCCCGCACCCGCCTCCACGCTGCTTGTTGCTATGGCGACGGGGACACCCAATGGGGAAGGGGCAGGGCTTGGCGCGGGGGGGCGCTGGCGGTGTCATGGCGGCGGCGGGCGGCCTCGGGGCGGGAGGGATTCCCGGCACAGGCCTCGGTGCGTGTTGTAACGCTTGTAATTCGGAGAACAAAGATACCCTGAAGTCTTACATTGCGTTCTGGGTCCCCTTTGTGCTGAGGAACTTCTCTTTTTCCAGCTGCCTCCTGGGCGCAAAACCACCTTTCCCTGTTTGTTTTGGAAATACAAGAGGATCCTGACAGGACTTCTGTCCGGTTCCTGTCCAGCAGGCGGTGGAGGTGAGGCGGAGGTGCTGTGTGCCCCTCCGTGCTCGCCCCTGGGCCCAGAGAGGCCCTCGGCCGCTGGTCAAGGGCCTGTGGAGGCCACGGGGCCCTGGGCAGGGCCTGCAGCATCCGCTGGTTTTAACCCATTCAATTTCATACGTTTTTTCACTTCATTCTTATACCCAGATGTTGGTTCTGAAGACAATTTGCGTGACTCCGGCCTTGCCACAGATCAGGTGCATGTGAAATCCAGCTGCCGCGGCGTCCCGTTTAATTTCCACATGGGGAGATAAAGGCAGCTTATGCTTGAACTATATTAAAATTGGGGGGGTAGGGTGCCATCACTGTGATCACTGTGCAACAAGGAAAAGAAATGAGAGGCTGCGAGGCGAGAGGCATCCGTCCTTTCAGAGCCCTTGGAGGAGAGAGAAGGTGCTGGAGAACCCGGTGACAATAGAGGGCACCCTCGTCCTTGCACTGCGACAGATCCTCTGTCTTCAATGTCATTTCGATTTAGAAAATAAAAAGGAAGAAAAAGCCATGTGCACTGCAGCCCGCCCAGTGTCATCCAGGCTAATCGGCTCCTCGGGTGTTGAGGAGAGCGATGCCTGAACTGCATCGAGGTGTGCGCAGCAGATAACGCACGCACGCCGCCGGCGTGGAGTAATGACTCCCTGGCTGCTGGAAGGTGCCGTTTGCACCACACAAACTTCTGCAGAAGACACTTTGCTTTATGAGAGTTTGCTCTAAATCCACAGAAAGTCAGTGCTTTTTTATTTTTTCTTTTTTCTCTCCTACGGGGTCTTGCACTCTTTAGAAAGATCAAGTGGTTGTCCCTGATAGAGAGCCTGCATTTGAAAGATGCATCGTGCATTGGCTACAAGCTGCTGCCTGCCAACCCTGTGCCACAGCTGGCAGCACGTGCCCAGCAAAGGTTCCCTTCCACAGAGACACTGTTGAAAAAGGAGATTCAGTCCCAGCAGAGATAAGAAATCCTTCACCTTCCCTTTTGCAAATATAAGTGGCCCTCCAATCAAACAGCAGCAGTGGATGATCTCTTTGCACTGCTGAAGTCACTGGAATGACACCCTTTGCTTTCCCTTTGCACTCCTTTTTTCATGCATCTTTCCTCTAACTCTAACTGTCCTATCTGTTCCTTTCCTGATGTTACCCCCACCCTGTACCTTTCTTTCTCTTTCCTCTGCTTGTGGCCTTCTCTGCATGACAATCTATGCAAATTTTGCATTTTTAAAGTACAATAAGTCCATAGGAAAAGTCCTGCTGAGCTATTCAGAGTGAAAGTCCTTGGTATGGAAAATACATTTTTGGAAAATAACGGCAGCAACAATTTGCTATTAAGTAGCATTTTTCTCTGAAGGTTTTGAAAGAGCTTTTATTAGTAGCATCTTATCACAGCCCATTCAGTCACCCAGGCAGTTTTGAAGGTGGGTCAGTTAGGGCCATGATGGGATGTGGCTGAGGTTGCAAACTTAGCAGCTGAGTTCTAGGCCCTAAATGCGACTAGTGAATTATAATCTTCTCCAATAGGGAAACACTGCACAAAAAATATATAAAGTCTTCCTGATCCAGTGCGAGGATTACTTCAGCGAGCAGTTTTAGGGTTGTTACCCCAACTGGTCAATGTTTCCAAGGACCAGGCAGGTTTTGGGGAGTATTTTCATCCAGCTGTTTTTTTCTTTCAAGTGCTCACAGATGCAGCATGTCCTAACAGGCTGCATATCACATTGTTGCAAGAAATAAAAGCAAAACCTATTGGCACCTGGCAGATTCAGGAGTTCCCTTCATTATCCAGGGCAGACCCAGGGACCCTGTGTTTCAAAGCCATTCTGACAGTCAAGTGATTTAATATGCCACTGTAACACATAAATTATTAACAGCTATTCAAGATGTTCCCAGAGCACAAGATGACAAAACATACTGGAAGAAAAGAACAGAAATGTTTTCCAGCTCAAATCTTTTGACATGCAATACATTAAGATTTCTCTTGGCTAGAATCCTTTTTATAGGAAACTGATTCCCCTTCCCACAGCAAATGTTCCTGTTTATGTCAGGTGCCCTGTGAGCTTTTTGGCTTGCTACTGCTGCTTCTTTTTGCCTTCTTTCTTTCTTTTGTTTGATTTTTTAAATTAGCATGAGTGGCCAAGGCAATGTTGTCACCTGGATCCAGTCTTCGTGTTTCCACCTAATTCCTTCCACGCCGCTGTCTGTAGGACAGACTGCAAACTGCTCGGTGGAGTTGTATAGGTCTTGTGCATGGAGAAGGGAAAGGTTTCCTCTCATACCCCAGCAGTGGGGAGGTTCATTTCTTGTCCACAGCACAGAAATACTGGAAGCGCTTTCTCCAAAGAAGGTCTTGGCCCTTTAACATATTCTGTCTCCTTGTAAAGGCAATCAAAAGCTTGAAAATGTGACCCACTTCTGTCCAAATATCCCTCCAAGCAGAGCCCAACACATGATAGAGTATTCTGAAAATTTGCTTTTCAAGCTGTGTTGATGCTGTGGGGGCTGCCCATGGGGATCTGCTGAAGGGAGGAACCCAACTTACTTTGTTGTTCTAAGCTTAACAAATTCTCAGCACAGAGCAGCTGTATCATGGCCACTTTCTTGGAATTAATAAGCATAATTACTAACTAAATGCTGTCCCATCAGCAGAGAGATCAGAAACAAGACCAACAAGACCACCTGCCATATAGTTTCTTGAAAGAAGGAGCTTTGTTCTCATGTGTTTAACGTAGGGAAACCTTGCTAAGAATGGAGAGTACATCATAAACCTTCTGTAGTTGGCCTGGTATAAAGAGATCTACTGCAAACAGGCTACAGACTGATCACCTGGCATAAATATAATTTACTCCCCTTCCCCTCCCAGCTCTGTCCCAATTTCCACAGAGAAAATATATGGATGTGCTGGCTGGCAGGGAGATGTGGTGCCTCTCCATCAAAAGCAAGCACAGTCACTTTTCATATCTCTGTTGTGAAGTGCCAGAAGACGTTTCCTCTCTCTCAACTAACGAAGTGGGGTGGGCAAAGAGAGCTGAACCACTTTCCTGGGCGGCTGGACTGGCTGCTAGGCTTTGAAGTGCTCACTGCTAACAAATAACCAGCCATGCACAAAGGCAAGCAATCAGTCACACAGTCAGGAAATACCATCTAGCATTTAACTGTAATTCAGTATTTTGCAATGAGAGGAAAAAGACATAGCTGAAATGGAGTGGTAGTACATTAAAGTTTATATGGTACGTTTAGAGGGGCATTGGCCTGAGCAGCCCGTTCTCAGGACAGACTTGCTTAAAAAATTGATCTCCCTTTCTTTGTTCACAATGGACATTCTCATGATGAATTGTCTGCGAAGCAGCCAGGGGTTGCTTTCACTGCATTTTGGAACCCAGACCCCAGTCCTGCAGCTTGGACTACTGCCATCACATAAAAATTCACAGCAATGACCCTAACTGGTGCACCACTTTACATCAAAGAAACACTGCATCTGAGGATCCTGATTTGCTTTTCTTACCTCTATGAATCAAGCCAATATTCACAAAACCTGTTCAATTTGTGTCATTTTGTCATATTTGCTGCTGTTGAATGATTCAGTTTCTTGCATCATTTAATAGCCCTTGAAGCTCTGGGTCTGCCTCTCTGAAATGCAGCTTCTAACCCAGACTGACCAAGGAGAACTTGCTGGCAAATGCTGGCCATGTCTGAGCCATTAGAGGCACAGAAGGTAGATGCCAGGCTCTTAACTCTCACGGCTTTCATGTCTTCTTTTGGCTCACCTGAGTGCAGCACCTGATCCTCCATGTCCACACTGACCAGGACAAGAAATCTTGGGCTCAAACTGGGCATTGACAAGGAGGGCTGCGTGAGCCCCAATGAGGAGGGCTGGGGCAGAGGGAGGACAGGAGATGAACCCTGGCATTCCCATGGCATTGCAAGGAAATGCCTATGAATATCACGGGCTGGGAGCACTGCTTCAGAAAAGCCGTCTGCCTGAAACAGTGGGCCAAATTCTCCTCGTGGCGACATACTTGTTAGAATTTCACTCAGTTTTACCAAGAATGGAACATCGATTTCCTTTATTTAATATAGCATCATTATACTTTTTATCTGCTGGCTGCATACCCCAGTGATGAGTACCTTAGCAGGGTGATAGATAGAAAACACAGTGCATTCATCTAGATGATAGATAGTGAGAAAGTGTGGTGAATTAGTTCAGAGGAGAGAAAATACAGTCAATTATTTTATATAAGGCAGCGTCTGGTACTCACAATCCCTGCCTGAGAGCGACAGAACACATGAATAAAAAGATTAAAGAGTTTGGAAGTGAAATTTTTGTTTTAATATCAACATATGGGCAAAGTGTTACATTTCAGCTTAAGAAATAAACATTTGCTAGCCTCCGGAGCACTGATGTTCAGCAAAAGACTGAGACCAAAGGTTATCTAAGAACATAGGCATTGTTTTTATATTGTCTCATATCACTGAGATTAGAAATGTCTGCTGTTTTGAATCTAATCACCCCCTCCTAGAATTTGATAGATTCAGATAACATGAATTATTTGTAGCAGTATTAGCATTTCTTTTTTTAAAAAGCAGTTATTTCACAAACAAAACAAAGCATAGATTGAGCCATTCCACCATGGATGAAAACACCACTTAAAGCTTCATTTCCCAGCCTTGTATCTCAGAGGCAAACTGCGTTTGATTAGATCCTTCCAGAGGGTGAGATCAGTTTGAGTGACAGCTATCTATGCCAGATCGACGCTCTGTTTATTTGCATTTTCCACCAGCTCCGGCAGTTTGCACTTTCTCCTTCCTGAAATCCATCTTGATGGGGCAGCATTAGACAAATCATTTTAATTATAGTGCAGGGACTGGAGGCTTTTCAGAAGGTCAGGGTCTCTGTGCTGACAGGTTTGATTAAAACCAGACACGGGTAAAGAGACCAGAGTTAGATGGAGAGCAGCGAGTCTGGGCCAAAAGGGAGAGGGACAGCAAGTGGAGATTATCTCATCTCCACGACCCTGTGACGTGTCCGTCTTCCCGGCAGTGGCGAGCCAGGACTGTTTGGCAGTGAGAAAAATGAGGACATTTCTGCTTACATCACAGCAGGGATGTCAAACTGACAATGCGCATCGTAGGGACACTTGGAGGTTGAGAATAATTAGCTAAAATCCCTGCCTTCTCCTCTCCGGCTCAGTCAGAGCTGCCATACCCTCTACGGCAGTAGGTCGCTGATTTGCAACAGTTGGGATCTGCCGCCCTCCCGTTACGCCAGGCCAGTCGATGAGGAAATTCAGTGGCAGTGTTGGTCCAAAGCTGTGCCGCGGTAGGACTTGTTTTGTCACAGAGCTGCCTGCCACATGCTGCCAGCCAGAAGGGCTGGAAGCGGGAGCTGGCGAGTGCCTGGTTGGGGTCTGGCTTGGCAACGTGGGCACCGAGCTGCTGAAACAAAACCGATACCGTCCTTACCCAGTACTGCCAGGCCCCTTCCTGCTGCTGGCTGCTCCTCGTACAAGCATGGGTGGAGATAGCTCTTGTGTTATTTAAAAAGCGAAAGCAGTCTGGTTGTTCAGACCTTCACTGGAATAAACGGGTTTAGTTCCAGTAGGTAAATGAAATTACACTGACGTTTACCAGCAGAAAATCTGATCTCATGCATATAGCATGACAAGATATTGTCTCTTTAAAAACTTCCCAGATTTTGACTTTCAAATTCCACCTAGCTGTTTTCTTCTGATAGACTTTTGTCTTATTAGCTTCCCTTATGCTCATCCAAACATCATTGTGATGTCTATTTCTGGAGCATCCCTTCCTTCCAAATCAAACACCTAGCACGTGAACGTGGGTCCCATTGGTAAGTGTGTGAGTGTGGGAGCACAGCACTGAATCATGATGAAGTCTTTTGAGTTTGTTGAGTCTCTTTCACCAAATTGCCTTCCCATGTGAAGGATATGTTGCTCTGTCCCCTAGACCTGCGTGAACGATGAGTCACATGCATTTATTTTTGCTTTCCAACAATTGCTATCAGTCTGGGAAGTGTGTCCTGTGATTTTTCAAAATTGAAAACCCTGTGCGGTTGCACCAATCTCTTCTGCAGAAAGCAAGTCTTGGGCTGTCTTTTTGGTGGTTTTTTTTTTTTTTCTCTCTTTTTCTAATTTGTTCTGCTTAAAGGTGCCACGTGGTGATAATCAGACAGTGTACTGCTGACCTTATGGAGTTCAGCAGCCATCTGTTTAAAACAGAGATATAAAGAATTTCCAGAGAAGCCTTTTATTATTCTCTTGGTTCAAGAGAATAACAGGAGGAGTCCTCAGCATGGACAGCAGTTTTACAGCACTAACAAATTCCACAGCTAACAGGAAAACAATCAATTTATCACCCAAGGCCGCTGCTTTCTCTGCGTGGAGCCCGGAGGTTTGCTGTGGTTTGGAACGATAGACCATCAGTTTTAGTTAGCTTCATTTTCCCAGCTTTTTCCAACTTTGTAGTTGAAAACAAAGTCTCCCCTTCAGCTTCATTCTCTTTCTGCAGCCAAAACGTACATCTGCAGGCAGCAAAGAAAGCAGGGATTTTGTTTGAACAAGTTCAGGCCTGTTTAGGATTTTGTCTGGTACAAACCAGGGCCTTGATCCTGCACTGAGAAGTCCTGGGAAGATCCTTGTTCTGGCACGGAGCCCCATTAGAACCATCCACCCTCCTTATGGGCTCCATGCAGCCAGCCAGTGCCTGAGATTTACGATGGAAGGCTAGAGTCTATCAATCAACATCATGGGGATACATCAGCATAAATTCTGCATAAATAGTTGCATAAATTAGCAGAGGTTTTTAGCTAAATAATTTCCGTCTTGGGCCTTTCTGTATTAACTTCAGAGCCCCCTCAAAGGTAAGCATGGTCATCTCCTCGACCGCTCCGTGGTCTGATCCTGGCAAGCTCCAATAGCAAAACTATGCCAGGTTAAACAGTCAGGGAACTGACGCTAAAGGTTTAATTGTTTTTCTCAGCATGTCTAAACCTGGTATTAATCATTTGTTAGTAAATAAGGAGTGTTCCTCATCCACTGCATCAGTACTTAAGAGAAATTCACTGAAGCCCCAGTGACGGTGTTAAGTTTTGCCCCATAAAGGAGGGATATTTAAGAAGTGAAGCTGCTGCTTTTTTTTTTGGCAAGATATAAAATGTGCAGATATGTAAAACATATAAAAGCCTGAGCCTGAAGGTCTTTGCAAATGGAAATAGAAAAACGTTTAATTTCCATTTTAAACTTGAACTGAGGTTGCACTCTGCGCTGTTCACATTGTCTTCAAACTGGAGAATGAAGAACAAAAATCTTCAAAAGTAGTGACTCGGGTAGGTCGGAATTTCAGCAAACGGTAGTCTTGGAAAGTATTTTCCACCGCAGAGCTGAGCATTTCTCCTGAAAAGCACTCCTAAAGCAGTCCCTGCTCCCACCAGGGCAAACCAGTCCATGTCCTGGACAAACCAGTCTGTGTCCTGGGCATCCCAGCTCCTGCGTGGGTAGCAAGGCTGCACACTGCTGCATTAAGCCATGGGAAGGTCATCTGAGGTAAATGGTAAAAGCTTCAGTTTGGGGTTTTAAGTCCTAAAGATAGCGAATGCACATGTTGGGACAGGGCTTCCCTTGGACAAGTGAGCAAGGAGGCTCAAGCCGAATTTCATTACTGGAGGCAGAACCACTCTTGCTGCAGGTAGTTTCTGTGGGTTTGTGTCTTTGTGATCTGCTGCCAGAGTCTGGACATGTTGCTGCTTTCCATATCTCTGGCAGCGCTAATCAAAAGCACAATATGGTCTGAGAATTTCACTTCATACCAGGGAATTAGTCAGCAGGAGAGAAAGCTGATAATCTGCACGGTGCAAGTTCTCACCTCCTGCAGCACCTTGCAGTGAGTCACTTGGAAATGGCTTTTGCTGAGCTGCCACACTTTGCTGAGACGTACTTTCCTATCAGAAATGTTCAGTGCTCGAATCCTGTGTGAACAGGCGGCTTGGAGCAGAAGGGAGCTGAGCTAGGTGACAGCGAGGGAGCACTTGGGGTCACACAAGAGCGTGACTCAGGCCATGGTGGCAAGGACGTGGCGGGCAAAATGGCACTAAATATTTGCACAAATAATCTCAATCTCAGGTTATGGTCAGTGCTTTTTCCAGGATTCAAGACTCGGACCGTCTAACCAAAAAAGCAACCCTGTGCAGTTCAACCCTTCTAGCTCTCCACTTTTATTCTTCTTTTCTGAAAAAAATGGAAGCCTGATAAAATTTCCAAGTACGGAGGATGAATCCCTCAAATGTTCTCAGGAAAACCAGGCCCAGGCAGAGAGATGAGTGATGGGGAATTAGAAATTAAAAGCCTGAGTGTGAATATGAAAAGGGATCTGAAAGTAATTTTCTTAAACACATAGAAAAATCCACAAACCAGGTTTCCTTTTAGGAAGCTGAGAATTGCTGATCTATTACTTCAGTGTGCATTTCACTTGCTAGGAAGTATTTAGGATGAAAATTCAGAGAGATATGGCAGGACTTTCATAGTCACTAAGTGGAAGAGCTTTAATGAAAATGACGTTTATATCAGGTTTTTGACTGATCAGCACTAAAAGCTTTTTTTTTTCCTGTCTTTTGTGGGTGGCTGATTGTATTTGCGTGGCCAGGCTCCATCTCCATCAGATCACTATCTGGGAGGTGAGAAGGTGTGGGGTTCAACATGCATTTAAAATTGATGTGTGTTTTGGGTTTAATGACAACAACTTAAAATTTCTGGAGTGTATTTCTCTTCTAAGATTCTTCTGATCTCAGCCATTGAGTTTATCTTCATAAACTGCAAAGAAAATGGAAAACTAATGTCCTTGTCTTAGGAAGGAACTTATTCAAATTTGCAAGTTTGAGTAATACTCATAATATATATTACTCTATTCTTATTATTAGCAAATCTGACATTAACAGATCTTCTGCAAAGCTATTAGTCGTTGGTAAATATTTACTTAGCAGCATCAGGCCATTTCAGCTTATTTCTTTTCTCATGAATCATTTGTTCATAATATCTTTCTATTATTATTCTTGATGTCTGATCGGTCCCCTGAATTGCCAACACTGTCTCTGCGCCCTGTTTCCTGGCTGACACCAGCAGTTCATTTTCTGGCACATTGTTTTGGGTGATAAAACTTTGGTTCTAGAAGCTCTGAATGCAGAAGATGGTGAACATTTTCCATAACTTCCAGATACTTATGACTAAACATTAATAATATAATGTTCCCTTAGGGAAGAGCAAACAAGAAGTGGTGTGTTTCCAGACCAGCTTATTCTCTCAGATGCTCTAAAGTAGGGGCAATAAGAAGTGAAGTTTTTCAACAAATGCCTGGACCGAACTAAGTGTAATTCTTTGGAGGAATGTGGGTGTATCTCTGCTGGGAAAGTGAAAATTAAAGACTAGTACATTGGGTTCAGCAAAGCTCAAGGTCTCTTTTCAAACAACAAATCATGCGTATATGAGCTAACCCAGAATGATGCTATTTGCCTCTCTCTGTCTGCTAACGACACCCAGTCAGCTCCGTCTTGAGTTGGCTCGGCAGCTTGGAAAGCTGCGGTAGATGGCAGAGGAAAAGGACCGGAGTCTTGGATGCTCTGGGGAGGCCAGTGTGCTCCTTCAGGATTTACAAAGCCATCTGGACGTCACTGGGCTGTGTTCCCAGTGGGAATGGCGAGAGGCAAGACAGCCCTGATACCAAGCCTGCCTCTGTAATTCACTGGCCCTACATATTCCCCAGAATATATCTTATTTATCATACCTGGCTCGTTTCCTAGGACCAAGTCCAAAACTGCTTCTGATCATGACTGCTGGAGTATCAGTGTAAATACAGCATGCTGTATGCCCTCCAAGAGCAGTCCCCAGCGAGTCGACTGTGGTTATCCCAGACAACAGCCTGATATTAAGATCCCCCATTATCAATGGTTTGACTTTTAGAAAGCTGTCTACATAAACAAAGCCTATTTAGCTTGTGATTGTGCCCTGGAGAGTGTCCTACAATCACTTTCATTTCCCCTTTTGCCTTCAAGGGAAGAGTCTGTCCTAGTGATGAGAGCAGAGACCGAGAGCCACGGCTTGGATCCACTCCCAGCTGAGTTACTGCATTGCTGTGCGGCCCTGGCCATGGCGGGGCGTTTTTGTTTTTCAGTCCATTCAACTAAATAATGAATATTCTGTCTGGAAATGGTTGAGAGAGACTCTTGTCCCTACAGAAAACTGCACAAGAACAACTTGATAAATGGTAATACAAAGGAAATGAAAATTTAATGGAAATTAATTGAAAACAAAACAAAACCCAAACTTAAATTCTTAAGAAAATGTTGTACGTGATTTTGAGATCTTTGCTCATTGATAATGGGCACCAATGTTTTTAGCTAACCATGCATAAGATAAATTCTGCTTTTTTTCTCTTTGTTCTTCTATGAAGATTACATTTGGTCAGCACTTTCCATGCAAATTTTTGCTTCCAAACTGTGCAACAGCAGAGATTTACCTGAGAAAACATCCTGATATAAAAGTTTTCTTTCGAGTATATCAATCTCTCCCACCTTTAACAAAGGATCAGTGCCTTTTACAGTACGTAGGTGATATCTCAAACTGTTCATATCCTTTGCGTATTTACTGAAGACACTGAAGGCTCTTTCTCGGAGTGGCACGTGCTGGTGAAGAGCATTCTCTGCTCTGCCAGGTCTGTGTCCCAGAGTCTGCCCACCCACTGTTCTGACTGGCAGCAGCTCTCCGAGGTGCCTTCACTCTTCTAGCAGAGAAGAGCTTCTCTAAGTGATACCCAGGACTGCTAGCCAGAATTTCATTATAAGATTTTCTCAGATGAGTGGACATGTGCCAAATTAACATTTTTCCTAGGGCCATGACTATTCGTGGGGACCCATTTTGTAGCGAGAGGCTCTGGCAGTTTTTTCCCCTCATTAGCACTGATAGTTAATTTGCTGTTCCCCTTTAGTCACTGCTGCTGTCAGATTTGTTTCATCTTCTTTATTGCACTTGTAATGGACTGAGCCCCACAGGGAATGTGCTGTCTCACACGTGCCCCCTCTATTTCCCAACCTGGGATGTGATGCTGCCGGCCTCCCGGCGAGTGGTCAGCTGTGCCTCTGTCCTCACACCTGTGTGTCTTCAGGAAACCCTAGTTACTTGTACAGCCATTTATTCATCTCCTAAATAGAGGAAGGGGATTTCCAGCTTCACTCCTGCTACACGTCTCCTTTGGATTGCATGCGGTTATCATCTCGAGGCAGTGCCGCTTTCCCACGTCTGCTCTAACACACGTGTTTTCTGGCACCTGAAGTCACAGGAAGGTTTCTGCATGACAGACCTGCCGACCTTGCCGCTGCTTTTGGCTTTGAGCTGCTCTGAAGCGGGTGAAGTAGAAGGGAGAGCCTGACTGTGCCATCGAGAGAGCAGGCAGCGCCTTTAAACACTCCCCACTCCTTGGGCATACCCTGTTCTGTAAAAGATAACATGGGATGCAGTCTCCCAGATCTGCAGATTTCAAAGCTGAGAATAGCACTGTCATAACTGAACTGGGGTTTGTTTCTTCTTTTTTTATTATTTTTTTTTAATTTAGGGCTTGTTTACACAGGAAATTTAACCTGGACTACCTGAAGGCTGGAATTCTCTTCTACGTGGACGGAATTACGGAGACCTTTATTTGGTTTGTTGTGATTTGTCACCAGAATGCATTAAGATAAACCAAATTAAGTCCATTTGTGTTCCAAAGAAATATTTTATATATGCTCATTCATTTGAAAAGTTCTTAGATTAATTTTGCAGAAAATGTCCCTGTGTAGACATATCAACATTCCTAATAATATTTGGCTGAAATGCAAGATAATAGCCAAGTCCAGGCTCAAAGAAAAGGAATGAATCATCTTTAAATCACATGTTACAATGTAATAGGATAAAGGACAATTGTTTTGCTGGAGACAAGCTGCCATGCACAGACCAGCTGTAGGGTCATTTCAGCCTCTGAGACAAGAGCAGGGCAAGCACAGGGGATCGTGCCCTGTGCACCTACAGAGAGTAACAGCCTGATTTCCAGAGCACGCATCAGCCACAGCTCTCACACCACCCTGGATGCTCACCTGCAAACGCAATGACGGCAGCATTTGATTCATCAGGATTTGTCCCTTGGGTCCCCAGAAATGAGCACAGGATTGAATCAGGCCTGATCCGGGGACACATGAGGGTGAAGGTGTCCTGTCCCTCACTGGACTGTAAGGTATCCGAGTCCCACTGCCGGGCTGCAGTCTGTGTCCTGCATCACACAGTTTCACACACACACAGAGACCTCTAAAACTGTCAGCACTCTATGGAAGCCAAAAAAAGTCGCTTCGTATTTGCATTAGTATATCCCAGAATAGGAGGTGACTCCCTCTGCCAGCAAAAAAATTAAAGAGCAGAATGCCTACCCATTACTTAAGCACACATGGACCCATTTTCATAGCCTTCATCTCCTGTGCCCCTGGAAAAACTGTTCCTTGGAAATTACAGTAATTGTTTTATTCTCTTTGATCTCCACTAATAAAGCTATGGACTATCACTCAGCAGGAGCTGTTTCTCTTAGTTAGGATCTTTCCAACGGTACTTACATTAGGAAGGCTCTAGGGAAATTTCAGTAAATGCACTTGAAAAGAGCTCTGCAAAACTGCTTAGACTTTCTGTAAAAAAGATTTCCCCCGCACTTGCTCAGCACACTTCTTAGCTTGTTTGTTTTTCTCTTTCTTGCAGTTGTTGTTGGACTGAGGTGAAACCTAGAGGAAAGACTTGTGACTTCTTGTCAAGAGATCTTATGGCAGCTGGAGAACAGAGCGAAAGATTTCTGAATCCCAGACAAGTCACTGTAGAAATCACGCTTGAGAATAGCAGCGTCTTGCTGTTCATATTTTACTTTCCAAACTTAGCAAGGAAGACGGAGGGGTGATGGATATCCATCGGTCCTCCAACAGGGAGTCCTTCACGTCCAAAGCATGATGTGAGAGCCTCCAGCATCCCCAATTACATCCCATTATAGGAAATATCATTTCATTCCCAGAAAGAGCAGCATGGATCAGACTTAAAAGTAGCTAGGTACCTCAGTCTCATGGAGATCACTGTAAATTGGGCCTGCTACATTTCAAAATCCTATTTCATGTATGCACATGATAGGAACTGTTGCCCTTTGGTGTGGTAGCCGTGTCATTGCCAAGTAGTGGGAGACCTGGTGGGTCAGACCGTTCCAAACTGGTGCTGCCAAAGTACAGCAGCGTCTCAGTTCTCCAGCCCCTTGAGACAGCAAGTGACTTGTTTAGGAATTTGGGAAGTTAGATTTGGGTTTTTGTCCCCAGGCTTTAAAGACCACAGCCAGAGCTGAAGATGACCTTGGGAGATCAGGTCAGCAAGCCAAATATCAACCCACCTCCAGCACACACAGGAGTGACCATCGCATTGTGCATGGGCAAGTTCTCACACGTGGCTCTTGGTGAGCTACAAAACACCGCAGTCACCTTCTGTAGAGCTGACAAATGCATGGGCGGTTGTAAGAAGGTGCAGAGAGAAAGCCAAATGTCAGAACCACTGGGCACTGATGGAAGAAATCTGACCCTTTAAAGGCAATTCTGCAGTTCAAATGAAGCAACCAATGAGTTCCCCAACCTGTGACATCTTTTGGCCGCTTCTTGCTGTTGTAACGTGAAGGTGGCAGTGGTCTTCACACCAAATAGGAAGGGTCTAAAGCATATCCATGTACCTGCCTGTTGCGGAACTGGCAACTGACAACAAGAGTAATTGCACCAGCTGGTCTCTTTTTTTTTTTTTCCCCTCCAGCTAGAAACCGTAAAAGCTTAAAAGACCAACTGCACCACCTTAAAGTCATATTTACTGTGTTTGGCATCCTGCCACAGGTGACAGGAATACAGTTCTGTAGATGTTGCTAGATGACTGCTGCTTTATACTTAATGATCTCATGGATGTGCAAAGTGAAGAAATATAATCCCCAGTGAAGACAGGGGGCGGGGTTGGTAAGGAAGAAAAAGCCTCTTCCTCTAAACCGTTTTTGATCTTTCTATGGGCTGGAAATGAAGAACAGTAATTAAAGCTTAACTGGAAGAGATCAGAAAGCTTTTAAAATTAATAAAACTTGTATCAGGCATCAAGGATGATCATATTTAAAGACTATGTAGGCTGCGGTGTCAGTCCGCACTCAAGAGTGAGCGTATGCTCTCTTCATAGGTGTGCCAGCCCTGGGAGTGCTGGCGTGCACATGGGAGCAGGAGCCGTGTTCGCAGCTATGTTGTGGATGGCACCTTCCTCATCTCCCGATGGGTTTTCCCTGCAGTAATTCCTTGGACCATACCAAGATTATTTCAGATTTACTCTGGTTTGTCAGACCTAACCTTCAGCGATGCCAGGAGGTAATGCATGGGAGCCTTATTCCCAGTCGAGTCCCTCACCTGGAGCTTGCATTTTATTTTTTACCAGTCAGTTATTTTGTAATGACAAGCCCATCACCACGTGACATGCTGCCAGCAGCTGATGCGTTGTGTGAAGAACCTCAAGCTGCGTGAATTGACAACATTGAAAAAAATAAAATAAAGACGTATAATTCTCTCCTGATCTTTTAAAAGCAAGGGCATCCTGTGTATTATTTGTAAAGAGAATAGCTTAGCTGTTCAGCCTGGCTTTTTAATTTAGCCATTGTCCTTTTAAACACATATGTGCTTTATATCAGGAGAGAGGCAGACAGACTGACCACCGCGTCAGAGGCTTTGAAAGCAGTCATTTTACAACAGTTGTACTCCATGCTGGTAATATTTTCCCGCGGGAGATGAAAGTTCTTGGTCTGGTCCTGGGAAGGATGCAGTGCTCACACCAGAACAGCCGGGCTCCCCTGCTGCAGGAGCAACAGCTCAGAGCAGGGGACAGAGACCTTCACGGCTGTGAGTATCTCAAAGGTCTGTGGCAAATGTCTGTGTTTTACATTTTCTTTATCCCACTCTTTGAAGGACTGTGAAACACATAAATGGCTGATGCATGTGGGCACCAAGAGTGGGTCGCCTGAAGGGGGTGAGCAAAAGGTTCACCACGGACATCAGAGACCTTGCCCAGGAAGAAAACCTCTTTCTGCAGTGCTCCAAAATCTGCTTGCACTGCCATGTGTGGAGCAGAGCTCTAGGTTGGCAGCACGCTGGAAAAGGCATTTTTTTCCAGTTAAAGAATTCCTGGACAGAATTAATGCACTTTCCTCAGCTCCAGAGCTGACCGTTGAGAGAGTCACCTCTTCCCTTTTACCACCTGGATGCCAATGAGAGCTTAAACTCTTGGATGAAAGGGATGTGCAAGGAAAGGACAGAGAGCAGCCACTACCTCTGGCTGTGCTCCATCGAGAGAGGAGGGTGGGAAAGGAGAAGATGGTTCAGCCCTTGACTGCCATTTATTCCAGCACTAAAAGAAAATGAATTTTTAAATCCTAATGCTGAAACACCTATTAAAAAGAGTACTAAACTATGGCAGAAGAGGATCTGGGAGGTAGGGCTTTTTGGATGAATCCAGCTGATTTTTTTTATTTATTTTTTTTACTGCAAATGAACTCTCACTGGCTTTCTTTAAAGGTCACCTTTTTTTTTTAAACTACTGTGCTGAGAAAAAGCTTTTAAGTTTCATCTGCTTTGTGTGTGTGCATTTTCTAAGCCCTGGGTTTATTTCTTATTGGAAAATGGTCTTGGATCATCTCTGAGTTGGAAATTTTATTTTATTTATCAGGTGCATGTGAGAAAGAGGTCTTTTTAACTCTTTAGACTCTTTTTATTGGATGCTCAGCACCATGTCTTTGGATCTAAAGCTGTGAGCCAAATCCTACCTGTCACACTTTTTCTCCCCCCTGCCACCCATCCTCTGCCAGCATCTCATCAGGGGCCCTGAAGCTCCCTGTCTCATCTCCTTGTGTCTCTGCCTTGATGCACAGAAGGGGTTAAATGGGTTCTCTCAATTCTGCTTGATTGCTAACGAGCTGTTATTTCCTCCTTCTGGCACTGTCACTACCAGCAGCTCCTGAAGGAGAGGCTGTTTTTCCTGCAACACCCTGCACGGTTGGTGGAGAAGTCTGGAGGTGTCTGAGAGACGCAGACATTTTCACGTCTTGTGCTCCTGACTCTAATCAGTCCATAGCCTATGGATGTTCATGGGCAAAGTAAAGCTTTCAAAAATTTTGTAGTAAGTCCAAAATGTTATTACATCCTTCTACACCTCAGTATCTCTCTCGAGAAAAAGCTCTGTGCTGACAAATAACGCCGGGAGGGGAACAGTCATGTAGGGATGCACCAACTCAGTTTGCAACCTTAAATCCATATTAGGGATTAGCTTTCTGGCCAAAACCTGTTGCCTGAGGATTACTAATAGACAAATAGATTTTCAAAGGGTGCCCAAGTCAGCTCATATCATCTGGACTTTGTCCATACTCAGCCAAACCCTAAAGCACTAGTTCTCCTGAGTTTTAGGTGGCTCAGGAAGAAGCACAGCAGGACAAAAGCCCACATGAAATACATCAGTTACTCTTTCTCCCAGGAGATCACCAGTTACTCCAAAGCCATTTGCCTGATGTCCCAAACCTATTTGCTTTGCCAGAGCTCTAGGCTAGACTGAGCATTGCTCCCCTCCACAGGATGTTTCTTATGCTCTTGTGCAAAATTCCCTTAAAAAAAAGCCGTAACAAGTGGCTCCCTGAACATATTACACAAATTATGTTTTTATCGATTACAAAGCAGCACTGGCTCAAAAGGACACTCCCATGACACTCCATATGCAAGTATGTCACGTAATTCTTCTATATTTATCAACTTCCATCTTCAAACTAGTTAGATTTTTGCTTCATTAATCACATTAAAAGGCTGTTCCTGAACCTCACGCCTCTGATGGTTAGAATTACACTTCTGATTTCCATCTTAATTTATTTATAGGCAGCTGATTCACGTTGCCACCTAAGTAATACTAGAAATATAAAAATAAAAAATGATATTTAACAATCTGTCTAGACTGAGGACAGAGGATGAGTCAAAAATCCCTATATTATTGTTAACTAAGCATATGATGGTATATTTTACTAATAGAAATTTGCATTTCAAAAGCAGATGAGCAGCCAATATAGATGTTAATTTACTGAAGCCAAAACACTTCTCGGTCGGTAAGGTCATGTACAGTTTGTAGTCCAATGGCAACAGAAAATATTGCAGTTAAACCCTGCTCTTGCAAAAGGCCTGGCTTTCCTTCGAGGTCAGCACTCGGGCTCTGGGACTGCCTGTGCGAGCTGAGCCACCCTCCTGCCATCTCTGCCTCCTTGGACACTCACAGCTCCAAGGCATCAAATTTCCATCGTATCACTATTCTTCATAGCACGAGTAGAAATCAGAAAGCCACTGATTTCATCCAAAGGTATCTGGACCTTTATCTGCTGAGCTTTATGCCTTGAAGAGGCCAGAAGTTGCCATAGGTGGGGCTTCTTTATTCATATGCTTACAAGAACAGATCAGCTCTTATGCTGGATTGTACAGCAATAAAATCCATCTTCCTTGCAGAATAAAGTTCACGTTAAAGCCAAATTCCAGATGCACAGAAACTCCTTCTATTGTCTCCAGGGGATATTGTCCATCCCAGCAACTTGAAAGCCAAAAGGCTACATCTGAAACTATTTAATCTTCAAAAAAATCTGCCTTCCACAAGAATATGCCTATTTGCAGCTATGAGAAGACAGTTATTTGTTAGTGTTTCCTAGCAATGGCATAAGCTAGAAATGTTGAAGAATTTTATTCCACAAAGACACATTTGAGAGGGTATCTTATCCCTCTCCTCTAGAGGAGGGAATGCAGTGTAAAACTGCATAGCTCCCTTGCTTCGCCAGCACTAATAAGTTGTAACCAAGCCATCATCATCCGCGTGATTCAAAGGGTTTCTTGTTATTTGAACTTCCCCAGGGAACGGTTGACTTCTTGCACTGTTCTGCCATGTCATGGTCCCACCTGCAGCTGTGCCTCCTCCATGTGCCTCCGCTTACCAGTCAGCCACAAACCAGCGCAGCTCCGGATGGCTCCTTAACCCAGGGTTGGACCTGGCACAGCTCATTGTACTGGAGCAGGTTAAAAGCTGGTGATGCCCAGCAAGGGCTGGTGATGGCCAGGCACCGCTTCATCTGGATCTGGAAGAAAACATCACTGTGTTCATGTTCCCTTTGTTGAGATGATGTGCCAGCAAAGACTTCCTCTGTGCATGATTTCTGAAGCGTATGATCTTTGCAGGGAAATGCTGGCCCTTTGCGCTGCCGGGAGTAACCGTCTTTGCTGCTTGGCCTTTTCTCCTTGCAGAGCTCAGTCAGGTGGCTCAGCCTGGGACACGCACATCCTCATGGACCGTTTCAGAGTCCGGGTAAGCACACGAGGGATGAAGGTGGCTGCTGTGCTGCATGGCCGTGCTGCAGGTTGCAGGGGCTTAGGAAACCCATTTTTTTCCAAGCCAGCACAGCCAGACTTATCCTTCTGCTTGGATTGCCTTAGCACCTCCACTGTTGCTTTAAACTTTTAGTGCTTTGCCTGCTGTGCCTAGCCAGGTGGCTTCCCACCTACCCAACGTGCCATTTTCGTGTTTATAGCGGTCACGGTCTCTGCACCTCCCTTTTGGCTTCTCACGCTTGCACGGGAGGAGGCAGGGAACAGCATATAGCCACTGCCTCCAGTGCTGGCACCCAGACAGGCACTGGGACTGCCACCCACCTCCCCACGGACCCCTGGGTGGGAGCGCTGCCTTGCACGGCGAAGGGCTTATCTCCATTGCTGGCAATACCGTGGTCACCTGGCCGGCAGGCGTGAGTCTCAAAGCTGGCACCCTGCTGCTGGAAAGGTTGGAGCATCTCACACACACCGCATTTTTTCCCTTGGTGCGTGTACGTATCAATAATATGGCATATGTTTCTTTTTTTGTTTGATAACGAGACATCAAAAATGTATATTGATTTATTGCCTACAGAAATGCACACTGTAATATGGCTGCGAAATCCCGCTGAATCTGCTAAGTCAATAGCTTCAGCCCCTTTGCAATGAGCAAATGGAGAAGGCTGTGAATTAATAACTTCCCTGACCTCCAGCCTCTGCGAGGCTGAACAGCCGATGGAGGAGTTAATCCAGTAATCCATTTCAGCATCTGGAAGGCAGCACACACCCCGCCTGAGCCTGGACCTACAAAAAAAAAAAAGTGAAGAGAAGGAAAAGCAAACAAATCTTAGGGCTGGGGAAGGGAGGAGTGAAATAGAGGAGGAGAGGAAAGGATTGCAACCTGACAAAGAAAGCGGCAGGCTCATTTGCAGTCCCTGGCTGCATGATGCCTTCATCTTGCAAAAGAGGTTTGGGGCTTTATTTGTTCTGCCAGGATCAGCTGGGCTTTGTGAGCACTCACTGCTGGTTTTTTTGCATTGCTCAGTGCTCAGGGGAAACTAAAGCTTCTTGTAGTGACCTCAGCCTGAATTACTTCTCGCCTCCGCAGTGAAGTCCCTGACCTTTTCCTGCCAACTCAGCCAAGGGCACTGAGATGCTCCCGCCCGTCCTGGGACCTCGGAGTGCTTCGACAGGCACACAACTGCTGCTGATTTGGGAATTCTGCTTTCATACACTATTCTCAGTCACTTTATTACTTTACCAGACTCTAACTAATCAACTTGAAATTTCCTCTGTAACATTTAAATTTAAAAAAAAAAAAAAAAAAAAAAAAAAAGAGGAAAGAAACTAGCTGAAATATTCCAGCTGCCCAAAAAAGAGGAGAGGTTAAAAAATGCATTCTATTCCTCATTTTAGAAGCAAGGCAATGGTTTGCTTTGCTGTGAACACTAGCAATCCAGCTTTCAAATCCCAGTGTGAGGCTCAGAGGGGGTCAAGGATTTGCTACTCTCCCCCTGTGAAATTGGCCCGTGTTGGGACAGAGCATGAGCTGCTGGCAGACAGCTCTGCGCCAGGCTGGAGCACTCCCGACAGGCGGCAGTCAATTTTGCTCTTTTAAGTTGCATCTTTCAGCCAAGCCATTGCTGGGACACGAATAGACACTGCTCCCACTGCACTGCACATTAAAACATTTGGGGGGGGGACACGGGACACAGGCCACCACCTTTTTGGGGTGACTTCCAACGGGATGCTTGGAAATTGTGGAATAGCTGCTATTACCTCTTCATAAAGCCATCTGCTGAGCATACACAAATGTGAGCTGGTGAATTCAATATCATAGATTTTATTAAAAATCCAGTCAGTATATGGAGTTGGACAGAAGCTGTTAACAGCATGAATGAACTTTCGGTAGCAGACAGAGCCCAGCTGCTTTAAGGAAGCCCCACTCCACGTGTTGGGCATCAACTTATTTTATTTTGATTTTGGATTACAGTACTCTTTAATTAAAGGTCCTGACTTTATAATCCAATCAATCTAGACAAATAACAACTCTCTTTTGCAGATAAAGTTGTAGGCTTATCACTGCCCAACAGCCATATTTTAAAGACCATCCATAAAATTACACAGAAATTCAGCTTACGTAGCACCAGGTCACCGCAGCTGCGTCCAGGCAGAGCTCTGCACTTGTGCTGACAACCGCATTTCAGTGACATCGCGCCATCCTGGGCATATGTTCTGCCCAACCCTTCTCCTATTACCACCATAACAAAGTTACTGCTTCCTCAGCAGTATTGCTCTCTAGTACTTGACCCATTCATCCCACGAAACCTCTAGCTCAGAGTTATTGTAATTATAAGGGGGAGGTTACAGTGCTGGAGGATGAAATGTAATACAATTAGTCAACTATTTTACCCATTCTTCACCTTTTCCTGCCAAATAGCTTTGTTCTAATGAAGGGTATCAAACAACCATTTCATTGTGATTTAATTGAGCAGTTACTTGTGCCACAGAGACATCAAGGAACCGTTATGGGAGTGCTTTTCAGGGATCAGTGGAAAATGCAGCATAGTGGATTAGCATACATATCTGTAAGGGAAGAATCGTGCCAGCCCTACCTTTAATGCCTGGTTGTTTGCCTGAGCCTTGCTAGACTCAGCTTCCCTCCAGTCTATGTAAAAGCTTAGAGTCCACTAGAAAAGCAGCACGGGGGGATGCAACACCCTTTCCTTGGGCTGGTTGGGGTCGATGGGTGCAGAGGAGCGGTCAGGATAGGAGCCGCGGTGCTGAGAGAGACTCTGAAGCAATTTGTCCAATATAATGCAAAGAGCTTAGGACTGATCCCAGACCTTGTTACCACTCTCACATGTGAGGAATCCGTTTCCCACAACTTGCAAAACTGCATTTTCTCAGTACAGCTTTGCAATGAATTTGGCAGAGATGAAAGCAAGGGCATGTCGGGCAGCCGTGGCAGGGCTGAGTATGAAACTCCAGAGGGTATCTGTAGAGCTGAGACAAAAAGCCTGCGCAGACCTATCTAAGTTAAACTTGCCCCCAGATAGCACCGCTGTCTCATTTCCTGGAATATATTACTAGACGTAGCTGACAAAAATAAACAGAGGAAAAAAGACCATTCTGTAATACAATCAAACCTCAATTACCCATTTGGTTTTTGTCCTTTAAAAGAGCTAATAACATGGTAATTGGTGGAGATATCTCCAGGGCTCCATAAGTGAAAGCAAGAGAGATTTTCCCACCATGAAAGAGAGGCATATTTTTCTAAAGAAGACAGGGAGGTATTACCCAAATTAAAGGAACTCATATAGATTTCTCCTTGATGTCCAAACCAGTGAAACCTTGTTCCTTTGAGTGTTGGCTTTTAATGGCTCAGAGATTTTTGGTGTCATTGTGGTAGAAAAGCATCCCTGGAATTCACTTCTTCGCAAGGAAGGATCCAAGCCCACTGGACATATCAAGGGTCAAAAATACATAGAAAATATTTCTCCACTATAGCTATTCTTGCTTACATGGTATCTAGCTTTGCCCCATGACACACCAAAGTGGCAAGCACTGTTTTCATGTCCCAAACCCTGTAAAGTGAAGAGCCAACCAAGTGGAGAATATTCAGCTAAAGCACATTATGTCTCTTAAAATAATGTCCCTGAGCTCCTTTGTACCCCTACTCCTGTCATCAAATTTGTATTCAAATTCACTTGCTTTAATAACCAGCCATTGTCACCCAAAAGGCACACAAAATTTTGGGGCACAAACAGCAAAATTGCTTTCATCTTTCACAAAATGCCCAAAGCAGACTCTGATTTTTTGAAATATCTGTTCATTCACTGAGCCTTATTTTATTTAATTGTCACATCTCTAGCTGGGGTCCAAAAAATACAGAAACATCCTGAAAATGGGTCCTAAAGATCAGTTCTTGCATTGGTTGGAGTCTGGCTTGGTGCTGCTTCTTTTGGCTCTCCAAGACTGAAGGACTCCAAGGGGAGAGACGACAAACTGTAGAGGCATGGGGCGGCAATCCCGAGAGTCGGGGTTAGGTGCCCAAATTCCAGCAAGCGTCTCTGAGTCTTAGTCTTAAAAACATTTCACAGAATCGCAGCCTAAAATTGTGGAGGGCTTGAATAATCCCCTCCACCACCAAATGTGTCTGTGAAGCACGTCTGGATCCCACTTTGCCCCGTTGTGGGTGTCCTTGCTCGGCTCTGCGGGAACTTCCATCAGGCAGCGCTGAACCGGCTCGTCAGAAGCACCAGTGGGCTCGCCCCGGTGGGTGCTGGCCTCCACAGCGCCCACGTCCACGCTGCTGAGTCCAAGAGGGTGGTCTGCTCTCTCATGGAGAAAAGCAGGAGTGCAAAGGGCCAGCATCCCAGGCTCTGCCTGAGCTGTCCTCCACTTTATTGTCTTGCAGTGCCAGTGCCAGGAAGATCCTGAGGTACATGGGAAGCATAAACTTTTAGTCATCCATTATCTTGCACATCAATTAATATTATTTAGAGCCTGATCTATGCTGGTTTTATCCTTTGCAAAGTACTTATCGTTTCTTCAGGATCCAGGAGCTATAGAACAGTAAATTATCATTTTATTGAAGTGATTGGCTTTATCCTAAAGCAGGTTCTTAAAGAACAGGCTTTAAAGGTTAAACTCTGTGCCAGGGTAATATGTACATCACATTCCCGGGTGCCTTTTGTGTTTAAAAATCGACAGTTTCCATCTGTGAAAAGAGGAATTTAGACATGCTGATACTCTGACATTTAAATGTGAGCAGTGGAAGATAAACACAGTTTGACATAAAGTAAATGGGGTGATATTAGGGAAAGTTAAATTTCAAATATTCATGCTCCTGCTTCTACCTGCTGCGGTACTGTGTACCAGAAGGAGCATTACCATGCATTAACACTGTCACGTCCCAGGAGTGCGTTACAGCAGGTCGGCACAACACACCCATGAACGTGATCTTTCCAAAGCAAAGGCCGTAAGCTTGTTCAAAACCTTTTCTGGTTAGTGATGAGTCTTACATCCCTACTTTTCAGCTAGCAAAGCTGGGCTCAGAAGAGATTTAGGATGCAGGGCTCTGCCATGATCTCAGCTGCAAATAATTTTACAGTAGTTCTCAATGTACAAGGAGCGACAAGCGCAACTTTTAGCGCTGAGCTTCCCCGCTCCAGCCTGCGCCGGTACCTGCAACCCAAGCAGGTCGCTGTCTAGACACGGAGACCCGCTGTGCCATTCTCCAGCCACGTGGAAGCGCAGGTCTGAGTGGTGGTGAATACCTTAGTGGGCTGGCTGGGATGGGCTGTGGGCATAAGCAAAGTCTGTAGGGAGAGGTAGTACCTTTTCTCCTAAAAAAGAGGGGGTTCCTTCACTTGCTATAGCAGTTTCTGTGGTAAATAGAATAGTATTACTACAAGTGAAATACAAGCACAGAAAGATGTAAAATGTGCTAAAAAAAATGAGCTAGTGAAAGCAAACAGTAAAGTGGTAGGGGATAGCTAGATATAACATCCCTTTGAAGTAGTTCCAGTCCGGTCTGATTTTGGTGTTGAGACTGTCTTGTACCCAGGTGACCTTGAACTAACCCAGGAAAACTTGCATTCATGAATATTTTTTAAATCTCTGGCCCCTTCAGTAACCTGATCCCACACACAACTGTGTGTGACAATACAGCTCTTTGGGATCTTGTCTGACTTTCTCCCTTCAAAGCCCCAAGGGTGTGTAGGCAGGTTAAATAATGCAAAAGCAGCTGTAATTACACTGTGCAGTTTCTTTGGAAACATTTGAAAAATAATAGCACGTTGTTCTTTTTTTGTTCTTTTTTTTTTTCCTGGCCTCTTTTTTAAGGGGTCTAGATCAAATCTAATGGTTTAATGAGATATATGACAACATACAACACGAAAGAGATTTTTAGTGACTTTCATTACCCAAACTCAATTAGAGGAGTGTAATCAGCAAGTCCCCTGCTGTGAGAAGTGCAGAATGAAACCTTGGCAAGATGGGACAGATGCAAGAAGACAGACTCGTTGCAAAACAAGCACAGAGATACTCACTGTACCAGTGAATGCCAAAACATAGATTGCAGCATTAGCAGCTTCTCTCTGCTGTTTTCTTGCTCTAAGATGGATAATTAAACATAAATAGTGTCTCAATCTATTCTTATAAAAATTATTAATTTAATGTTAGAGAAAGTCCTTTGTTTGCTTTTTTCTTGGGAGAGGGAGGAAGGGAAATAAAGCCTTGTTCAGCTTTTGTCTTCTTGCTTTTGGTCCCACCGTAAGATATTCTTAGATTTTACTGTGTGGTGTTGTATCAGTGCCTGGGACTAACCTAGTGCTGTTGATGCTTGGCACAGGAATTTAATGAAATCTGTGAAATCTAGGTTTGCTGTGGCTGGTTCACGCACGTAGTACAGGTCCCAGGCTTAATGCTTGGAGGAGAGGAACCACGTTGGGTCATTACACACTCCTCCATTTCCAATCTTGCCAGTGTTGTCCACTGCAAGCTACTAAAACCAAAACACATGTTCATTTATCCAACTGAGGCCCAGAGCCCACATGTTGCAGTAACTGGGGGCACAGAAAAAAACCCACAGATTTGCAGAAAAAGTGTCACAAGCATTTCTATGGCAGGTCTAGGAACTCACAGCTCAAGAGAGTGAGCAAGGGTAGCTTTAAACCACCTCTGCCCCTCTTCCTCTATTCCCGTGTCTCCTGTGCCTATTCATGTAACACATCCTGAATAATAACAGGTGGGCAAACCATGTATCTAAAGCTCAAATGATCTCAAAGACAACCGTTTCCAGCAGTTCTGCGGTTTCAGCTGGCTGGCCAGTCATGCACACCCACGCTGACCCCTCAGCGTCTCTTCTCGAAGCGCTTTTCACATCAAATCCCCAGCAAGGGGCTCTCAGCAGCTGGTTTCCACCCTCCTTCCTCTCCTCTCCCCCATGGCTGTGCCCAGCCTGTGGGATGATGCTCTCCTGGCCTATTGCTCAGATGCACGGCTTCTTTGGACTCTTTTCCATCAGGCAAGTCAGGGACGGAGGCCCCGCGTTCCCCTCTTTCCAGTCCCATCCCCATCAGTGTGGGTGAGCTGCCTGCCAGCTCCTACGCTCCAGTTTCGTCTCCGCTCTCACAGATGTACCGCAGCCTCTTGGACGGTGCACGTTCTGCCATTGCTTTGTTTGGCTATTTGGTGGCTGGAGCTGTGCCTGCTCAGCTGCGTGCTGGCCGCAGATCCAAGGCTCTGTCGTAGCAGGCAGCCTGCCTGGCCTGGCCTGTTTTACCTATTGTTAACTCGTGTCCTCTCCATCTTTCCTCTGCTGGATTTTAGCAGACAGCCCCCTCTGGAGAAGCAGCCAGCACCCGGCTTTCCTGCCCATCAATCCTTTTAGCAGGCTCCTGTCCTGCGCTATGAGGGATGCATTGCAACGATCTCACGGTACAAGAAGGATTCCCCGTCAGTCGCCCGTCTTTACATCTGATTCAGCCGTGTCAGTTCCTTGTGACCACCTGGAGAAGGCATCAAACCCCCACCTCCTCCAGACCCATTTCAATGCTGCTACAGCCCATTGCCTGCTATGGGGTACGCTTCCAAAAAGAGGGCTGCCCAGGGCTCCCAGGGTTCTGGGAATGCCGGCGTCGGGCTGTATGAGAGGGGCAGGACTGAGGGTCATTTAGGGGTTGTGCCAGTGCATTGGGTCAGACGACAGCTGGAGACCCCTGCTCATCCCCTTGCATGGCAGGCAAGACCCCACATTACCAGGCTGCCAGATCTGTGCTTTTCCACAGCAGTTCTCCCAGGCAGCCCCGTGTCCTGCAGGTCTCTGCTCCACCGGGTACTGAAAGAGCTGTGCAAGAGCAAGGGAGAGGCACTGCGACACGGGATGGTACTGGGGGACATCTCCTCCCCTGCCTGTGAAACTGGAGAGCTGAGTTTTGGTAGGCTGTTTTCATTCGTTAGACATTCTGAACAATTTTGCTGTCTGAATATGGCTGGACGCTGATGCCTGGCCAGACAGTACAGTCTCCAATTTTTCTCTGGCACACCTCTCTCATAAATCTAACTCTGTTCGCGAATGAAGAGCAATACACTACTGCTAACAGAGGTAACCAGGTAAAGTACTTTGAAAAGGCATATGATGAGTGAATTCCCCTGAACAGCTCAGTCAGTGACAGCTATACACACCGGCCCACACTCAGATATACTACAGTTTTACTCATTTTCAAGGATAATCTCCATTAGCAAAATGCATTCATGTCTACAGCATAAATTCTTTTAGTGGGAACATGTCAGTCTGCAGTCAGACAGCTTTGCTGGCTTCTGCAGGATTGGCTCAAGCACCTTCACAAATGGGAGTGAACAGACATCAATTTAAACATGTCCTTGCATTATTGCAGGAGGGCAATAACACAACATCATATTGTTTGCCACCACTTCCAAGGAGCAGAGTGTAATCTCTACTAAAAATTACTGCTTGTCACTGGGGTGGGGGAGAAAGAACTGGCAGCTGCTGGGAAAAAAATGGCTATTACTTTCTGATCCATTTACATCTGGAGATTCCTTAAATGGTGTAGATTTAATTTTGCCCAAATGAGGAAAGCACATGCAGGTTACAGGAGAGACAGATAACTAATAATTTAAAATTCCAGGCAAGACTTTTGCTTTTATTACCTTCATTATATTTTAAAGACATAACCAACAGCATATGCAAATTAGCACCTTAGATTATTATCAGGGAAAATCCTACTGCATATATAAATGCACAAACGTGACTTAGCAGCAGGCACACTAAGGATATTGTACTTGGTCACTGACATCCATTTAAAGGCTTCCAGATCACTGAATTGGTTTCATGAGGCTGACTGTAACTGGAGTTTGGCTGAGTTGTACTGTCAAAGTGACCTCAGGGCTCACTGTTGTTGAAGGGGGCAATTCTGGTGCTCCCTCTGTCCCCGTTCTCTTCCCTCATTGCTGCCTACAGGCTCCTGCCTCTGCTACAGATCAGACTCTTCACTGGAAAAGTCAGTTAAGTTTTCTGCCGGTTTAGTGAGCTGAACCAGCTCAGTGAAAGGTCTCAGGAGCACCGGGCCAGAGCTTCCCTTGGCAGCAATGAGATATTAGATCAGCTCAGTCATGATATCAAACGAAGTCTTTCTGTCCCAGTTCTGGGGTTTAATCATCTGTGCAAACACACAGCCCTCTGTGTCCCTAGCCTGCACCTTGCAATGCCCCTGCCCACAGGGCACGTGGACTTGTAGGAAAGTGCAAACTGAAAGCATGAAGACATATACACAAGGAGTTTTAGACCTGCAGAAGTGCCTTACAAAGCATCCTGCATTCCCTAAGAAGTGACTTCAACTTTATCCCGAAATGTTCCCCGACAAGATAATTTAGTCATCTTAGCGAGCATGACATCCATCCCAGCACTCACCCAGCATCCTGGGTTCATCTGACACAGCAGTCTTCCTTCGGGATGTCTAATTCAATAAGTAACAACACAGGAGAGTGGTTGCTACAGAAGAAGATGGTAAACTCAGCAAAGCTGACAGATACAGCAAGACAAAGGGGATTCTTGATGGAAAAGCTGAATATCAGCTGTGCTATGCAGGTTTTTCAGTAAATTATTATTATGATTCAAAAATTTTACTATAGAACAAATAATACTAGAACAATCTACTTCATTAAATTCAGTAATAGTCTCACTGGCTTTTGGACTTTTGCAAATTGTTCTAGTGGAATTACATTAATTAATGCACAAAGAACAATATACAGAAATAATAGGCAGGCTATTCCTCAATAAGTATCATATCTTTAAAGCAGTGTGATAGAAAGGTCTGCCCAACATTCTGGCTGAGGTGCCAAAGGTTAAAAGCTGCAAATGCTGGTCCCAAGTGCAGGATGTTGGGTAAACTATCTGGGGACAGAAAGGAGATGAATTGGGTACTTAGGTCTTTTGCTACCATGTGAGATGTTTTTTGGATAATATAAATAAAGTCTATTCCTATGACATCTATTATTCATCTATCTACAGGAAATAAATAAAAATCTCACTGCAAGATATCATTCCAACTCAGCAAATGTCATTAGTTTTCCCAGGATTAAACAGAGAGCAGCTCCCAAGACCTTGTCCCTGCAGACCTAGCATGGACCATGCAGGTTGACTACAAGGCAGGCTGCTCCCACAGAGAGCCTAAACCAGGGTAGCCCCTATGCAGCAGAATATTAGCAGGTGAAATACCCATTGAATGTCCTTCAGCTCAGCTCTGAGCAAGTGCTGCTCGTGAAGGCACTGCTCACGAAGCTGGTGGTTTAGCAGCACACCCAGCATCTGCTCACTGGCACTGATTGCTGCACAATGACATCTATCTTAAGAGGCGGCAGGAAATTTATCTCCCAGCACCTCATCAAATCAAGTGTAATTCCTGACCATTTGCCAAATGGGAGCGATAACTGTGCTAAGTGCCTTGCAGGAGAGTCTTCTCTGAATCACGTGTGTGGATCATGAGCTCCTGTCGGCCGCTGTTATATATGACTTGATTAAGCCCTTGCATAGAGGAGCTCTGCTGACCTGCTGAGAAAGGTCAGAGCTGTCTCTATTACACTATAGACATTTTCTGCACATGGCACATTAACTTCCTGGATATTAAGTAGCTGTATCATGCCTTCAGGTTGCCAAACACAGGCCACTTGGTTCCTGTTAGCTAATTTCCCCTGGGCTTTGTGATCTAGAAGAATTTGGTACTTTTCCTTTTTCAGCCACTCAAAACCATCTCTCTCCTATCATACAGGGCTTTTCCCAGAAGTCTTAAGGTGGGGGAAGCTCAATAATAACCTCTTTCAAATACTCCTACAGCCAATCTGTTAAGTTTTCTGCTCCTCATCCTTTATCCCTGAAAGGGCTCAAAGGCAGTCGGTCCATCCCAGCCTTTGCATTCAGGGACTGCAAGGCCAACCTGGATAATGGGGGAGGGAAAAAACTTCATCTACCAAGACAGCTGTGCTTTAGCTGCAATGAAACACCTACTTTAAAAATGGTCATCTGGCCATGGAGTTTGCCCACTGCTTTGTGATTAATCACAGGATTTCAAGCCAAAGTGATTACTTAAAATACAGTGTAATATGGCTGACTCTCTGCAAAGCCAGCATGCAATGTTTGGAGATTTTCCAAGAGAGGTGAATCCTTCTAAAATGAATGCTGTGTATCTATAGGGGAGCATGTAAAATACTCATAAATATATATACACTTACAAAAACTAGTTAGTGCATTGCCCTGAGCTCAGCTTTCCCTTGGTGCCCTTAAGCTCTTGCCAGAGACTTGCTAAATAGCACTAAATTCATATTTGATGTTCTCTAGCTATTCCCTTTAGCAACTAAAGGGATGTAAAGACAGTATTGCAAGGTAATCCCAACTAGTTGGTTAATGCATACCTGGCAAGCTCTCAAAGCTAGTCAAGATATAATGAACAGGTGGAAAACTTTGGCAGACTATTGCATATTTTCTTCTTCTGTAGGAGTACAATGGCAGCATTATCCTTGCGAGGTCTGGTATAATTCCCTTCCACGTGCCTAGGAATCCTTCCCATGATTGCAATAGGAGCTGGAATGGAGCCTTTGTAGCAAACCCCAAGGAATAAACATGAGGCCTCATCTTGGGCTTTGTGGGATGGCGGAGCATATGGGGTCCCATTAAGAATATTCATATTCTAGCTTCAGTGTTGCCAAGAAATCCAGGTGATATTTGTTTGCACCTTGGCTTTTGGCTTTTGGATGGGAAGAGCAAATCCTGTCCTTTGAAGACAGTTGGTATTTTTATCTGTCACCTCTACAAGCAGATCAAGGGTTTGGCAAAAATATGTCACGAAATACTTATTACAAATGTCAGGTAAAGTAAGCTTTTCCTTGTCAATGTGGATAGAGACTTACATATCTGAGGGAACAGAGGAATTGTGTTTTTAAAGGGCAGGTGTATTTTGAATGTGGTTTTGTTTCTGGTTCTGCTAATTCACTGTCCCTTTGGGACATATTTTCTATGTTTCCTTCTTTATCTTTTCTGTTTAGACCATAAAATCTTCAGGGAAAGGATTGGTTTGCCTTGTATGTACTCAATACCCAGCACTCACTTGAACCTCTTTGTGATTACTGTGGATCAAATATGCAGTATTGTGTCTGCAACAAACTGCTAGGGGTTGTACAGCACTGAGCACAAGGATCCTGCTTCTTGATGAGGTACCCAAGAACCTTAATTGTGCAAGAAATAAGACTATTTTAAATCTAGATTTTAAGGGGTCTGAATCGGACAATGCTTTGCTATATATCCACAGTAATGAAACAACAAACATGAGTGAAATATCTCAGAGTCCTTGTTTGCATAAAATTAGATGCTTCCTCTTCCCTCCCTGTCAAAACTTCAGTGAAGAGGGAAATCTTTGTGCCCTAGGAAGCTTAGCTGTGAATGCTTTGAGCTATTCCAGCACTTGTGTTATAGCTTGGTGCCTACAGTCACAATTAATTAATATGTGTATGCATTATCTCCTACCAGGCTGGCTGGAAAAACACTTTCTATCTTGGTATGTATTTCTGCTTCATTTGCAGTGGCTTCCAGCCTCACAGTCCTTCTCTAAATATTATATATACTGATCTCATTTAGTTACAGTTAGTTCGTATGCCAAACTGATGGAAGACGGTGGTGTGGCCTGGTAAAACAAGTGGAAAAGCTAGTCCTCCTAGCTTGCTAGTCCTCCTAGTATTACTTATCCATGCCAGACCAACATTGAAACATGGATATCGGTTTTATAGAGATTTAGCATTTAGCCCTTAAAATAATAGCTGCCTTTATAAAGGCAGTGAATTAAGTTAGATGACTGACTGGATCAGACTGATAAATGATAGATGATGGTAGACAGATTTGGCAGAGCATCCCTGATTTCTCTTTCATGGCTCTAAGTGTCACTGTAAATTGTTTTTAACACAATTTTGAACCTCGAAATCTGGCAATGGGTAATAAATCAGCTTGAATCCATCAGCAACTGGCCTTATGTGTGCATTCTGGCACTCTTTTTTTGTGCCCCTCTGGTTTGAATATAGCTACCATTCTGTGAAATCCAGAAGGAAATTCAGACATGATAGAGAAAGGGAAGCATTTAAGTGACTCAAATACAAATATGAGAAAAAAAACCTCTAAGTAGCAAGAAATAGGCATTAAAAGCTGCTAGGAAGGTACAGTCAACAAAGATACATTACGATTTTGCTGATTTAGAAAGAGCAAAGTTTGGAAACTGCTTTGACTCCAAGTTTTTGGCCCCCCCTCTTGCCCATAACACTTTTTTCCTCATCTTGTGCCTCCTTTACTCCCATGCAGCAAAGGCAGGTGCTGTACAGTGTGAATTTGAAAGTCCCTCACTCCCGGCCCTACAATTCTGCCACATCCCAGAGTCAGTGGGAATGTGCACGCCTCTGAATATCAGCCATGTCCTACTGCAAATGACCTTCACTGGCTTCCTGCTTTGGAAAAGCAACCTCCAGTGTGAATAGAAAGTCATGTCCCAGGACGTAGCATCTGTGTTCACTAGGACTTGTCTAGCAAAGCCATGATACCCTGGATGGGTTCATCTCACCAGCTGTAGGTGCTCAGTTAAAGTCTATCCACAAGGCTCCTTCCAGAGTGTTTGCAGAGAGAAGTAGGTCCCTGGAGTAATTAATTTGGCCCTAGGTGTCCAAGACTGGTGGCTTGGGTCTCCTTCAGGAGATGTTGATCTTTATCAGCTTCTGTGGAAGCCTCTAACTAGCTGGCTTAGATAAGACGCTTGAGTTACAGATGGTAGAATTTAGGCAAGAAACTGCCAGGTGACGTTAAGGTAGGTATGTGGGCAGGAATTCTGAACTATACAGGCACCAATGGATTCAGATACTCAGTGTAAACTTTAAAACCACCTCCCCATTCAGCACCCATTCCTGGGATTTAGTCTTGCCTGGTAGAGATTGCTTTGGAGTATTACTCATGCTTTTGAAAAGCCATAGATCATACATGAAAAGGATCCTTAGGTCTGCAGGGATAACTGTTGCTCAGACTCATACTTGCTATCTGTCCCAGCTTGTTCCAGTGCCTCTGAGTTTTAGGGTAACACCACAGAAAGGATTACAGATATCCCTTCTCATTACAACAGTGCTAGTAGAATTTCAGTCATCAGTCATGCTTGCTCCGGAGTCTCTTTATGCTCTGAAGCTGATTAGCTGTTGAAATAATCCAGCTTTGATGGCAAGCAATGCTTTATTAATACTGCAACTGACTGCTTTTCTGCCATCATTTGCTTTTAATGGATCCCGTGCTTCTTTGTTCCTTCTTCTGCCTGTGGAGCTCTCAGACAGGTTTGGTGACTAACCATATGCTTGGATGCAACTTCCTTGCAACAAAGCCTAAAATGCAAATGCTGCTGCTTGTGTTCTGGTTTTAGGATCTCTTCAAAGCATAAACATGATCTGTCAGTCTTTCCTCTGCAACTAGGTGCTACACAGGGATTTACTGTACTCATCTGTCTAGGGATGTGCTGGGTCCTAGGTAGACTGTAATTCCCTTGCATGGTCTCCATCTGTTCCATTTTGCATGAAGAAGGACTACCCCAGAGCTGGTACTCCTCTCTCATGTGGATCCAGGCAGGTTTGTGCCCATGACTCATGACCTCAAGAAAAGAGAAGAGGATCAGCAATAACCCTACTTGAACTAGAGGGGACTGATTTCAGCAATAGTAATGAGCACACCAGAGAGCCAGAGACACAGCTAATAAAGACGCACCAAACAATTAGCAGCACTAACACATAGTCCCTCTCCAAGCCTTTTCCCTGCCCACACCCCTAGCAACAAGCAACGGGTAAATGAGAGGGGTAATATGAAAGGAGTAGGTCTGCAGCCATTAGAAAATCTTTTGTCCTACATAAGTTCTTTCATCCTATGTAAGTTGCCTCAAAGATTTCCTTTAGATACAGCAAAATTAGGTTTTTTTTCCTGTGTTAGTTAAGTAGCACCTAAATGGCCAAATTTGTTGCTGAACACTAAGCAATAGATGTTAAATTACTTTAAATTAGCCTAAACCATTGCTGCAGCTGACAAAGTTGCCTTCTCCTGGACCTGACAGTTGCTGGACACAATCTGTTGCAGATCCCAGGTTTCACCTGATGTGGGCAGAACTGAGCCCAGGGATGGGTTCCCCTTGAAACTTCAAAGGACCCTACAATAGTTTTGCCTTCCATTTGTGAGACTCAACAGCACTTCTGTACCAGAGGAGGCTCTGCTGTCCCCATCTTATACGTGGGGAAGCTGTGGAGAAAGGTGACTGCTGCTTTCTCAGGCAGACCAGTAGCCATAGTGGGAATCTCCTGGGCTTTAGCTCTGCTGTGGTGCCTGCCCTCAAAGCACTTGCCGTATCTTTGAATCTGTAAACAGAGTGATGAACTATGTGTTTAGTGAAAATATTTAATTGAAGAGCCTCAAAACTTTGTCAACATACTTGACAGTGTTTGGGAGAAATAAAACTACCCAGTGATATGATGTCTCGTTTATATGTAAATTGTGAAGAAATTAGGGAAAGCAGAGGACTGCCATTACAAACATTACATAGATGATAAATATTTTGCGTATTTGCTTCCCTAAAAACTTTTTGCTGTGTTTCAGCTGAGTTTATAAAAATAAACAAGTGTTTTGGGTGTGCAACTTGCTGGCCTGATTCTCAGAGCTCAGCGTGGCCTCAAAATCAGGTTCCTTTCATATGTCTCAAAGCTAGGCAGCAAGAATCATCAGTCTTTTTTAAAAAATATAAGCCTTTGGTATTAAATTTGTATTCAAACCTCCCACTGATACCAAGAAGAGCTACATGCACATATTCCAAGGTAAAAGAAAGCTCTCATTTACAGCATGCCCAGTTGTTGTTCTGAAATGAGACATTTTTGCAATGTTAGAAAAAAGGATGGGGATCGAGAGATCAAAACAGAACAACACTTAATCTTTGGTGAAACTGGAAGGTGCATTTGCAGAAGGGAGAGGGTGGTGTGTTCTACCCCAGAAAGACAACCTGTACAACTCACGAGGCATGAGTTGTGAGGCTCAGAATAGCTCCTGATGGAGACCACTGAAATCTGTAGGACACAGATAACATGTGAAAGCACTACCTGAGGGGAATAATACCAGAGAAAAAATGGCCATAGAAAACATGTTGAGTTTGTCAACTGTCACCATCAGTAGCTTTCCAGGGTTGTCTGTCTGAGCAAAACAAACATTTCCAGATTGCAGGACTGGAAAACTCATAATAGATTCAGGTTATTGTGCAGGGCAATGCCAGGCTGGGCTATTTTCATTTTCATCTTCAGATGAAATAGAGTACAGAACAAGTCTCTGCCAATTTAACTTCATCATAATCCCATTCAGTTACTCCTAGTACATCTGGGAGGTTGAAGATCACAGTCGTCAGTGGGGTGATCTGTTGCCAACAGCAATTGTCTCTTGGTATCTGGTGCCAAAGGCCAGAAAGGCTAGCAAGTCCGTTAAACGATCACTGCAGCATGATGGCTCTGAAGTTAATTTCAGAGATTATAATCACACTAGGCAAATACTCAAAAACTGGGCATGCCTGTAACCTCACTATGCTGTTCTGGCATTGACTCAAAATGTAGCTTGTTATGGCAGGAGTTCGGTACATAGCACACAGATGAGCCATCCTGCCCTGCATATACAAAAGAACCCATTATCTCTTAAAAAAAAGACAAAGAGCCCAAACTTGAATTGATCGGCTGAGCGACTACCATCTCACCAATTAACTGTGTGCTGGTACCAATCAATCTTTGGCAGAAAGCTGCCAGTTTATTTCAAGTGTTGCTAACACAAAAAGCCATTTATAAAGGTGGTGACACAAATGCACAGTCAGAAGTCACTGATTTTTGTTGCAACTGGAATGTGAAATGAGAAAGGTGATATGCATCCTTACTTTGTTCTGAAGAGAGCAGGAGCAAGAGGAAATGCATCTCAAACCAGGACTTTTTTATAAACTGTTAATAAATGGGAAGAGATGTTTTAATAAGTGGTAAATAAACAATATAAATTAAAACCCAACATATTCCTACTTAGTCCTGGTTATCACAAACCATCCTGTAAAGATGCAGTAAACACCAGAAAGGTGAAAAGCAGTAGAGACAGTGCTGTAACTTCTTAAATATATACAGATAGCCATCACTGATTAACTATTTATTAAAACATCTCTTCATCTCTGATTAACATATTATAAACTATTTATAAGCACCTTTGCAAACACTGGTGCAATCCGTGATGATTTGCAATAATTTATCCATTTCTTATAAGAGTTGTCATAATTTTTAACCCTGCATGTGCTATCTATAGATGCAATGTTAACAAAGCAGATGGCCAAAACAAAAAGAAAGGTTACAGATTATAAGAGCAAGTAACGAACATACTATAGGCGAAGGACCAAGGGAAGGAAGAGATTTACAGCCTGCCTGGGCAAAGTTACCAGTCACAGGTAATGCAGTTACAGATGCCCGGTGATGCAAAGCCCCATAAAGCATTTATGGATTAAAACTCAACCAAAATCACCCTTGGCCATGATGGTGACTGCAAGACAGGCCCAAGACAAAGTGCCGGGGATCTTTCTGTGTGTGAAGAGGAAGATTTCTCATACATTTGTTACCAGAAACAACAGTCTCACTGAGTGCATCACAACCTGTATGAATTAAAACCCTTCCCATCCAAAAAGTAGTCTTTTCATGATGGAGAAAAACATAAAGGATCTAGTATTTGCCTGGGGAATGAGAATATTGCACTCATGTGACCTTGGCCACTGGCTTTCTGCATAAGTGAGTTTCAGTTTCCCCTGAATGTCAATAATGGTATTGATTTCCTTGTGAAATATTGCTAATCCCTTTACTGATGTAGAACTTGTCCTGACAATAAACTGGGGCCTCCCTATACTAAAGCTGCTAGCCTTATGCTTTTCTGAGCCTTAGGTGTTATTTATTTGTTTATTTATTAAAATTTGTACGTATGCTGTGTGTTCTGAAAATGAATAGTCTGTTACTACCTGCTTTTGCCCTATACTCTGGGATTGCATAGATACTGTTAATGACCCCAATTATCTGTGGAAAGCCAACAGATATTTAACAATCCTACACAGGTTATGTAAGTAGCATTTTTCTGTTGAGGGGTGATGTTTTTATTAAGAGGACATATTATAAAAAAAAAAAAATAGAAGACTGTTTTATTGTGACGTTCTTCAGCACAATAAAATTCTCTGTAACGCAAAGGATTTATTAATCACGTAACCTGATCTGGAAAAGTATTAAAGTACTAAATTAAGAATCAGGTGAAGACAATCCCCACTGAGATGCTGAGATAATGTCTAAGCATATTAATACTGGATATCTTACTTTCCCCCCAATATATTGAGAGAATCCTATTTCACATTTTCTTTACATGGAGTTGTAAAGAATAGAGGAAGCAACAAAGACTGCAGCATTATCAGCAGGATTCAATTGATCCAACTGGCATGATGAAGAGGCTCTTGTCAAGCCAATGCAGGAGAAATCTTTCTGAGCTATTAGAGAACAAAATCCAAATCAATCGGTGACCCATAGTTTCAGTTCTCTGGGAGCAGGTAGGTGATCAAGACAAGTCTGACTCTTGGGGTGTACGAAGCCAAGCAGTTCTCAAGAAGCCTGACATTTGTCTTGGTCTTTTTGCTATGTCTTTGCAACCATTGAAGTGTTTAAGCATGAGATGGGTCTTGACTACGTTAATGCACAAGTCACTGTGGTCATTGGCCAATGGTCCATCCTTGACCTGCTTTGGAGAAAAAATCACGCACATTCTGGTCACAGCAAGTTACCCGTCAAGATGACAAGCAGTGACCCAGGTGCAGTCTTCCATAAGCAGCAGTTAAATCCCTCTGAAGACAATGAGGCAGTTATTCGTGTTTCTTGATGTAATGAGAATCTCACTTAGGTATCATTTTATCTCAAGTGTTTAAGGGTTTTAGTGAGTCTTTAATAACAGGCATTCTTTAAATGGGTCTCATAGGGAAGACTCAGTTGCATTCCCCAGCACAGACAGCAAATCCAAAGATCACTGTGTTGTTTAAAGCATTTGTAAAGCCCTAACACAAGGGTTTAAATGGTGCTCAGGTGATGAGGAGGGCTTTGGACCGAGCTTGAATTTCATCCCCAGGTAATTGTAGCATTGACACTCCCGTGGTGAGGTTTGCCCCCGAGGAGAGCAGCAGCGTGAACGAGGCTGGAGCCCCGCTGTACAAGGGTGCAGCAACATGCCTACCTCCCTGCCTGCTTTATTTCTGCTTTCATGGGATGATTTTTTCTCTTCGCACTTTTTTTTTTCTTCATTTAATTATATGTATTTTAAGGAAAACAAAACACTAGAGTGAATCTAATTACAAGGAGTTTATTGACTTGAACCTCATTCACAGCAGACTCCTAACCCCCGTCATCTTTCTGACGAGCCAGACGAGGCAGAGAACTGTTTCTCCCCGTTCCGAGACACCCTGACCCCGATTTGATTTAATTGGTCTCTTGCAATAATGGAGTACTTGCCAAGAGCCAATTTAAAGGTGCTACCATCTGATTTTTTTCCCCAATAGAAGGATTAACCCCATTAGCAATGAACTCTGTGCTGCACATCTGTAACCTTACAAAGGAACATAATCCTGCCTCTCTTCACTGGCTCATTTTTTCTTCTGCAGTAAATACAAATCATTAAGAATCTCCTCACCCTCCGCCACAGTTTGGACCTGTCATTTCACTGGGTGTTCAGAAGCAGACAGTGATCCCAAACAGGGATGGGCCAGGATTTGAACCGCTGGAAACACTTGCCAATTCACTTCTGGTTTCCCTTTTTAAAATGGCACAGATATTATTTCATTGCTCCTGGCCAAGCACCCACCAAGCAGTCCGGCCTCAGCCCCCTGTTTGCCTGGCCCAAGATGGAGACCGTCCCCGCTGAGGGGGGCTGTCTTTGACGCCCATCCTGCCTACTCTCTCCCAATCAGTGCCTTCCCTTGCCCACCAGCCAATCACCTCTTCACAGGTGTCCCTGCCCCAGCCAATCCGGAGCGTCCGACGCACCACAGAGGCAGTCCGAGCACCCGCAGCTGCTGCCCCTCAGGGTGGCATGGCGCACAGGTGGGGTCAGACCCCCTCACGCCTCAGGCTCGTGGCAGTTCTCTGTTCCATCCAGTTATTCCTTCATTACTCCAGGCTTGGCATCACAGTTCGGTTTTCTGCTCGCTGTGGAGGGCTCTGGCTCTTTCAGGGCAGAGGGCTTCAGGCTGTGGGTTGGTGCTCGGCTCTGAGGAGGGCTGAGAGCAGAGCGGCCATTTTGCAGGAACACTGCGAGACGTGGCTTTCAGTCACGGTTTGGGTTATTTCCTCTCCCCCTGGATTACTGCCTCTTTCCTCCCCAGCCTGTCTGTGGGACGGCAGAACAAAAGCTCGTTTTCCCTTCAAAGTCTCTCAGAAATTGGCTTTGCATGTTTTAAGAGAGCAGGGGTTTTAAGTACAAAGGCTCCTTGTGAGCCCCGGTGAGGCCTGGGAATCCTCACCTCTCTCTAACGGATAGCTAATGCTGCTGTAAAAGGAGACGTGGCCACCTGCAGCGTGAGGGAGCTCACGCTCCCTGGGCTGGGCAGGGTGACAGGGTGGTCATGGTGTGGAGCAGCTCTTTGCTCTGCTCCCATCAGACCAACCTGAAAAACATCCCCGGCTCCGTACCTCGGCCTGACCCTGCCTGCGTCCTCGTCAGCAGCTGTCCTCCTTGGTAATCACTTCAGAGCATGCCCAGGGGACACCTGCGTGTGGCAGGGATTTGCGAAGGTAGCTGTTTTCCTGCAGCTTAAAAATAAATATTGAGATTTCAGTTAACAGCGAGCTGCAGGTTGTTCTCAGGCTGGGTTGCAGCCGGTCTCACTGCTTAGCATCGCAGAGCCAATGAAGCCAGAGGGCCATGTTGAAGGCACGCAAGAGGGAGGGACCTGTAGGGGAGGCCTGCCTGTGGTTTTTACTCAGCAAGTTTTTAAACATCTAAGTTGTTTTTTAACAAGCTATAAGAAATCATGAATAATTAGGAGAAATGGAGTTACTCTAATTCACTAATGAAATTATATTCTTTGTAGATAAGAGCAGAGACACATAAGGATGTCACACTGTATAAGGAACAGAAGGTAGATGTCTCCAGCAGGCTAATTTTATACACTATAATGCCTTCCTTATCATTAATAACACCATCCTACATTTAAAAAGTGCTTCTTTTCCCAGAGGACCCCAGAATGCATTATAACTGTCGGCCTAGTCCTGCGGGCAGATACATTGATAACAATTTTAATAAGAAATTTGTCAGATTCAAGCCAGCAGAGGGTGATGCCTTCTCCCAAGGCTGAAATGCAGCCTCTAGGGTGGGGGAAAGCAGCAGCTCAGTCCCAACATCTCACAGCCAGTTAGTGGAAGCTGGCTTAGAAAAAGGCTGATGGAAAGGAAAAGCCTTTGCAAAAGGAGCATGCAGGACTTACTGTTGGGCTTCTGGGATGGAGGCAAGGCTCTGTGCTTCTCTGGCTCTCAGCTCGTAGGATAAATTAGCAGTTTGGCTGCTCTGAGCTTGCCTATGCTGTGGAAAGGAAGGTGTTGATAAATATTATCTAACAGGAACCTGGTGCCGATGAGGATTACACTTGTTATCTGACAGAGAGGGATGTTAGTGGAGAGGTAGCCCACGGGAAGTGACACATTAACATGCACCTGCTCTCTTGCAGTGCAAAGTGCCGGAATCCCAGGCTGCAGCCAGCTTGGGAGGAGCAGGAGGGGCATGTTTGCTGGAACTGTGAAGATTTTGTTCTCGAATCCCAAGAATGTCCATTCAGTAAACTTATTCTAAAATTAGAGTAACCTGTCACTTCTTGCTTGGCAGGGGAGGGTGTGGGGTCATGGAGTGTAGTTGTAACACCACCAGGATCTTATACGCGATTCTGGTGCTTTCAGTACCCCAAAGCTGAGCGGCTACTCTGAGTGTGAAAGTCTGCCAGGGTCAAACTGAAACCCTGCTTCTGTTAAACTTGAGGGTTTTTGCCATTGATTTCAGTGAGGCCACAGTTTTCATTTCTGGCCCTTTCAGTTATTGGAGCAAAACACAGTAGAAGACCCTAACTACTGCTGGGTGGAAAGAAAAAAATCATGTATTGGTTTTGGCTTGAAAGTTCCAACATTCACTCGTGAATTTAAAATAGAAAATCTATTTACCATATGTTCAATTCCAGAAGAACTACATCTCTGGAGTACCTGCTTCCTTGGGTTGCTTTGGATGGAGAGGGACTGCTTACAAATTTCTTTGCTTTTCCCTCTTCTGTTTTACTTCTGACACATTAACTGAGCATTGACATTTCTGTGCCATATGGCTTTTTTTGTTGGTGGTTTTTTTAAGGGGCTGGGGGAAGAAAGATTCAGGGTAAAACAAGTGTTTGTGTTGCTAGACCAGCAGTCAAGAAAGTGAACAGGGGGAGCCCACACTGAGATACTTTGCCAAGGGAGACTGGGTTTCAAGGAGAGGTTTTAAGTCCTGCAAAAAGGAGAGGAAATCTCCACACATCTGAAAGGTGGGTTGGTTCTGGCACAGCTAGACATACTCTCCACAACGGCATCTGCAGCAAAGAGGCACAGTGGTAGACAGCCCAAGAACTGCTGACAAGCAGGTTACTGTTTTATTCATTCCTCTAGAGGCCAAGAAATATTCAGACAAATGAGGTTGTCCATTTTAAGGACTAGAAGGAAGTTTGAAGTCCCCCTGGACCCACAACCTCACATGTTTTAAGGTAGAGGTTGGTATGTTTGAATGAGGCTACTGTGAAAGGAGAGAATTGGACTTGCTGGCTAGGAGATTTCCCCCTGCTCCTGTTGGATTCATCAGTTCTCGTTAGGGTTTGGACAAGCCTGGGAGAGGCTATTTCCAATTAGGAGGAGTTCTGAGCCTGAAAAACAATAAAATAGGGTTTCTTGTGAACACTTCATGCAAACAGTTTGGAGCATTCATAATCTTATCACACAGTTTCTTGCAACGTCTCACATTTCCCAGACAATTGGGTTTCTTCCTAACTTACACCAAACAGCTTAAAAATTCAGTCTGCCCTTGCTGACCTTGTACAGCTGAGGAAAGAGGTCATGGCTGACACTGTCAGCTGCAGTGATTTCAGACGTAGTGTCTGAGTGCAGTGTAAGCAGAAATTTATACTTTTTAATTTGGTTAGAAGAGTATGTTAAATGCTCAGAGAAAAAGCCTAGACTGGAGCCTGGCCAGTTGGTACACACGCAAAATGTCTTCGGCAGGGGCAGAGCTGGGGGCTGACATCAGCCTGGCCAGACAAGACTACGCATGCATTGACACACAGATCACCCCCTGCTTCACTTCTAGGGTGACAGGAGAAGATGACATATGAGCCATGAACAAGTTCATATATTGATCCTTCACAGCATGTAATTTATGTAAATTGCACTTAATATATGTAGATAGAACTGACATTCTCTCCTGGACTGTTTATCTCCAAAGTCTCTTGCAGAATGATCAGATTATGACTCTGCATAGCAAGAACGTCCCTTCTCTCAACCCTACAAACCAGATACTTGTTTGTTGTTAGTGCAGGCAATTCAGTTACTAAATCCCAGGCTTAATATACAATTTCAGGCTATTACACTGCATTGTATCACACTTACTGAATAACATTACATGTGGTTTATATTTAATTTCAACTCCATTTCTAATTTTGCTGTGGTGGAGTTACATGACTGAACAGGGCTGTGGATGTTACCTGCTGTGTTTGTATTGCACTGAGTAGCTTCTAATTCATTCTTCGCCTCTGTCTGTTTCTCCCCAACTTCACTACTCCTCTTGTGTCCACACAACTATATCCAGGTAAACATTTGGTTATAAATGTTCTTTGTCTATCGCAAGCCAAAATAAGACTTCTTATTCAACTGTTTCACAACTAATTAAACCACATAACAACAATAAGGTGCTTTAATGTTTTTCTACATGTTACTGCTTGGTGACCATATAATGCTTCCTAAAGAGATATTAGTGGGACGAGGCTTAACCTGGTGTCAAGACAAAGAGCTGTGGACCTATATGGGGCATGGTGCTAACCAAGCTCTTTAGGACCTAAAAGACTACATAGTGATTTAGAGGACCTGAGTTAATGCCTAGCTGTACTACAGGCTTTTCTTCATGGCCTTGGTCAAGTCACTCAAACTATGAAGTCCTGCAGCAATTTGGGAGTACTTTCAAAAGTGATGTCAACACTTAAAAGTTCCCTGGAGTCTCACTGGAAGTCAGTGGGATTCATTACTCTAAGCCCTAATCCTTCATAGACTGAGACATCTGAATTTCATCCAGATTTCGGTCTTGATCTCTGGACATAGTCTATCCAAGTTACATGGGGGCTTGTAGAGCAAGGCTAACAGCAGTTCTGCACTTCACAAATATGCTGGCAGTGGGCAGGGAAGGGTGGCTGCGAGATGCTCATGCAGGGTCTTCTGCCCACCGTTGGCCAGAACAAGACAGACCTATCTTCCCTGGCAGCACTGACAGGCCAAACCCTCCCCTGTAGTTCTGGTGCATGAAATCCAGCAAGTGAAATGAAGCAAGTTTGTTTCTCCTATGAAAATTAAACCTAAAATACGTAACAAAGCACAATAAATGGGGAAAAAGAAGGGTCAGGGTAAAGTTCTGCAAGCTCAGCACTGCGCGATGGGGTGTGGAGGGGATGCCTAATCTGCACTCAGATTAGGCAGTTCTGGGTCTTCAGCCTTTTGAGAATTCTTTCAGGCTTCACAGTCTTTATGAAACCAATTATTTTCCTCTTATCTGGGTCCCTTTTAATTCATGTTGTCTCCAATCTGCCGTGCTAGGGAGAGTGTTTGTGCTGGACTGGGCAGCAGCCGGGCAATTGCTGAAAAGACTCCTGTAAGTATTAACAATAATAATGTGCACTTTATAACCATGGTTAGTATTAAAAGACATTTGAAAAACACTGGACTTGGAATGAAAGGCTTTTAAAGCCCCAGCCAAGCTATTTGCAATTAGAACACAGTAATGTACATTCATTTTGTATGTAAGTTGAGCTCACAAAAATCTCCTTTTTTGTCCATTAACAAAACCACAGTATCCCCACGAACAAGTCCCCTTAATCTTCACAGTGCATAGTCTGTGATCTTATCCTTAGAAAAGCTGTGCAATGTCGTGCAGCTCCAAGAGAAACAAGAGCAAAGTCCAAAGCAAAATGGACTCTCTCCCAGAATAAATAGCACTGATTTGGGGGCGCACCAATATTTGAGGGTTGTTGCAGCTTGAATGAAGTGTACAATGTATTCAGATCCCAGAAAAGTGCAGAGAGCAGAAATTACTCCCACTCTTGTATAAAAATGAACGGAAGTCAGAAATAGAGGAGTTGAGCATGAGCACAGCAGTGACTGCCTTACCTCTCCCTGTCTTGAGTGTTTGTTCACGTAGGCTCAAAAATAGAGAGCAAGAGGCAGAATGCACAGAGAATAAATGTGTCTGACAAAGCTTACTGCCTTCCTGCTTTGCCTTTTTTTCACTATCCTTATTACAGGTTTAATAATTTTTTCTGAGTGTTTATGAAAGATGCAGGAGTCAATCCCTACTCCCCAAACAGATTACCACGGAGGGACTGGGGACTGTGTTTAGGCACTCTCCTTGGGCTCCCTCCCACCAGCTCAGGGCGTGTAAGCAGTAAGACCAAAGGGTCCTTCTGGGTTGTGGTGACCAACCCCAGCTGTTGCAAGCAGCCATGTTACGTAAACCTGTCCATAAATGCATCTGACAGCCTGCCCTCATTATTGCTGTGAAGATACTCTCCAAAAATCCACTCCTCTGATGGTTAAAAACTTTCTAATTTCCAGACTTAGTCTGTATTCATTGGATCTTACGTCCTTTAACTCTTCTTACACAAGGTTCACCATGCACCCATCATGGTATGGGGAACAGTTATACTCTGCCTAGCCTTTCCTTTTTGATATTTCCAGTGGTTTTCTTTCTTTGAAAAACAGGATGTCCATACTCCCTGGTCATGCGGTAGCAGCTTTGGAGGACTGGAAGCAAATGTTCCACTCTGAATGACTTTCCTGAATGAAACCTTATTGTATTTTCTCATGGCTGGGCCACTCTGAAGGCTTAGAGCCAGCCAAAGTGAAGCACCGGGCAATAGAAATTAGGCAAGCTTTCAGCTGTTTAAATACAGTTCATGCATCTCTTTTGGATAAGCTCTGTTGACTCCTTTTCATAAACTAATATGCCTGGATCTAACCAAGTGAAGAGTTGCCCAGATAGCCTTTGGTGACAGTCGTTGTATCCCCAACCCCAGGCTGACCTCCAAGTGTATGCTTGCAGAGATTGTTACTGCTGTAATAAGTAGCCTAGGACAGATTGCAAAGAAGGCAGAAAAGAACCTGACTCATTCTCATCCTTAAGCAAATCATCTGTCTTGCTGTTGTCAGATGAAATGAAGTATTTACTTTTGCACATTAAGAAATTTAAAGAAAAAATCCCTGTGGAGAGGGCTGTCAGCTCCCCGAGGAAGTTATTAGGTTGGTCTTAAAGGGTTTATGGGAAAAAGTGTTTTAGCTGCCCCTAGAGCATCATACCAGCCCTAGTGTTGTTCTAGCTATTTTATCTGACTGTCCTTACAGGTATTTTGGGTAATTTACCTGCACAGCCAGCCTCAGAATTGCTCTTTTGAACGCAATTGCTCTTGTTTGTGAAAGCACCACTCTCAAAAGCAATATTTCACCATTACTGTAAAACATCATCCCAGCAATTATCGAAGAGAGTGTCGGTAGGAATCTTATGGGAAACATGGTGACGCCTGAAGCAAGCCCCAAATCCTAAACTCAGTCTCATTAGTGTCTGGCTGTGACATGACACCGTCTTACCCCAGCACGAGAGGAATGAGAATTTGGCCTTTACACCATCATGTGTGTGGGCACTGGATTAGCTTAGACAAGTCCGGCTTCTTAAAAGCACATTGCTTTTGGAAGAAGAACGCTGCTTTATTTCCAGCATAATTCTAAACAAAGTGTACAACATGATGAGGAATTTCCCCAGCCTTGGAGTTAGCTCTTACACTGCCTTTCCTCTAGCCTTTTTCCAACCAGCCACCAGCTCCAGCACTCTGCAGAAAGCTTTCCAGACTCACTGGGAATTTAGGCTTTTGTCTCAGATGATCACT